>NC_134366.1:147305629-147618823 GCF_035582795.1 Mycteria americana
TTGTGCAGCACACCTAAATCCTGTGCACAGCAGTGTTTTTATGAATCTCTGAGTCAGTTCTCATTCCATTTCATGCAACTTTGACTTGCTTTCAGTGTAATAAGTACTCCAGTCACCTGGGCTGGTATTCTCATTATTCTCTGCCTCTGCTGATCTTCTTGGCCATCACTTCTCCATGTTATGCATAATCTGGATCATAATCAGTGTGGACTGCTATGTCACTGAATGATGTGCTGTCTACTGATACCACGAATGAGCATCTTTACACTGTGTAAATGAATACGGGCTTGCTTTCATCAGTCTGCACTGAACACTAACCCATTCATACTGCAATTTACATTTCAGACTACATGCATATGGCACAGAATGGGCTTTAGTTTATCGCATCTGTTTTTGGAGTAATGTTGAAATACAGGCTTTTCCTCACAAACCCTTCTCAAAAGAAGGAGTCAGGTTGTGGATAATGATCTTAAGCAAACCATGTGCTTCCTCCACTAATTAGATCAGTTGCTGTTTATCACAGCAGTATTCATCCTTCAGACTATTTAACAATTACTTTATCCAATTGTTTTTGAATACATTTTCGGGTATTCATGGGATGCTATATCAACTGGGTAACTAAAATCTACTTACTTCATCTCCTATCTTTGCATAACCTACTAATTTTGTAACAGTCTTAGAGCACCAGCTGTTCAATATCCGATTATGCTGTTTGTTCTTTACAATTCCATCATACTTACACATTCAGATTTTTTTCTCTTAATATTTATTCTACTGATGACATCTAGACTTCATTTTATCAATATCTGGTTTAACCAAGCCTTTAATACTTCATAATTTATCAAACTGCTGTCTTTAAATATCAGCATCCAGGTTGCCATCAATTTTATCTTCTTATTTACCAGTAAGCCTTTATGATGCTTAAAATGTCTCCATGTATTATTTGTAAAAGCCTTTCTGACTTCTCCCAACCTTTTGGCTAGATTTACCTCGCTATATCTTTAATTTTTTCTTTTGCTATAAATCTTTTCTCATTGTATATACAGTTACATAAATGTCCCTTACCCAGTTTCATTGATACACTTCATAGTCAAGTTTCCTAACATTGGACATTGGCCCAGCTCGCTAATGATCTTTATTAGGTCCCGAATTCTCATTTGTGGTAACCTAGTGTCTGAGTCATCTTGATGTTTGAATATAAAATACAGAGGAGCTCTTGGCACCTCTTAGACCGTGTGCTGCTGAGACTAGGTAAGCACTGTTGAGTGTGCTTTGCTCAATTATTTGTGTTCAGTCCTAAGCTGACAACATTACTATTAATTACATTTTGCAGTATTTCAGTTCTCGTCCTGCTAATTGGACTGGGATGCTCATGGCTGACCTTCTTTTCAGTCTTTTACCACCAATGGCGTGTCTGTTAAAAGACCACATCTAACTACTTGTGTAATTCAGCGTGTCTTGTTACTGCAGCTGCTTAATTAGGGGCCATGTCTTCACAATAAACTACATAGGCAGAATTAATTTCTCAGAATTTCATTTACTGAGGGGAACTGGGATGGGGATTTCACTTGAATCATTTATGATTTCATCTCCTTGACAGATGTTCATAAATATCTACACCTGAACTGGAAATATGGTTACATTCTCATTGCCTGCTTCCAGGCACGATCCTTAATCTGCAAAACCAGAAGTCAATGGTTTTGATTTGTTTGAAATCTTCCCTTTTTTTATGGATGTCTAAAGTGACCATTTGTTCTACCTTCTCCCAAAACAGAAGCCCAGGGTTTCTTTCTTCTGAATTAACCATCATGTTGTTTACCATAAGATTTAGCTGTAGGTGAAAAAATCATTAGGTTCCCTCATTTTTGCAGCAGATGATTGCAAAGTTTGGCTGTTGCCTGTCTGTGACTGCAAGGCTCCAGGAATAGCTCAGGCTGTAGGGGTTTCCTGTATATCCGCACCAGGACCCCACGAGTTATCAAGCATCATGCGTATCCCTATGGGCTCGCTTTGTGATGCTGGAACAGAGACTTAACATTCAAATACACTGGCAGAAGAGGATAAGCATCAATTTAACATGACTGAAGTAAATATTAGCACCTCTTAAAACATGTCATTTTATTTCATATGGCTTACCTTGCAGTAGGAACTATTGATTAAGGCAATGGGATTTCAGAAAAGCAGTTTCAGATAACAATGCAAAATGTTTGGTATCCTGTTACTGTCATTTAATCCACTGATTATCTAGTGTAATATACACAGAAAAATCCAGGAGGAAGAGATCTTTGGAATCCATTATCTTGGCTGAATACCTCACCTCTAGATAATACAGCCACACTTTGCTTCTCTTGTTTTACTAGCTGTATAGTGGCTCAGCTTCAAGGGATATTACAGAAGATGCCTCTTCTTGAAGTGACTGTGGTCAGTGTGCATGCTTTGGATTGAAATCCCTCCAACAGGGAAAATTCAAATGAGTTTCTTTTGGCTCAGACAAGCACTCTAGCCATTTGGATACTGGCAAAATACTGGACCTGCTCCAGTAAACTTTTTAAATGAACGTATTGGCCAATTTTAGCTATGCTTACACAATTTTTACTGGATTAAATCTTAATCATCTCTCTGACTAACCTTTGGCTTTCACTGGTGCTTAGGAAGAAGAAAATCTCATAGATCTTCAGACTAAGGAGCTTCTAAAACATGTGGGAGGCAGTTTGGGCCCAGGGACTGAGATGAGCCTGGGATGACTTCAGAGGTACCTAGAGACTGTCAGGAATCTTGTGAGTCAGGCTCTTCTGTGAATGAGAAGGCTTTCTTGTTCCCTAGCCTGGCAGAGTTGCTTAAATCCTGCCAAATTTAGGCAAAGTGTAGGTGTAGGTGTAGTATAGGTCCTTGCCCAAAGGAGCTAATATAGCAAACTCTTATCTCCTGACTTACTCTGTGGACCTGATACAATTAAGGAATTTATAGTGACATTCCCCTAAACTGAGGATGCTGGTGACCTGGAAAGGTTGAGGTTCTGCATTGTTAGTCAACACCTCACTCAGAAAGCACTTGCATTCTTTAATTTCTAGCTAGGCTTTTTATGCAAATGTGACTACGCAGTAGGGCAGGGTGAGGAACCCTTTTGTTGGTCTCTAGAACAATATTTGTAAGAACTAACATTGCTTTCATTTAAAATATTCTGATGACAAGACTAACCATTATAGTAGCAATACATTATAATATGTTATAACCACAAATCCAGATAATCTATTAAATAAGGAAAAGAAGCATAAACATTTAGAGATGAGCCGTAATTTCTAAGAGTAATTTATAATTGGAAAGGATATGAGCGTTCTTGAGCTGGATTGTTATTTTTGCCAGTGTCTGGAGGTGAGACATTTCTGCGGGGTTTAGTGTTACTTGCAATCCCTCTTATTCTGAGAAATGCTGGAAGAACCGTTCCACAAAGGTAAGGTCCAAGAATGAAATCTTTTTCATCCCACAAGCTGATCTGCACAGGACATGTTTTGAGCATTGTCTGGGATAAGGAAGGCTTGGTGGGCATCCATTCCTGCTGTAGGGGAGCATGGTCAGCTTTCCTGGCAATCACGTCAGGATTGCCCCCAATCATCCCCTTAGTCCCGCTGTCAGGAAGATGCTGTCTCTCCCTTCATATCAGCTCAAAAGCTCAGGACTCCCTCGTAGCTTCAGGGACGTGGCAGCAGGGTGGCTAAGGGGCAATCACCTTAGCAGCCCTTACTCTGCCTTCCTGCTCCAGTTTTTCACACTTACCAAGACAAAGAATGGATCTTCATTTTATGCTAGGGTTGTATTTTTGGGGCAGAATGTCTGTAGCTTAATGGCCATTACTTACCCCACAACATATTCTTGATGAAGAGCTCTGAATAGTTGCCATCTGTAAAGTGAGGTTCCCATGCTTTTTAGGCATCAACCCTGTTTCTGAATGTGAGACTCCCTTCTGCTTTTATCTATATTAGTAAGTTCATTACCTCCTTTTAAATGCTGTAACCCACTGACTTTTTTTTGCCATGTAATTCTCAAACAATACGTCAGGACATCCCGTTGTCTGAAGATGTGTCATAGATTATTTAGATATTGCAAAGCAGACAGACTGCTTTCTGAAAAATAGGACTCTCAAGCTTTAATTTTTTAATGTATTTTTTCCCTTTTAAATCCAAATTAGGCCTCACTTCCCACTGACTAAAACATTTTATAGATGCTTTTAAAATGTGTTTTTTCATTGATACTGTCCCACTCCACTGATTTCCACTTCCCCAATACCTTTTTTCTATCTTTACTGAATGAAAAGAAGAAAAATGTCTCTCCTGTTCCTCCACATCAGACTTGCTGACATTTTCGCTAAAGGACTCTTTGTCCATGTTATGTATGCAGTTGTATCAGGAGGCATGTGCACATGCTGGCATCTGACATTTTTGGACAGTTTTACTGACTGTATATAGTAATAAAAAATGGAAACATTTTACCTGGCAGAGCCCTACAGTGTGTTTCCAAACAGCCCAGTCAGCCAAGGGCTCCCAGCCCAGTGGGTGCCCCTGTGGGTTCAGGAGTAACAGTGGGACATCAGTCGCTCCTTAGGAGAGAAGGAGGGAGGGAACGGTGTCAAGCAGGGGTGGCAATAGCTTTAATGTTAGTCTTACCAAGTTGGAAGGAGGATGATGATCATTAGCTATTTACTAACAACCTGTACCTGCAGCTGGACACCAAACAGACCTGTCCATCTACAGAGGTTTCTCCATTCAGGCTTTTCTTGCGACAAGGTGAAGAGGAAATTGCCCAAGTCACTTCTCTCATGTCAGTCGGGCAAGCTCCTTGGCTCTCTCATGCTGTAGCTTTTGGGATGCTTATGGAGAACCTTTGCAGGTGTGAAATGCAGCATGGGGACACATCAAAAGCCCATCTAAAAATCAAGTAATTGCATGATGGAGGTTGTTATCACAATCCTGAGACAAATATGCTCAGACTTTTCACAATAACCAAAATGCCTGAATTCCTGTTGATACCCGGAAAGCTGGAGATACTGGTGATCATCCAGTCCAGAAAAGCATGGCTCTTCCTTCATTTTCCAAAAGAAATCAAACGGTAATGCTTTCCATTCAGTGCCATTTTTGCCATTCATTCGTCTTCAGATAAATATTTGCTTCCAACAATTTATGCCCTCTCTCCTAGTTTGGGTTTATAGTGTATCTGAATTGGTTTCACATATGGTATTGCAGAGGGGTTTGATAGCCACAGATGGTGCATCTGCAAACATTTGAAATCTGCTTCACTATCCAAACCTTTAATACTTGTCAGTGTCCCAAAAAGAGTTAGTAAATGCCTGATGTAGCTACTCACTCATAATAAACCCTAAAGGGTAGTGAGTTGTTGGGAATTAAAAAATCAGAGAAATCTTATCCCTTGATTCAGTAGCTCCAGCAATTACATCAGGAGGAGAATCACCTCACAGCAGGTAAATTGAAGGAGAAGTTTTAGCTGGCCTTTCTGTGCTTCACATTCATTTCCTTTGCTTGATTTCACTCAGACCTCTGTAACTAAATGACATTGTTTCTACTTTAGCATATTACATTTTGCTGTCATTAAAAGAATACAGGGGAAGAATCTGTATATGTATTGCCTAAAAATACCAAAGTCCATTCAAAAGGAAAAGAAAAAGCAGGATTATTAGGCAGACAAAACTGACTCATTTATTAGTGCACTTATACAGAAATTTAAAATGACTTGTCCCATTAGAAAAATCCAGATAATTTTTATTTTCTGTGTTAGATGAGTATCAGCACCCAGCAGGACTCACCCTGGCTGCATCCTTCACAGACAGAGACCTGTTAGTGGGCTGAGGTGGGGAGGGGGGAAAGGCAGAGACACAGCCATCCCCTGCTTTAATACGATGTCAGCCCAAGCAGGTAGTTCAGCTGAAGGCTGTGGCCCAGATCCCATCTACATGGTGATACTGTCTGGCCTCTGCTTCAAAGGCAATTCTGCATCTGCCTGTAAGGAAAGGTAAGGATAGGGGGGAACGCTACCCTTTGCGCTCACGCAGACATTTTGAAATACAAAGAGCCATTAGCCCCCAAAAGGTCATCAGAAGTCCTGGCCCCCGGCTCTAAAATTGTTGGGATGACTCCATAATAAAGGGTAGATAGCAAGGGAAAGAAAAAAAAGGACATTATCCACATTTGTCAAATGACAAATGAAAGTCCTGCAAATACAAGTGACTTGCCTAAAGTGAGACAGAAAATCTGTGCCAGAGCTATGCTGCAATTCAGGTGAAGCGTGCCAAGCCCAGACTGGGTCCTCACACAGATTTATCCACAGTCTAAAGGCACTGAGGATCCAATAAGCTGTACAGTGGGAAGATCCTAAGAACAAACACATGGAAGGATGGAACTGGGTGGATAGTAAATGGAAAGTTGTTCCCACGATTAGGGTTATCTGAAAACGTCCAGAGTTGGGAAAGGAGACCAAGACAGAAAGTAAGGCTGAGCCTGAGAAGTGGAACAAAGGAGGCTTAGAAGTCAAGAGCAGACCCTGGGATGGGAGGGTTAGGGTTAGCAGGATATAAGAATTTCATACATCCATCATGGTTAGAGGAATGGGTAGGGAAATTCTGTAATTTTGGCAGCTACAACTCTGCTGAAAAGGAAAGGTAGAAAGCAGAAGGTAAAAGAAAGATGAGTCTATGTCCCAAGGATGAAGAAAGAGGGTGCAATGGTGCCTTGGTAGTGTGTGTGTACATTCTGCACTGAAAGAGGGAGCCAGATTTACTAAGGGCCTGGGTGCGAGAGGAGGAGAGAATAACTCCTAGAGCCGAGGCCATGGCAGGATGGGCAGCCAGGAGAGGTCTGTTCCGGAGTGAGTCACTATAGCCCATGCTGTCCTGCTTGGGGGGGTGCTCAATGGGTGCTGCAACAGCCGTGACATCCCTTCTGCTTGCGTACATCTGCCTCCTTCGAGCCTGCTGGGCTGGGAGCTGCAGGGGAGAGCCATGGCCAGAGAGCGGGAGAGGCAAGCGGCAAGCTTCGGGCAGGTAGGAATGGCAGAATAAACAGGCAGAAGCTCATCTCTCTCACAGGCATGGTCTTCCTTCCCAGCCATCGATAACAATCAGTTTTCATCCCCAAACTTGACAGCTTTTCTACAATTTGCTTAAGAGTGAGTGTGTTTGCTGAGGACTCACACATCCGCGTGTAGACCTCTCTTCCTAGACTTTAGATGGCTGTGCAAGGTTCATGACTCTGAGCATGAGTTACTGTGCAATCAAAAATAGCGTATTTTTGCAAGCAGGGGAATGAGAATAGAGACCGAGTTTCTCTCTCACTGTACAAACTTTCAGCTTTACACAGTGCATCTTGAAACCGTAACTATTCTAATGAGGAAAATGTGCAGTCAACTGAACATTAACTGTTTTGGACACTATTACTGTAAAAATAAATAATCAACCAACTTTATCTCTGAATAGAAAACTCTGCAGTGGGAAGATTGACTGAATAACTGACATGATTGCTGAGGAAGAGATGGAAATAACAGTTTACAGTTCACAGCATCTCAATGGACAATCACTGTGGTAAATTAGGATGTGGCTGAAATTATAGATATAATAATTAAAATTAGCCATGAATAATAGAACACAGTTCCTCTAGAATAGAATAGAAAGTGCCACTAGACAGAAACAGAATAATACTGTGCAAATGTACAGAAATTTTAATTTTTAAGAGAAGTTCAAATTGGCAAGAGATGTGTTCAGTATCCCCACTGACACTTTTCACAAGCAGCTGTATATTATTGTTGGAGGGGAATTTAATTTAATCGCATCTCCTCCTTATGAAAAGGACTTTCTGAAGCACATTTAAAGTCGATGCTAAGGTGTCTCTAAATTACCATTCAGACGGAGTCTATTCATTTCAGCTGGCCACAGTTTGACTGTACTCTCCTCTTTAGTCTATTGCTCTCTTTTAAATTGCAGAAACTGTGTTATGAACAGAATAGCCATAAGCCCTGCTGTTCCAGCACAGCAGCTATTCACAACCAATGCTGGAGCTGCTTTTTATGTAACAGGGGAAAATTACAAAACCAGAAAAAGTGGGGGGTTTTATTTGTTCTTTCTGTTTCCCTGCAAAACTCCTGTTGGAAGTCACTGCCGACAGTGTGGTGCAGAACGTAAGGCATTAGTTTGTTCTAGCAGAATGATTCTCATATTTTTAAAATCTTAAAGTATAATGTGATTGTGCTCAATGAATACATGACTGCAAAGCTGGCCAAGAAGCCTGTATGTCATTAGATTTCTGCTAAATATATAGGTTCAGATTCAGCAAGCTCTATAAACATGTCTGATTTCAAGGTATGTGGACAGTATGACAGAAGTCCTTTTTTGCCAGATCTGATCTTAAGTAGTTCCTCTGTAATATCAATGCTGAACATTCAGGCTTTCCAAGGGTAAAATTTTTCTGCTAGAATCCCATGCATACACTTTGAAATTTTTCCGTTTCTCTTGTACAAATTCCAGTGACACGATGGAGGATACCTATGGCATCTCTAATGTTTTTTAGCTGATGGGAATCTCAACAGAAAATTTTGTAGTAGACGTGTGTATGTGCACATTTGTAATGCAGTGAGGCTTTAGGAGAACAAGATCATACAAAACACCACTATAAGTTATTCGTTATCAAGATAATACTAACAAGATAAGAGCATTCATTTGCTATCCATTGGAAAACAGAAAAAAATGGCCATTGCTTTGCAGATGACCTTTTAACATTCTCCGGTATGCCCCTTTCTAGCTGCCATCCCTGTGAGCCTGGGACAGACATCAAATCCTCTCTGAGGGTACCTCACATGAGAGCATGAGAATGCTGTGACACATGCTCAGCCTGCTTATCAACCCCAAGACACACAACCCCCCCCTATTTAATGATAAAAACTGCTCCATCACAAAAAGGAGGGTTGAACACACGGGAATACCTACCGTATGTACATCCTCATTACTCCACCTCCCAAACCAAACCCTCATCACTCCTCCTCACAAAACAAATCAGAGGGCAGCCAGGTGTTGGGACTCTGCGAATTTCCTTTGTTCCAAGGGTAGGTAACACTCACAAAGACTTAACTGAGGGTTATAAAACCCAGGTGGGGATGGGCTCCACTAAACCCCAGGGGAGACTCAGTGCTGGAGGATATGATAGCAAATTTGAGTTCTGATATAAAAGCATGATTATGCCTGCGATATGCCTTTTTATCTTTCTTTCTCCTGTACTACATGTATTCTGGCAAACCTTTGGATTCTCCAGCAGTTTGCTAATGATCTGTTATGTTATAAACAATCTCATTTTGTTTTGCTGGTTTTTTTTAATTTTTTATTTTTTATTGAGCTGTTTCTAATGATTCACAATTAATTATAACAGCTCTAAATTTTCAATTTAAAGTAGTTTAAATTATTGCCCCGGCTTTTCCCATAGGCAGAGGCATGCTAGTAGTACAGTACTGGTGAATCAGATTTAATAGGCATTTTGAAACAAACATAGCTGTAATTATGTCCAGAGAATCCCTGCCAACTTTTTAATGGTTTATTTTTATTGTAAAAGCATCTTTTAAATACCTTTGTTTCTCCTGGGATGGAAATTATTGTTTTAGAGTGTTTCATGCCAAATTTTTACTTAGGATGTTACCTAGTAATCTATTTCTCTTTACATAAAAATCACAAGTTATATTTCAATAAAGTATAGATCCAATACAAGAGAACATGCTGGACTTAAAGGTATTTGTGTTTGCTATAATACATCCGGTAGTTATTATTTTTATGTTACTCCTGATATTTTAAAGTGCTATGCAAACATTAAGTGAATCATAAAAGCTAAGAACTCATTATTGCTCTATTCTTATTTTATAGACGGGGAAAAGAGGGCTCAGAAGTGCCCTGCCCATTGCAACAGGGAAGCAAAATTAGAACTCCTGTTCCAGTCTCTCAGCTGACTCCTGAAAGTGCTTTGTGAATAACAACCCATCTCGTAAGAAACTTGTGTTTGAATTTACTTCTGTAAGAAGATTTGGACTTTTTCTTCCTTCACAATGCACAGAAAAAAGAGAAGGTGTTTACATTTTATTCATCATATTGATAAATCTTGTATGTCCAAATTTTGAACGATTCATCCATTGCAGCTTGAAAACCAAATGAATGCTAAGCAGTGCCAGTCACCATGTGATAGCTATACCTGCATTTTTCATGAGACCACATTATGCATATTAGACTGGCTCTGAAAGCTTCAATTAGTACATATGAAGTCCAACCTCCAACATGAGCAACTGGCTGGAGTATTTATTTGCTCATACAGATGCCGCTGAAAACAAAGCAATAGACACAGTTGGAAATAAATTAGATATGTAATTTTTTTCTATCTGATTAACAAGGTACAAGGAGAATTAAACACAAACAAACATGTAAAACATTGATGGATAAAATGGGAACATATTCATGACCACATCTCAATCATAGGATATTAGCTTACAGTAAAAATACTACTTAGATGTTCTGAATGAGGCACAAGGCAAATATCTTTGGATTTCACAGAATCACAGAAGCACAGAATCGTACAGTTTGGAAAAGACCTTTAAGATCATCAAGTCCAACCATAAACCTAACACTACCAAGTCCACCACTACACCATGTCCCTAAGCACCTCATCCAAACGTATTTTAAATACCTCCAGGGATGGTGACTCCACCACTTCCCTGGGCAACCTGTTCCAATGCTTGATAACCCTTTCAGTGAAGTAAAATTTCCTAATATCCAGTCTAAACCTCCCCTGGCGCAACTTGAGGTCATTTCCTCTTGCCCTATCACTTGTTACCTGGGAGAGGAGACCGACCCCCACCTCTCTACAACCTCCTTTCAGGTAGTTGTAGAGAGCGAGAAGGTCTCCCCTCAGCCTCCTTTTCTCCAGACTAAACAACCCCATTCCCTCAGCCGCTCCTCATAAGACTTCTGCTCCAGACCCTTCACCAGCTTCGTTGCCCTTCTCTGGACACGCTCCAGCACCTCAATGTCCCTCTTGTAGTGGGGGGCCCAAAACTGAACACAGTATTCGAGTATTTGGTTGAATTTATTTTCATTTAGTTATCTTTGTCATAGATAAACCATGATCCACTGAACACTTGATTCTGAATCTCACTCATTTTGTTAAATTCAGCTTTATAGTATGCTGGGCTGAGGCTCCAGTCATACCTTTGGTGGAGGTACCTCCCTTATTTGGTATGAGTCGAGTGAGACACCAGTGATTATTACTATCACTATTTGCATTTTAGATATTTATGTACTTACCTACATCTCACATTTGCAGACTGTACTAACTGTGGCTCCCCCAGTCTCAGAAGGGGTATCGCAGGAATAAGAAGGCACAAAGAAGGGCAACAAAAATGTTCCCCCAGGAAATCTGTTCCACAGCTCTATCTATGGCACCAGTGATTATTGCTGCCACTATTCAGGTCTTAAATATTGCATGCTTACTTATATTGCACTTAAGCAAGTCTGGAGTCAGGTCAGGATTTAATATCTCCTTATCTTTGTATTTAATTTGACCTAGCTAAGATTTCCAGACCCTACATTCAGCAAGCAGCTATCTGGAGCCTGCCAGAGGACACCAAAGCAACAAAGATGGTAAATGTCAATTAAAAAAACTAAAGAAGGTATGAATGATTTTCCATGCAGGCCTAGAAGGATGGCACTGGAATTGCTGATTTTTAGGAACGCTCTTCTCTTCTGTAAAATAGCTATTGAAGTAATTATAGAATAATCTCTACTATATGACTTGTTAACACTATTAAAGATTACTATTTTTTCCCTCAGTGGTGTGCACTCCTGTTGGATTGCTCCAGAATTGCAAAATATATTTGTTTAGTCAGGAGGACTCCTGCTAATTGTTCGATGGCACTTGCTGTGCTGGAGAGATTTGATATTTATGTTGTTGCTCTGAACGCAATGCACTTCTGATTCATCTTAATGTTGTTTGGATAGCTGTCAAGAGAAATAAAATGGCACAATATAGTTTTCCTATGCTGCTTTCAAAGTGACATAATTACTGCAAATATTGCCTGAGATACCCACTGAGACAATCAGGGGACTTAATTTTAGATGAAGCAATATGGATCTGAAGACTGAAAGCAAAGTGGTGCACTGCAAAGTGATGGAGCAAGTATTGGAACAGAGATCACTGCTAAGCACCAGGTTATCTACCTACTCACTCCCAGCCAGAGGTGACATATTTTCAGACAACTGCCAATTTTTATGTCAGGTATACTATACATTGCCTTAATTCTGTAACTCTCCTTTACAAATAACAGCAGAGATATTTGTCTGCTAATTGATTACTGTTTCAGTCCTTCACTGAAAATGCACTTGTTATCATGAACAATGTGCAGTTATTCCTTCAGAGACATCATTTGTAGGTTGATTGCCTTCTTAATGTTATGAAGCAGTCTTTCAATTAAAGAGAGAAATGAGAAATTTTATGCTGCTTCTTAATTTTGCACCTCTCGGTGTGAATGTGTGTCTTAGCGTCACTCTTCATTCAGGATAACCACTAATTTCCCCAAACACATGTTTCACCTCTGAGGTTGACCCCAGAGCCCAATTCTCCAGAGGCAGACCTTGTTCTTCCCTTTATCCACACTGGCCCACGTAATATCAGGTCCGTTCTTCACAGCCTTCCTTCTGCCTCATACAAATGCTCCGGTCTCATTTGCCTTACAGAAGCAAAAGCTCGGTGCCTGGACCAGCTTGTAAAAGGGTAGCTTGCCTCCTAGCATCGCAGGAGGAACTGTGCAGTTCAGAACATCATTTGGTCCAAGGCAGAGGTGAGATTCCCACCCAGAGGCGGGAGGAGGTGAGCTATGCTCACACTGTGTGAGTTAGCTTGGAACCCATACAGGACCCATGGCATAGCTCAGAGTGATCTCATGTGAGGTTTGCGCTGGAATTAGCAGTGCCCTCGAAAACGTGGAAGTCTCCGGCACTCTCAGAAGAAATGCACTAGCATAGGTGCAAAGGCTTGGTGATGAAATACTGTAAAGCAGCTTTACATCTCGCTGTACACTTGAGCATGCCCTGTCACTTGGAGTTCCCCTAGCAATGCTCAGAGCTTCCTGGGGGGAAAGAGACTGAGAGCCCAGGAGGCAATTTTGTAAAGTTCACAGAAATAACTGGGGGAAACTAAATCAGATTCTACATCATACCTTCAAGAGTTGTTATCCAGAGGAAAAAAATCTTGAGGGGTCTTTTGATTACTTCTGATTTTCATGATCCTTGGCAGCTCTGAAACACAAACTAAAGATTTTGGATTCAGAGCGTGGGATGGATGTATCCATTTTCCCTAGTATCCTGCCACCAAGCAGACAAAAGCAGACACCTAGAGAAGAGAAGAGAAGAGAAGAGAAGAGAAGAGAAGAGAAGAGAAGAGAAGAGAAGAGAAAAAGAAAAAGTCAAAAATATAATGATGTTTCCTTAGAACTTTTCCAGCTCCAGGGACTCCTTGAGTCAGAGATGGTGTCTTTGTAATTAATAGCCCTGATGTTTTATTTATTTTGATTTTTTTTCCAGTTATCTTTTGAACTCATACAGATGCTTTGCACCTGAAAAAAACTGTAGTTTACCTGCACCATGTGAAGAAGCAATTCCTTTCATTTGCTCTGAGTCTGTCATTTGCTTACTTCTTGTTTTCCTGTAGTTCTTGCTTTGGCAGAGACCGTCAGCACCGATGCAACTCTCTGTGCATTTTTTTAAAATGTGCCACCTCTCCCTACTCCTCACTCCAATTTCTTTCTTTGCTAAGCCAGTGTTTACTTGGTTGTCCTTCCTATGGAAACTGTTCCATATTTTTAAAAATAGTTCCATGTTTTTGAACATCTCTGTCACCCTGCTCTCAACCTTTCCCAGTTATACACTGTATTTTTTGAGATTGGAGGATGACAACTGCCCGCAACAGTTCAAGATGTGGCTGAACCATGGATTTATACAGCTGGGTAATGAGATCCTCTGCTTGTTTCAAGGCTGCTCTGTCTTAAAACTGATTATCCAGAATAGCCTTGCCAGCTCCTGTATGCATATTGTTTGGAGACCTGTAATTATGTAAAAGTCTCAGCTTGCATTTATGAGTTGCATAAATAAGTTTCTGTCTTTTGTGACTAGAGAAAAAATCTGCAGAAGTAAAACCTACAACTGTGAAATCAGAAGCTAAGAGAAAAACAAAGAGGCATTATTTAGGGGGGTGGTTAAATTTCACTCCTTTAAACCTGATTTCATAATTTGAGGATATATGTAATATGTGTGTGCATTTTATTAGTATTGCAGTATTTTGTGCCACTTGGTATACAGATCGGATGAGCTATGCTGAATACAGCTCATTTCTCAGTGCACAAGATATATTGCCATCCGTAGATGGGATCCCCACCTCATCACCCTAGCTCCACGCCCAGCATGTTTTGGCCTCTGCATTCTCCCCACAGTCCCTCTCTGACTGCAACCAACCTGCTATTAAGAGATGTTCTTACATATGTGAAGTCCCAAACCTGCCCAGGAACAGTTTGGGAGAGGAATGGTTGACCCGGGATGGCTCAGATGGGCTCTAGGACCAGCAGTCTTTAGGTTTTGGTGTCACAGCAGTATTTGGAAACAAGAGCAGGGACGGTAATCCCTCCACATGACTCATTTTACTTCTGACAATGACATGTGAGCAGCCAGAGTCCTTCCTGAGTGCAAAAACCCAGTCCTGCTGATTTTTAAAATAAATTTCTGCCTCCTGCCTGTATTCTGAGGATCATGTCTGTTTGTTCTAGCTCACCAAAGTTAAGGTCACATAACGATGCTAAATAATACCAAACAAAAGAGCTTTTGTCACATTTTATCTGTTGTAAACCTACAGAAGGAAATAGAATGGATGTAGGGAAAACAGGTAAGCAGGGGTTAGATGTAGCTACAGGGAGAGAGCTGGTATTAAAGCAGGGTCCTTGTCAATAAAAGCTAACCAATTTAGTCTGAAGTACTCTTGCTCAGCTGCGTAAGGACCCTGCATGATAGATGTGAAATGAGAGTGCTAATGTAGCAGGTACTTATTCTACAGTCTTGTTCTTCTTTGTAGAACTGTAATTAGCTGCATGTGTTTTTCAAACATTGCTATTACTAGTTTTAATTTTATTGACCCTTGAATCCTATCCAAACAGCCATAATGCTTTTTTGGACTGCTGATATTACTTACTAGATGCTTAGAAAAAGCGACATTAAAAGTAGATGTGCTGTTCTATAACTAATTGAATAAATAATCTAGCATGTGCAAATAAAATGTCAAGACAACAGCTCCTTTGATTAGCCTTATCCAAACACAGTTTCCATTAGCTCTCCTTGGAAATGAAGTAGAAGGAAGTATAAGGAGAAAGGTATGTGCCTAAGTGTGCACATACACCTTCTTGTTTACATCTAGGAGATTGAAAACTGAAAAAAACACTTAAATTCAGTGCTATCATTCCCATTGGAATAATCCTGTCATGTTTCTGGGAAGTTATAGACCTTCAGTATCTCCTACACTCATATACCTTCTTGTGATGTTGCATTTTGAAATCATCACCTTGAAAGCTAGTGGCCATTTGTGAAAAAAATAAGGTCATTGTAACCTGTAAGGGCAGAGATTCAGAATTTCCAAGGCAGCAATTGCATTTACACATTTAGTTAATGCAAAGTTAAGGAGGCTGAACTTCTGGAAAATTGCAGGTCCCATTTCCACTAGTTTAGCTATGAAAGTTGCCTCAAAGCACGATGGCTATTTTCTGTGCAAAATTTTTCAGCTCCACTTTACATTTCCATCTTCCACTCGCCTCACTGACTCTGGAAGACTTTCTCCTTTAGGTGTTTTAAAAGCTTTATTACTTTTTATATTCATTTAGCAAATTGTTTCTGGAAATCTTTTCTGGCTTATCATATTGTGATTGTATACAGAATTAATTACCTTTTATAATTATTTGTGCTTTTTGAAGGGTGCTTTTTCACACCCAGTATCTTTATTTTGTCATCTGTGTTGGTTTTATGCATGTGTTTGGTCTTTATGAAATCCTAATTTTAAGAGTGTATATACGCTCTGAATCACCGTTGTGGTCTCATTAAACATTCTTCATGGTTCCTTCAACCGTTTTTCTTCTCTTCACTGTTCTTGGTAATTTTCTTTCAAGACATGCTCTCATTTTTATTCAGATCCCTTTTTTAACACATGCCCATGTCAGATTCTTTTGGTTTTGTCTTTCCAACAGAGATGGTCACTATGGAAAAGTGGGTCCAGTCTTCAGTTGCTACATCTTGAACCAGATCCTGTGCACTGGTTGGGAGTATACCAAAAAGTGCTTCTCCTCTTGTAGACTTTCTGACTAGCTTCTTCAAGGCTCCGCCATGGATGATGTCTAAAAACATTGTTTGTTTCTTCTGGCTCATCTTAATATTTGTCTTCTGCTCTCACACTCTTTTATTTCCCTTACCATTTTGTACCATGCTCGCTGTCACCATTTTGGTTGGGTGATCATAGCGTAGATACCGTACTCTTCCTACTTAGGCAAAATACTTTTGAGTAGAGATTCAGATTTCCACAGAATTCACCTTACTTGACTTGAATTTTTCTTCAACATCACACTCCTTTGTCAGTGCAGCCTGCCCTGGCAACCTTATATGGGTTGAATCACAGAATTATACTGTTAGGTATTCCCTTGATTATCTTCCTTTCAACAAGCTTTTGAGCTGCCTGTTCTAGCAATACCTGGAATACTTAAAACCAAGTATTCCACTGCAACTTGTTCTTTGAAACAACATTTGTGAAGTTTCTTTTTAAGAGAAAAAACAAAACAGCACACGCTAGGAAAAACAACAGAAATGATAATTGGTTTAAGTCAGATTTCTTCTCATGAGCTCTCTTCAGTGACCAATAAAAAATTGTTGGTGCTGTTAAAGCGGAGTTTAATTGCGAGCAGGTTTGCTGCCTGGAAGTTAGACAGCATATAGATAACTCCTAATGATAAGTGCATTGAAACGCTGGCAGAGGCTAGCTACTGAGGGTGCAGAATCTCCTTCACTGAAGACTTTTCAGACAGATAATACCTTGCACAAAGGATCTGGTTCTGCCCCAGTCCAGTAAGCTAAACCGTGTCATCTCTTCCAGCTTTACTTTCCTAACTAAAGTGAACTCAGTTAAGCTTCCTAACTAAGTTTCAAACTTGCATAGCCCAGGTAACTTTTCTGTATGCCACACAGTCTGACACTGACAATGTTTAGATTTCCTCTACTGTAAAATGAAGTCCTCAGGCCACAGTGAGTCAACCGACTAGCCACTAAAAATAAAAACATTTAAAATAAACACTCTTTGTTAGTAGAACCTTCAACTCCCACATTTCCATTTATGGAAAAGTTACTTTCAAAATACTTAATGTAAATATTATTTCAAATGTTACAATTTTATATCCCGCAATCTGTTGTATACTAATTAAAATGAAGAGAGGAAATGTGAGAGACACATAGACTACTGAATTTAAAACAATAATTCAGGAAATTAATCCATTTTAATAGAAGAAGTTCATGAATTAAAGATGCATAATTAAGGCAAAGAAAACGTGGAATCTTAAACAGTCCTTTATTTGTGTTCAAGTGATGCCCTCACTGAAGTCTTGTGATGACACCTGGAACTAACACATGAATTGTTATGAAGTTTATCCCCAGGTTTAGTGCATAAATGAGAGTATTTTTCAGTGAGGTTCATACTAACTAGGAAAAGCAAGATTGAGCATAAGCAACTCTAAGTGACCACACCTTCAGAGAACGTGCACTCAGGTAAACCCAGCACAGCCTCGGGGAGCAACAGTCGAACACCCTGCTTTGCTTTGCTTTGCTTTGCTTTGCTTTAGAGACGGGACAGTCCACAAAGAGGACACAAGCACCAGGCAGCGGGACGACAAAGCATGCGGGGTGCTCTGGCCGTTCGCAGTGCCTCTATCCCCGTCCTTCCTGGCTTCGGCTCATCTTGTGCTGAGATGCAGTCAGTCTCCATGGGAACCGGCATCTTCCCCTCTGCCGGAGCCCTGATAGCAGAGATCCCTGGCTCTGCCACTGCGTAGGTACCACTGTGAGGGACAGGAATGATAAATTCTCCCTTCCAATACACACTGGTTTTTCCAGCCCAATAGCTGGGTAAAGCAAGCTCTTAAAATGGGAGTACTAAAAATACAGGGATCTGTAAATTTTTCAGCTTGCACAAGGGCAGCCAGGTACCCCAGAAGGTACGCTAGACATAAATACAGAGCAGAGAGGGAAGTGGGCTGGAGCTCCTCTTGTCAAACGACAAGAAAACATTTAGTGTGAAAGTATTAATCAGAGGGAGTCAGCTGGAGAAGTTGTCCTTGTCGCAGTCTGCTTCCTTGAGTTGAATGCCTAACTTTTTTTGCATACAGCTACTGTTCACCTCATATCACTTATTCACAGGTCTACGTGTGAAAATACAACCCTTTACAGTCAGCATCCCGTGCTCCTGGAGGCCAGCCTCCCGGCAGGGTATATAATCCTCGAGCATGGCTCTTATTGCTGGACGGTTCCCCCATCGAAGAGCTTGAACACCAGCATGTGGGTGCGCTGATTTACAATCACAAAACTTTGCACACGGTAAAGGTACAATCTTCCAGTACAAAGTGTTGCTTTTATAGCATAACGATCTTGAGGTCACACCACAAAAAGCTCTTTTATCAGCAAATAAATTCCTCATAAAAAACATATTTACTGTGCATTCACCCTCTTTCCAATGACACTGACTTTCAACAGCTATAATGATTATAAGTACCCTTCTTTTTAGCACAGTTTCACTTGATACCAAAATAAAAAAATCCCCATTTTTTCTGTTCAGGTTGGGATCCTGTTTTCACTTGCCATGACAGATATTTAATTAATTAATCTAAGCTTTCTGTCAAGCTGTGTTTAATTAATACTGTAACCAACATTCCTGACTTTAACTACCTCAGAATAAAGCACAAAAGGTCACAAAATTCAAGGTCTTTATTCTATCAATGTGCTTTTTCTTCATAATAGCCTTTATGATATAATAGGCAAGAGATTTTTCTCTCCAGTATCTGTAAATGTACATTGCAATGACATCTATACTATGCTGAAGTATTTGTGCTGCTGGAAGTTCTACATGGAGAGAAAGAAAACAAAAAATGGAAACAGCAACTAAACATTATTTCTATCTCTGGCATAAAACATTCACTTTGCTAGCAAAATAAACATGCATTTCACATAGACAGAAAATCTGAACAACATAATTCCTCCAGTTTTTACATTCTGCCCTGGAAATACATTCCTAGCAATGTGATTCCTAGCAATGTGATCCTGCCTCCCTGGAGCCCGCGTGAAGGATGTCACGAGGGTACTCCCTAGTCTGGTACGGCCCTCGGACTATTACCCCCTACTGCTCTTCCATGTGGGGGGCGATGAGACTGCAACGCGAAGTCCTAGGGTGATCAAAAGAGACTTGAGGGCCTTGGGACGGCTAGTAAGAAACTCAGGAGCGCAGGTTATTTTCTCTTCTCTCCTTCCAGTGGTGGGCAGTGACACCAGAAGGAACAGAGATGCCCAATCTATTAATGCATGGCTCCGTGGCTGGTGTCATCGCCACGGATTTGGTTTTTTTGACAACGGAATGGCCTACGCCGCACCGGGTTTGCTGGCATCCGATGGGATTAATCTTTCTCAAAGGGGAAAGAGAATCTTTGCTCAGGAACTTGCAGGGCTCATTGACAGAGCTTTAAACTAGACTCGAAGGGGGAGGGGGATAATATCAGGCTTGCCCGAGAGAAGCTGAGGGGCGACGTGCCATGGTTGGAGGGAGCGGCTGACAGCGAGGACAGTCGGCCTGAGTCCTCGAGATGCACGGGGTACGCTTGGGCACAGCCGAAGTCGAGCGGAGTTGAGCCAGGGGATACTGAGGCAACGGGAGCCAAGAGGGAAACACCAGTGAAATGCCTCAAAGCACGCAAGGGGTGTTCTTCTATGAAGGAGGCACGGACGACACCCCAGCTGAAGTGCCTCTACACCAATGCACGCAGCATGGGCAACAAGCAGGAGGAGTTGGAAGCCATTGTACGTCAGGAAAACTATGATATGGTGGCCATCACAGAAACATGGTGGGATGACTCGCACAACTGGAGTGCAGCGATGGATGGCTATAAACTCTTCAGGAGGGATAGGCGAGGCAGGAGAGGTGGTGGGGTAGCCCTATACATCAGGGAGAGTCTGGATAGTTTAGAGCTCAATGATGGTGATGATAGGGTGGAGTGTCTGTGGGTCAGAATCAGGGGGAAGGCCAACAAGGCAGATATTGTGGTGGGAGTCTGTTACAGACCCCCCAGCCAGGATGAGGAGACAGATGAACTATTCTATAAGCAGCTGGGAGAAGCCTCACGATCGCTAGCCCTTGTTCTTGTGGGGGACTTCAACCTGCCAGATGTCTGCTGGAAATACAATACAGCAGAGAGGAAACAGTCCAGGAGGTTCCTGGAGCGTGTGGCAGATAACTTCCTGACGCAGCTGGTGAGTGAGCCAACGAGGGAAGGTGCCCCGCTGGACCTCTTGTTCACCAACAGAGAAGGACTGGTGAGTGATGTGATGGTTGGAGGCTGTCTTGGGCAGAGCGATCATGAAATGATAGAGTTTTTGATACGTGGAGAAGCGGCGAGGGGGGTCGGCAAAACTGCCACCTTAGACTTCCGGAGGGCGGACTTCAGCCTGTTTAGGAGACTGGTCGACAGAGTCCCCTGGGAGGCAGCTCTTATGGGCAAAGGGGTCCAGGAAGGCTGGACATTCTTTAAGGAGGAAGTCCTAAAGGCACAAGAGCGGGCTGTCCCCAGGTGCCGAAAGACGAGCCGGCGGGGAAGAAGACCGGCCTGGCTGACTAGAGAGCTCTGGCTCGAACTGAGGAGAAAGAGGAGAGTTTATGACCTCTGGAAGAAGGGGCGGGCAACTCAGGAGGACTACAGGGGTGTAGCGAGGCTGTGCAGGGAGAAAACTAGAAGGGCCAAAGCTGAGCTAGAGCTCAGTCTGGCTGCTGCTATAAAAGACAACAAAAAACACTTCTTCAAATACATTAGCAGCAAAAGGAGAGCTAAGGAGAATCTCCAGCCCCTAGTAGATGTGGGAGGAAACACAGTGACCAAGGATGAGGAAAAGGCTGAGGTACTTAATGCCTTCTTTGCCTCAGTCTTTATTAGCAGGGCCGAATGTTCTATGGGTACCCAGCCCCTGGAGTTGGAAGATAGGGATGGGGACCAGACTGGAGCCCCCATTATCCAGGGGGAAATGGTGAGTGACCTGCTGCACCACTTAGACACTCACAAGTCTATGGGGCCTGATGAGATCCACCCGAGAGTGTTGAAGGAGCTGGCAGATGTGCTCACCAAGCCCCTTTCCATCATTTACCAGCAGTCCTGGCTAACTGGGGAAGTCCCTGCTGACTGGAGATTAGCGAATGTGACGCCCATCTTCAAGAAGGGCCGGAAGGAGGACCCGGGGAACTACAGGCCTGTCAGCCTGACCTCGGTGCCGGGGAAGCTGATGGAGCAGATCATCCTGAGTGCTATCACACGGCATGTAGAGAATAACCAGGGGATCAGGCCCAGCCAGCATGGGTTCAGGAAAGGCAGGTCCTGCTTGACCAACCTGATCTCCTTCTATGATAAGGTGACCCGCCTAGTGGATGAGGGGAAGTCTGTGGATGTTGTCTATCTAGACTTCAGTAAAGCCTTTGACACGGTTTCCCACGGCATTCTCCTGGAGAAACTGGCTGCTCATGGCTTGGACGGGTGTACTCTTCGCTGGGTAAAGAACTGGCTGGACGGCCGGGCCCAGAGAGTGGTGGTGAATGGAGTTTACTCCGGTTGGCGGCCGGTCACAAGCGGTGTTCCCCAGGGCTCGGTGTTGGGGCCAGTTCTGTTTAACATCTTTATCAATGATCTGGACGAAGGGATCGAGTGCACTCTCAGTAAGTTTGCAGACGACACCAAGTTGTGTGGGAGTGTTGATCTGCTGGAGGGTAGGCAGGCTCTGCAGAGGGACCTGGACAGGCTGGATCGATGGGCTGGGGTGAATTGTATGAGGTTTAACAAGGCCAAGTGCAAGGTCCTGCACTTGGGCCACAGCAACCCCATGCAACGCTACAGGCTTGGGGAAGAGTGGCTGGAAAGCTGCCTGGCAGAGAAGGACCTGGGGGTGTTGGTTGACAGCCGCCTGAATATGAGCCAGCAGTGTGCCCAGGCGGCCAAGAAGGCCAATGGCATCCTGGCCTGTATCAAAAATAGCGTGGCCAGCAGGACTAGGGAAGTGATTGTGCCCCTGTACTCGGCACTGGTGAGGCCGCACCTCGAATACTGTGTTCAGTTTTGGGCCCCCCACTACAAGAGGGATATCGAGGTACTGGAGCGCGTACAGAGAAGGGCAACGAAGCTGGTGAAGGGTCTGGAGCAGAAGCCTTATGAGGAGCGGCTGAGGGAGCTGGGACTGTTTAGCCTGGAGAAAAGGAGGCTGAGGGGAGACCTCATCGCTCTCTACAACTACCTGAAAGGAGGTTGTAGA
This sequence comes from Mycteria americana, assembly GCF_035582795.1. Lineage (NCBI taxonomy): Eukaryota > Metazoa > Chordata > Aves > Ciconiiformes > Ciconiidae > Mycteria > Mycteria americana. Next base: position 147,328,275 of record NC_134366.1, read on the forward strand.
GAGGTGGGGGTCGGTCTCTTCTCCCAGGTAACAAGTGATAGGACAAGAGGAAATGGCCTCAAGTTGCGCCAGGGGAGGTTTAGACTGGATATTAGGAAATTTTTCTTCACCGAGAGGGTTATCAAGCATTGGAACAGACTGCCCAGGGAAGTGGTTGAGTCGCCATCCCTGGAGGTATTTAAAGGACGTTTGGATGAGGTACTTAGAGACATGGTGTAGTGATGGTTTTTGGCAGTGTTAGGTTTATGGTTGGACTCGATGATCTTAAAGGTCTTTTCCAACCTATATGATTCTGTGATTCTGTGACTCTGTGATTCTGTGATTCTTCATTAATAACATTAAAACAGAGTTACTCATTAGTTACAATGTGTTAAATATTTGAATACTGTGCTGAAGACAAATTATTTCTACACAGCTGTAAAATGAAGATCACAAAGGACTTCATTTACTGGTAACACTTTCCCTGAACTTTTAATTAGAACAACAGTGCAGGGTTACAAACATGGTTCAGTCCTGGGAGATGTTCAGCAGCCAGAGCAGCATGTGGCTATCTTAAATAGTCTGGGTTTTTTTTTCTGGACCATCCTGCTAAGTACTTAGCCCTGGTTCCAGACTGGTCCTTGGCAGGAGTGCTTGGAAGCACTGACGGGCTCCAGGCACAGGAGGACATACCCATAATAAAACCTGTGTCACTCCTCCTCAACAGACGGGGCAGGCCCACAGCCTGTTAGACCGGTATGCATTTGACATCCCCGAAGGACACCAAAGCTCAGTATCAGTGAACTCAGATAGCTCCAAGGCAAATGACCTAGGAGGAGGAACACAGGCTGCAGAAGAATGGAGTTTAGAAAAGACTCCAGAAAATGCCAATCACGCATGGCCAAATGCCAGCTGATACTGCATCTCCTTCAAGTTTGACAGACAAAAAATCCCTTTCATTACCAACCGCACTGCGCATGAAACACTTTACAAGATAACTACGTTCTAGGAACTGAGCTGCATGTACTGCAAAAGTTAACTTTTTTCCCTTGGACAAAAAGGATTGTGTCACATTAAAGGGGCTCCTGGCACTTGCTGAGGCTCCTTCCCGAAAGCACTAGCTTTTGTCTGAGATCGAAGCCCTGATCCTGTAGAGAGTGAAATGAAACCTCCTGAAGGCTGATGGTTCTTCTGGGCAGTCCTTGCAGTATGGCAGCACCGACTTGGTTTTCCTCTGTTAAAGCAACCTGCTGTGACCCATATTCAACCCACATCTCACAGGGCCACCCCAGACGCCCCATTTCCTCCACTAAGAGTTACCGCCTCTGACTCAGTCGATGCTACAGAAGGCTTCGTCCCCTTGCAAGCAAATTATGTTAATTACTTTCTGCTGCTAACACTGGCAGCATGAGGTACCTGAGAGCAGATTTATGTGAATCATGCCTGGTTAGACTTTTGTCTCCCAAGTGCAACACAAACTCCACTGGGGCAAAGGAAACGCCAGCACTGCAAACACAAAAGCATTAGCTTCAGTCTGCCAGGGCTCACTTCCCCTGCTCCTTTCTACTTCAAACAGCTTAGTGGAGATAATTGCTACTTGCAGACACTCTCCCTCATAAACCCATTTTCCTATCATCTGTAGCATCCTGTTTCTTTCAGTGTTTACAAAGATGCCTTCAGTGATAAAAAACAACCCTGGTATATAACTTGCCTCAGACCCAAACTGCATACAAGAAACGTACACTGCTAAAAAATAGTTATGTCAGTGAATGGTTCCCAGTCAGTCGAACACAAGAAAACAGGTAGGCTTTGCCTGGCAGTGCTGACTACATGTATTTGCTCTCATTAGTCCATGCTATTTTGCTGTTGTTTTCCCACTGCGAAAATTGCTGTATGAATCCACAGTGGCTCTTCCAGCTGGAAATAATATATATTACTTTAAGTTTCTCGGGAGGAGCAATCATTTGTAATTTAGTCACACTGTGTCATTCCAGGGCAAGCAATATGATCTGACAGGTTGTTTACAGTATAATGATGTAATAGAAATAAACCTGGCATGGTATAGAATTATCCTGATCTTGAAAAACTGATGCCCATCAGTACATGATAGCCACCAGGTATGAAACAAGGCAGGTTTTTTTTTTGGGGAAAAAAAAAACGGGTAAAAGATAGATGTTTGTACAAAACTCACATTTGAAAACTTTTCCCTCTTTTTACAAATGACATGAATACAAAGGGAACCTCACTTACAGTCACAGACAGAGATTCTTCTTCATTGCAGGTGATTTTGTTGAAGATCTTTAAAGTTACTACCACCTTCAGCTAAGCTGTGTTTTCTCCGGCCTTTCACCTGAGCTCACAAAATAAGCCATAGGAAACCACAGCATGAATGAGAAAGAAGGAAGGTAGACAAACCACCCCTGATTTGGCAGAATATGGCACTGATGTTTTGGAAAGTACATGTTTTTCTAAAACCACTGTAGAAATTATCCTATAGACTGAACTGATGCTCGGGAAAGGGCAGTGTGACCCTTTTTTGTTGATTCCATCTTCTGGATGAGACTTTATCACGCAGCACCACTAAAACCTGACTCTTTGGCAGTTTTTTCCCTGAATATACGCACGCTAATTTTTTAGCAAAGTTCAAGGTTAGGCAAGTAGCATAATATCTAATTAAAGGACTCTTCCACTTCTGGTAGGTTCAATTTTATTTCTGATCCTATTTTACTTCCTATTCCTTTGTAGTGCTGTTGCACATGTGTGGGGTGAGATCGAGCCCACATTAAATTTCAGTGTCTGCATGTGCACTGGGTGCCTGAGCTCCTGCTACAACAAATGAAACTCTTGTCACCATCTGATGGGAGGCCAGCAAGTGGTGCAGATGGTCACCCACTAAGTGTCGGTGGAAGGAGGAGCTGCATCACCTCCTGGGCTCTGCTGCCTACATCTCCATGGACTACAGTGAGCGATGAAGCACTGAGCATGCAGGCAAACACCCACCAGCAGACACCTACGTTTTGGTATCATAATGTGCTCAGTCAACCTCATGCCTGTGTGCTCAAGAGTGAGTGAGCCAGTGAAGCAATTCCCAAAGGTGCTGTTTTCTGTCTACTTCTGACCTCACCGTCGTCAACGGAAAAACTGCGTGTCCAGCTAACGGTCTGGACTCTTCCACAGCCATGGGGAGAGAGGTGATTGCAGGCAGGGAGGCAGTTTGACATTACGACTTTGGTGCAGAGAATCACCTCTTGGAGGTGCTCACCTCTTTCCCAGACAACTGGCTTTCACTATATACTAAAATTAAAGGCTAGCGTGATGAAACACTCTGTGCCAGACTCTCTGAAGCAATATACTGACAAAGGCTACAAGAACCTAACTGTACTGGTGGCAGAAGCATTATGGCAGTGCAAGGAGATCTTTTAAGTCTCCAAAGCCAGCCCTGATGTGTCCATGGGGTGTGAGAACTATATCACTCCACCTATTTCTTGCTGATGGCTGCGTCAGGGGCTGATGGCTACCGGCACCGCTCCAGGGAACCAGCCTCACACAGAGTGGCTGAGGCTGCAAGCAGCACCGAGGCCTGCAGCATTCCTCCTCTTTGGTTTTGGTAGATAAAGCTCCAGGCTGCTGAGAGCAACACACACACGGTGGACATGGCAGCACCTGAATGAAAGATACTACGTACCTATGAAAAACCTTCACATATTAAAAGTGAGATAGGGATTATGGCTAAGATCTATTTAGTTGCTGACCCCAATTCACTCTGAAGTCAGCTCAGTGGCCGTGCTTGTGCCAAAATCATGATTTGCATCTGCTCCCTGCTCCTGTCTGACCCGAGCAGTGTGCAGGTACCATAGCCAGCAAACAGCGGACGGCAGCATTCGTCCTCCACATGATGCTTCTACTTGCAACTCTAAATTAAAAGGCTAATTTTTCTATATTCACAAAATTATAGAATGGTGTACAAGGGCTACTGGGACAAGGGAAATGTGTAAGGTTTCTTCTATCAGTTCTCTATATACGGATGTGCACGTAACATAAATTGATAATAGTCCCTCGTAGAGAATACACTGATCGGTATATGAAAGGTAACTTGGTGCTTCTCAAGTGCTGCAAGCACATATAAATAAAAAGAGGAAGTGTACAGACAGATATGTCATCTAGATGTATAATATTACAGCTTTGAGATCTCTGGTTGTGTTAGCTGTATTTACTGCCTGTAAGCAGTCCTTCCTGTTAAGTATATTCATTGCATCTTACTCAAGCCAACATTGCTCAATATTCATTAAGCCTACAAATTAAATGTGAGGTATTAAAATTGGATAATCTCACTATCCTGCCATCTGTTCCTCAACTTGAAAGTACCAGAGCATCATGCTGGGCTCTTTTTTTTTCAAATATTCATTGCAGACAACAAACCACTATAGCACCTCAGGCACAGAAGCTCCGGGACGGTGCCCAATATGAGATGGTTTTATCGCTAAAGCTTAGGAACCGTTGTAGATTCAGCAGAGCACAAAGAAACGTTTTCTGCTAAACGCACCCGAGGCGGTGGCGGAAAGGGCCTGCGCGGTACTGCCACAAGGGACCACTGGAAGGCAGCGGCTTTGCTCCTGCCTAAACCCGGGTGCTTGTGGGGCGGGCAGCGCCGGCAGGATGGGTTTTTGCAAAGAGAGTGCTAGCAAATCTGAGAAGGTGGTGATATAACGTTAAGGTTCTTCGTCAGCCTGCACGGAAGGAAATCAGACGGAGTAGTTACAGCTCTGGCATAGTAATTTTGTTAAGTCGATGCAGCCAGAGTGATTCTTTTTGAACATTTTGATAGCTAGAAGTTTTCCTTAAGTTTCTTGTAAGAATTCAGTTTAACAATGAAGATACCCAAATAATCATCTCGGTTACCTCAGTAAAAACCATTGATATTATTCTTTCATAACTTTTAGAACTAACTTCAAACTTTTGAAACTCAGTACAAGCCATTGATGCTAATATTTGGTATCACCTCATATTCCCAGAGACTGGAGGAATGGCTAAGGGAAAGGCATACTGTCTTTCTGTAGTGATTATCCAAAGGGATAATTAAAATGTAGGTAAAGTTAAAATACAGATGAAAATTTTCCTATCTAGAAAAGGTAAACCAGGCCATCAGTATCATATGACACTATCCCTAGAGATCCATCGCCTGATGGGAAATTCAGCTGTGAAGAGAGGGCCAATAAAAGTCTAATTTTAGTGCAGAAGTCATTTTTTTTCCCAGACACAGAGTGAATCAAGGCTAAAGGGGCATAAAGGCCATCTTTGTATTCTCCTTTTTGAGCTGCCGTAGCTGCAGATCTGATTATTGCTGTAAAGGATCGCCTTTGATGACTGCAGCAAAGGATCACCTTTGCTGAGGAGTGAATTTCATCCTAATGTAGAGGCTCCAGTCCTTGTTCCAGTGATACAAAAAGGTACAAGACAACTGTCAGAAAAGGTTAGTGACCCCCATTAAAACAAATAGACTATGCTGGGTACTTGGAATTCCCAGTAACTTTTGTTACTTTTTTTGTGGCTTCGTTACAGCAGGATTCACTTTTTGATCTCTGCAAAATCCTCTTCTGAGCTCTATAAATCCTTAGTATCATGATGACCACATAAGATTAACTGCAGTGAAGCCATGATGGAGCAATCTCAATTACTGGGAAGCACCTGGGTAAGAAAGGTTAATAGGAACAGCTAAGGAAAGGCATATATGACACCGAGCAGTAGTAAAATACTGTTTCAGAGATATATGTCAGAGAGAGTCTCTGCCTCAACATTCCCTGTTGATCCCTGCCTGTGACTACGCATTCCTACAAAGGCAGTAAATTCTTGTGTGGCTAGTAATTACTGATTACATTTCATGTGCAGATTCATCCTCTCCCCTTCTCGAAAAAAACCTATCAATAATGTGTTCTTATATTATTTTCTAATGGTTAAGAGAGATTTTCTGCCATACTGCAGATTTCCTTTAAAGACACTATCTGTAGTAGTTTAAAGTAATTTTAAATCATGTCTGATGGATACTTAAATGATAGTGCAAAGATTTAGAACAGATGTAGCATCACGTTGGTGTTTTAAAGAAGTTCAAAAGAAGTCTGCTCCATTAAATGACTTACAAGGAGAATAAAAGGTCAGGGAACTTGTTCCTATCGCATCCCCATAGTCTGAAGGTTTATTACAGTCTGAAGTCTCAGGCAACTTAGAACAAAACCAAACCAAACTGTACAGCAGCTAATTGCATGTCGAGGCACTTTTTTAAAGGTTACAGCTGGAGCTGGACAGGAACTGGGAGACCTGAGATAACCACCCCTCCCCATGCACCATGGGGATCGCAGGTGCTGGAGCTGAACTTTGCAAGTTGAACTGCAAACTGTGGAGCTTTTTATTCGTTACACAACAACGATAACGAGAAGAAATCTCCTGGCTGACAAAGGGGTCCAAATAAACTTATTGACCAGTACATTTCAAATTCTGGGCTAAGGCACATAACTACATTGCTGTATAATTTGATAGCATCTAAAACAAGACAGGGAAGCTTATTCGAGGGAGTACAAATTACTGGAAGCATACACTGTGTTCTGACACGTTTTGTAACCTCATGTGAGGTGTTCAGCCTAGACACCACCATTCACTTCTTGGGGCAAGATCTTGAGTAATGTTGTAAGGTAGGTTGCTCCTGTGAGGGAAAGGGTCATTTAAAATTGCGCTGTCAGTTTGTAGTTTGTGGTGTGCAGAGGGCTGTTTATATGTGTGAGTGTGTGTCAGTCTGCCGACGTGAGGAATTTTGACTCCTCAGGAGTCTTACGTTAAGGTAACTGTATATATTTGCTCCAAGCATCTTCATCCCGTGCAGCAGCAGATATGATGAGATGCCAGAAGCAGTTACCCCAGTTACCAGCTACCCTGCCCACCCCTCTGCTAGACATTGCTACCCCCACAGCAGGGATGTTTGAGAGGACTGTGTACCCACACCGGGTCACCAGCTTTTTTATCTCCATTCTTTAGCATAGCTGAAATGTTATAGTATGCTGGGCTGTAAATACGGCAGCACAGATGCAGCCATGTGGTCTGCTCAGATGTCCTTTTGAGGGAAACTGAGACCTGCCGAGGAGAGGCAGCAGGAGTGCGACAGGGGAAAGCCCATGTGAGCTGCATTACTGGCCTGGCGAAGATTAGTTCGGCTGACACCCCGAAACCTTTGCTGTGTGAGGGTTTGATGACACCATCGCAAACATGAGGGATTTGACTCATATGTTTCTGCCACACCACCCCCAAGGGAGTAGCGTACAGCCACCCCAGAGCTCTTAACTAGGTCCAAGGACTCTCTGAGCTCTTGCCTGGGAAGGAGCAGGAAATAGTTACAGCATCCCATCTGTTTCCACCACACCACTTGGTATTTAAGATCAATAAACACAAATGTCCAATTCAATGTTTCTTGCTGGTACCTTTCAGCTGTGTTCAGGTTTGATGTTGCCAGGTTGGCCCCAAAGGTTCCTGCTACAGCTGTTTCGAATCGCTTGCCAAACAAGATGAATAGCTGTGTGGACAACCTGCAGAGCCGTGGAAAGCTAATCGATGCCTGCCTCATTCTCCAAATACTTTATGTGCTTTCACAGGTAGTGTGAAAGTCAATATCCAAACAGGAGACCATTGCCACACATTGTCATGCCCTTCTGAGCAATTGTTTTGATTTGCAGATGTCTTTTCCTTCCCCTGCTCTTTATGGCAAAGCAAGTCACGTACTGTCAGGCTCTGCCCAGATGACATGATGCATCATGTTTCTTGTAGGCTCCCATGGCTAAATCTAGAGAAAGCAGGCATTAAAAAATAACCAAATCCAGGGGAGGATATTGATAAATTACGAGACACCAGCCTCGGTAGGTTAGGTAACATCCCTGGATTTTAGTGGCAGGCAAATAGAAGGAAATGACTGATGATGAAATTCATCTTACTTAACTTTAGTCCTCCAAAAGTCATTTGGTTTAAACTAGTTATTTGGGATGCAGCCTCAGTTAATGGAGAGACACGCCTCTTCAAAATGTGATCTATGCCTTCATCAGAACATGTCTCAGATGGGAGAGATGAATTACCTGTTGAATGTACCCATTCTTCCATATGGGCAGCAGCAGGCGTCTCTGACCAGCCGCCAAACTCCCAGAAAGTTAAAGGGTCCTCCCAGAACTCCCAGCAACTCAGGCAAGAGCATGTACACGTTGATTTAGTGTAATAGTCTCTAAAGATGTACGAGCTTAAGCTTCATTTCCAAGGATGGTTTAGGTAGCAAACCACATCATGGCCTTGTAAACCAGGGAACTCAGGCTCCTATATGCCTGTTGCCTCTGAAAGTGGGATCCAAGCTCCTAAATTGCTTGGTCCTTTGGGAAATCACAGCTACTTCTGAAAGACTTTGAAATTAATGGCCCTTGCACTACACTGCAGCAGCTTCAAACAATATATTGAATAATCTGATAATCTGAAAAGTTAACTGAAGGATGAATTTTTGTTTTAACTTGAACTCCAACAAGGAATATATTTCCTGACAAAAAACAGTTTCATAATTTTCAGATAAATCTCTCAGCAGGGAATATCAAGTTATTCTCTAGAATTTCAACTTTTGATGGAAGAAAATGCCTTTTAAAATGGTAATGCTGTATGTTGTGAAGCACTTTCTCCCCCTTGTAACCTGTGGAAGAGGATGGTGCCTTTAGCTCCTTCATTCCTCCACAACAGGAGCCCTGTGCTCTGAAGCATTAATTTTTGAATTATGCAAGTCTGTATGCCAGTCTGTGAAGTCAGACGCGGACTGAGGTTTGGGCAGCCCTTTTCAGGAGCCTTCTGCCTCTAAAGGCATGGTGGGAATGAAGTTTTTAGACAGAGGCTGTGCATAAGCTTACATCCTTTATGAATAAGGCTAATGTACAGTACAGTTACGTAAGCCCAGCAAGAAAGGTACAAGAGCACTTGATCGCTAGGAGTTGTTGCTGAGTTTATGGATTTCAAGGATTTGCCAGGGTGTTTGTGGTTTGTGTTTTAATTTAGCAGCACTGAACAGTAAGTGCTTTCAGCAACTGCTTACTGAGAAAGCACATCTAGAGTGTTGCACAAGGGCTAAATGTCACACATCTTTCAGTACTTACAGAATTAAAATCCTGAAAATGATTTCAGAAACTGCATTCTGTCAGGACTTTCAAGTCCTGCAATCAGAGACTAAAAAGAATGGGTAAACAAATGTAGACAAATACAAAAACAAAGGAAAAGATAAATAATGATCGTGCTGGCATATCCAGATTAGATGAGCCTGAATAGGGATATAATTAGAAATTGTACATAACTTCAAATACGAATGGAAAGGGAAAGAGGTCAGGATAAAAGAAGAAAACAGAGTAAGAGCAATTGCACTGTCACGTGCTTTACCCACAACGCACTATACGGCCAACAGACTAAGGACCCAGGAAAATATTAGAAGTGCTCGATCGCATTGACGTATGTAATCAAGAATCTGTGGAAACACTATATCCTCACATTACCAAACCACACTAGTCACCAATTCATGCAGCTGCTAGATCTTGGGACATTAAATAGGTCATAAAGGATGAGGAATAAGGGACAAAGAGTTTGTATGTGAAAGCATGGAGAACGTACACAGACTCTCCACGGCTACAGATATGAGCAAACTTAGTAAATAAACTCTCATACAGATGTAGAGAAAAATAATTCTCCAAGTAGCAAAGATCAAAAATTTATAAGGAAAGATAGGAAAGGAAAGATAATGCCAAGTATGTGCAAAATGCACATTAATTAAAAGTAAATGGTTGGTAAGACCAGGCTGGCACCAGGTACAAAGACAAAGCAACAGCATCCACACAAAAGCAAACTGAATGCCACACATGCAATGTAGGTTACAGTACCTTAGTGAGCACACAAAGTTTCAACAAAGCAGCATCAAATTAAATGATATGATAGCATGATCATTAACAGTGCTAAGATGAGCTCAGCCAGAGCACAACAAGGAAAAGTATGCAGACTGGAGGACTAGACAGTGCAAGCAACTCAGAAATAATGGCTTTCACCTGAAACAAATACTTTCATGAGCTCCTTGATACTACACCTGGATGAAATGTTCACACCATAGACAAAGAGATTCATCCATCCAGACTGGCAGGCTGTGAGAGGAACCATGTGGCACCATGGCACTGCTGTTCTCTCATTTGGAAACTCATTTGGAAATCCAGGCCAGGCCAGACGCATCTGAGGAAAGAAAGCTATTTATGAAGTTGCTATTTAGCTATATGTGAGAACACAGGTTTTAGGGTAAAACAGTGAACTTCAGAAGAAGAAATGACACATGCACTGTTTTGCATCTCTCTCTACCCCCACCATACCTGAGCATCATCAGCATCTAAAAGGTATATAGAAAGATTAATCTGTGTGTTTTATGGGTCTAAGTGAAAGTTCATCTTTAAAAAGGCCACATTAACACTTTTTTTTTTTTACTCCATTTGTTCCTCTTTGCAGCAGTGCTGAACACTGCCAGCTGAAATGACTTCAGAGGCAGCTGAAGTGAACACCACAGTGGGTCAGCTGAGCTGGCCACAGCAATGGGTCAGCACTAGTGTCACAAGCTGCTTGGTTTGGATGGTTGTATTTTTAAAGCCTATGAAATGTACCTCACTGGGATATTCCTTTAAAAAAACCCAAACAAACAAACAAAAAAAAACCCCCAAAAACCCAAACCCACAACCTTCTCAAATACTGTATAATAGAAGAGGAAGAGGAAAGATGACTGATGTACCCAAAGTATCAAAGAGAAGTCTCCAGCTGGTACCTATCCTTGTACAAGAGATATTAACTTTCCTTAGCTATTGATCTGCCATTACTTTCCATCTTTAGAATCCTGAAGTATCTTCTTGTTTGTTTTATTTTTTTTTAACTGTTCATGCTCCTACATTGCATTGTATAAGAGCCTTTAGACGTTGTCTGAATTCTTACTCTTGCAAAAGTTGCTAGGTCATGTGCAATAACAAGCAAACAAACAAACAAACAAATCCATGTTTTGGATAGATTCACTTTGCAGAAGACAGCAACGTGAAAGACAAAATGTTAGTTTTGGCCAGACTCAATCCTGGAGTAAATTTGCATGTTCAGCAATTGAGCTGCTCTCAGGATGATTCAATCCACTGATGCCACAGCTTGCTGTGGCCTGGGTACAATGTTCCTGAACACTTAGATGTCATTTCTGTGCATGTCCACTACTTCTGCTTTCACAGATCATTGTGGAAGCCATGTGAAACATTATTTTGAATGAATGAAAATCCTGATATAAGGGATTCTCACACTGAGTGTTGCCACAAGGGCAGTTCCAGAGTGCACCTACCTACTAATAACCGCCTGCAGCTCCCCAAGCCACAGGCAGAGGTAAGTGAACTTTTAGTGTCTTCATTGTCTTCTTCCATCTCAGGTTCACAACAAGCACCTTCCCTTCTTTTTTTTTCCCAAACCTGGGGCATCTAAGATGAAAACGTACTCCATAGTATGGCTTTGCAGATTTAAAGAGTTAACGCTTTTTCCCTCAGTGTATGTGACCTTGCAGTGTAACTTCTCAAGCTGGAACAAATGGTGGTTACTGAAATTTATAGGAAGATGCTAAGTAGATTTCCAGACCCTTTATTCTAAATTGTCCCATGGATAAAACCCTGCTGCTAAGTGAAAATATTCACTTAAGCATTTCATAATTCTTTAGGTAATGGTAACATGGTATCTAGCTGACTTAAAAGGTCACATTTATGACCATAAAGAAAGAATAACATAAATGCCCATGTGCACAGCTATTTTAACAAAAATGTCTCCATAATGAAACCCACTCAGAGAAATGAAATACAGTGATTGGAATGAAAGCTTCAAATCTCATTGCAATCAAAGGTCATAAAAATTCCAGCTCAAGTTAACGTGAACTTTCCTTCAGTCATGGCTAGATAAATAAACTGCCTGTTTATCACCTATCTAGTGATACCGCTGTCCTGAGAGGTAGTAGTACAGCACAGTGTCCTGCCAAATGTACAATGTGCTGATTACAGACAAGAAAGGTTAGGGGAACATCATTTCCCCAGAAACATGAGATCAGGAAGTCCAAATTTCCCATTGTCCCCTACCAAAGAAAAAAATGGGCTATTACAGCCACAGGAAAGTAGTATGTTTTGTGGAGGGAGGTTATTAGGACATTTTACATATGCTACATTTCTGTCTTCTCCTGCTTAAAACGTTTTTTTCGTTTAGGAGGTGGATTGAGCAGTTCTGGTTTGAGTCACACTCTTTTCTCTCTTTCTTTTCACAGAACAATATATTCACTTTTACCATGGAAATGATTTCATCTTTTCAATAGTGGGATTCCAGTCCTGCAGTCTTGGTTTTGTCAATACAGTGTCCAGCCTCTAACACCCTTCCTTTATTAATGTCACTGTTAGATGAGACTATTTACCTGTGTCAAGAAAAAAGTCTTTAAGACAGTTTCTTAAAGGGATTTTTTTTTCTTTTCCTGGCCATTAAGTTTGAATACTAAAGCTCTCATTCGGTTTCTTACCCTGTATTGATGTGATATGGAAACGTAACGCTACTCCCTTCTCTGTCCTGTGTGGGCAGAATACCACTGTGTGACCTGCCCCCTCTTCTGAAAGGGCACAAATGGGCATAAATGGACATTACCCACCAAAAGGAGTAGGCTTTGGCCCAGTCCTTTGCTGGGTTCAACATGGCAATCAACATGGCATGGAGAGGAATAAGCTGCAACCAAGTACATTTGTAGCAGCAGGATATAAAGCCAATCTCCTCCATAAATGGCCTGTGTTTTGTGCCATAATCTCATTTTACAACCCAAATTATGACTAGACTGGGCTTTGGTTGCCCTAGTTTGTTTGGTCTACAGTGTTGTCAGTACTTTAAGGCCTATTAAATATGCAAGTCTAGAAAAGTTTGTGGCATTTGCTTGGAATCATTGGATCAATAACGTTCCTGTGATGGAAAAGTTGAATTCACTAAAGCTTCAAAGAACTTGACAACACTTGGAGTGATGGGTGTTAATTACAGATTCAACAATATCTGAGTAAACCTCCATTTTTCTATCATTTCTGTTACATATGTTATCATTACATAATATTAATAGCTTTTAAAGTGTAACAGATCATACAAAACTTAACTTTACTATTTATTTCTTCCTCTTTTATGAGAGAGTAAGCCCAAAAAGATATTTTTTACTAAACAATGTATTCTACAAAGCTCCTAGTAACCTTGTCCAACCTTTCAGAAGACATCAGTTTACTTACAGAGGAAATATTAGAATTATTATTTTAATTTCGAGGAGTCTGCTATATTCCTGGGAAAGGTAACTTAACTTCTCAGAGGTAAAGAAGTGGTGGAAAGTGCAGAACCAAACTAGCCAATTGCTTCCATTTTTAAATGTGCATCAAGGTTTCTGGGTCTGAAGTTACCATGAAGGTAGAAAGGAAAAGGAAGGGGTATTTTTGAGATTAGCATACCACTTTCTGCCTGGCCAGGCTTGAGATGTAAAGTCTCAGTGCAAACTTTTGGTGCCTCTCTTCCTTAAAGGAGAAGGAAGGTCCTGGGAGGGTGAGAGCAGGGGTCTAGGGAAGATTATTTTCATGGACTTTTAGTGAAACCACTGCCCTTATGTTTCTGAGGGTCGGTTGGGTGCCATCAGCTTCTGAGCTGATCTAAGAGCTCCCTGCCCCTGGGGTACATGCGGATCTCTTCCCTGCTCTGTTCTTCTTCCTCTCACACTCCCTCATCCCCCCCCCCCACCAGGTTTGCACCACTTCTGGTATTCGTGGGACCCTTCATGGAGCTGATTCAGTCCCAGGGCCCCAACCATTTCTTTTCTGCAGGTCACCTTTGTGCTGTGCTAGTGAGGGAGCGAGCTCAGGGAAGGGTCCGGCTCGCACCGGGGCTAACCCAGGGGGAGAGCAGGAGCATGCAGGCAGGAGAAGGGAGCAGGAACTCCCTCCTCCAGCAGTGAGATGTAGCTTACATGCAACTTCACCATCTGAGGCCATGAACTGAAGTAGCCACAAGCCAAACACCTCTGCTTTCCCAGGCTGCCTCCCCTGCCACAACCCTCTCCTGGCCACACACAGGAGGTGAAGGAAAGCGCAGGCAGATGACATGTGCTTGCAAATGACATAATTTCACACCAGTTGAATTCATGTCCTGCCATCACACTGTACACTCATGTTTTCCAAGGTCTTGTTTTAAAATACTTTCCACCTATTTGATCTCCTCTTCTTTAAAAGATCATCAAGATGATGTGTCAGCAATTTACTGTGGAAATTAGAAGGGAACCAGAGAAAAAGAGATTCTTAACAGAGAATACTGCCAATACCTGCATGTACATAACCCATGCCTGGCTACAAAACTGTGCATCATGGTGCTAGACCTGTAGCTCAGCTGATGCAGCCACAGGCTGAGAACTCCCAAGTACAAGACACTGAGGTTTCAGGGTGGTGAACTGAGAAATAACTCACTACTAATGAATACTTTTCTCCAAAAGGAAGAGGATAAAACAAGTGCTGGTCCAACTTTATTTCTTACTGTGCATAACTGTACTCTTGTCAGATACTTAAGTCACAGAGTAGAATCACAGAATAATTCAGGTGCAAAGGGACCTCTGGAAATCCTCTTTTCCAACCCCCTGCTCAAAGCAGGGCCAACTTCAAAGATACATTAGGTTGACTAGGACCTTGTCCAGTCAAATTTTGAAAGTGTTTTTCTATTTAAAAACTTCATTTTTTAGGAGATTGTTTCAGGTTTTCCCACATAGCCTTCTGTTAGCTCTCATTTTGATACAGGAGCCACATCATTAGTAACACAAAATAACAGTACATTTGCATTACTCTCCAAAACTCCTTGCTCTGAAAAACATAAGAAAAAGCATGAATTTATTGTCTTACTCGATCCAAAGGTACGAACAGCCCTTCGTGCAATCATGATTCAGTTCACTATTACAAGGCTACGACCTGACCCCTCTTGCAGTTCCAGCAAGTCCTCACTTTCCTAAGCATCTGCTATGTGCCAGCACCAGCACGAAAGGCTGGGCGAGACAAACCTCCAGTCTAACCTTGTGTAGCAGTTTGATGTTTCTGTACCACTCTAGAAGACAAGTATCTCACATTTGCGATCTCCAGTTTGCTCAGCTGATTTTGAGCCTGACAGTCCTCTAGAAGATGCTGCTGAAGGCTGATTTAGCTGTTCTTAGCTGCTTTAGGTTCAAAATCAGCCATACACCTGACAGTCACGGGCACTGTAACCACCTCCTTACCTTTGAGGATCAGCATGATTTGACTGGTTGTAAGCCTACTGCCTGGTTGCCTTTAGGTCCGGCTCCCTGTTGGCTCTCTCTCTCAGAATGAGTTTGAGCTATATACCATGAGCTACGAGGACGTAGTATAGCCAAGCAAGGAAGCTGGGACTCCATCTTTTCGTGGCTGCATGCTGCAAACAAAAGACTGGCATTTGTGACCCTCACTATTTATTGTGGAGTAAGCAAAGATAATTCAGCCTCCTCCCAGGGCCCTGTCTTGCGAGTGGTTCTGTCCCTCCTGGAATAGGTAACGGACAGACACTGGTGTAGCACAAGGTTTCCCACTGGATTTTTCTTTTCCCAGTCTCACAGCTTTTTCTTACTTCCCTGATGGTCTTTCGGCAGAAAACAGGCCTGGCATTCTTGAGTTTGTATCCCCACCCCTCTGTCACTGTTGCTGGCAGACTTGCCAGGGGAAAGACATACCCTAACCCTCCTTTCAGCTGAAACAGGGTTTTGCTGTGTTTCGTAAGGCAGATGGAAGCAGACAGAACACTCTCAGACCAGCTGATGGAGAGCAGAAGCAGCATACGTACACACACAAACACAAATAATCAGAGCTGCATAAGACAGTCATGATTTCCTCACAATTTGCTATGCTTCAGCTGTGACTCCTTTGCAAAGCACCAGCCCCAGCCACCGCACTTGTGGAGAATAACAAATTAATTTCTCCCTTTGATGTTCGCCAGCAGATTTTAAGAGTCTATTCAGGAGTTGGTGAAGAGTGATTTAAAGTTTAATCTGGTTTTTGTTTGTTTGTTTGCAAGGATTGCATGTCCAACAGCAAAATATGAGATTTCTCTTTAAAGCATAATAAACTTCAAGCATTTTGATGAAAATGTTCTGCCCTGTCTTTGACTGTGCTTCAAACAGAAGTCTCCTGGGCTTCTACTCCAACATGAGGCAGTAATGTGGAGGAAAGCAGTCTGATCAGCTGTAGTGCCATTATTCCATTTTAAGCCACATCTCAAAGCCGACTCAGCACTCCTTTAAGTTTCTGGCCCATCTTCTTCAACCTTCCAGTGTGTTTTGTTCAAAACTCAACTACTGGATGAAGTATATCCACCTTTCATTAAAAGTCCCCTCACGGCCCATCTTTCTGAACACAGAGGCATAAAAGTTAGAACAGCCTCTACAGGGAGGGATAAATTACCTCATTGATTGAAGACTTAAAATTAGCAAGGCAGAGCTGATGAGTGTGAATGAATGTGTCCTTTTAATATTTTGGGGCTCTCTGTACATGGCACGTCATAATATTACATTAAATTTTCAGATGTCTTGTTGCCTTCTATGGCAAAAAATAGATAGTGAGAGAAGAGGGAAAACCATCAAAGATAAGAAATGTCTGGACAAAAAGACTATCTGTTCCAAGATGCTGCACATTTTGACTATGTCATTCCCTTTTTATTCAGGCTCAGTGATAAGTGACTGGTGGAACACAATGTGGTGGTGTGCTGAATTCTGGCTTGGCTGCCTCTGCCAGTGGCAACGATCAGGAGATGACAAATGGAGCTGATAGCTCTAATGGTAATAAAGGTGACCCTGGTGCTTCCTGTTGTATTTGCAGCTGCTTAAAACTTTGCAGACTTTTAATGGTTAAGGTGGAAGTTTTCCATGCTGTCTTTCTGCTTCTGGATGACCTTTTTCTTCTTCTAAGTTTCACCTAACATACTCTGGCTATTTCTGATGGAGAAGCTTCCTGTTTGGCTCCTAATGATCTACAAAAACCAAAACCGGGAGGAGTGGCTGATACACCAGTTGAGTGTGTTGCCATTCAGAGGGACCTGGACAGGATGAAGAAATGGGCCAACAGGAATCTTGTGAGGTTCAATAAAAGGAAATGCAAAGTCCTGCATCTGGAGAGGAGTAACCCCAGGCACCAGAACAGGCTGAGGGCTGAAAGGCTGGGGAGCAGCTCTGCAAAGAAGGACCTGGGTGTCCTGGTGGACAAGCTGACCATGAGACAGGAGACAGCAACGTGCCCCTGCAGGAAGATGGCCAACAGCATCCTGGGCTGCATTAGAAAGTGTGTTGCCAGCAGGTGGAGGGAGGTGATCCTTCTTCTCTGTTCAGCACTGGTGAGACACACCTGGAGTGCTAGGTCTAGTCCTGGGCTCCCCAATACAAGAGAGACATGGACTTACTGAAGCGAGTGCAAACAAAGGCCACTAAGATGATTAAGGGAGTCTCTTGCATACAGGGAGAGGCTGACAAAGCTGGGACTATTCAGCTGGGAAAAGATAAGGTTCAGGTCAGATCTCATCCCTGCGTATACGTATCTGATGGGAGGGAATGAAGAAGAGGGAGCCAAACTCTTCTCACTAGTGCCCACTGACAAGACAAGAAACCAATGGGCACAAAACTGAAACAAACCCCAGCTGAACACGTGAAAATATTTATTTACTGTGAGAGAAGTTGTGGAGTCTCCATTACTGAAGATATTCAAAACACAGCTGCACATAGGTCAAACTGCTCTAACTGATCTTGCTTGAGCAGGGGGTTTGAACTAGATGATCTTTAGAGGCACCTTCCAACCCCACCATGTCTGTGATACTGTGAATGAAGAAATCTCGCCTAGATCATTTGGAGCAGGAATTTTAAATGTCTTTATAGGAGGAGTCTTCTGCTGTCAGTTGTCTTCCTGTTTTCACCAGAAACTTTCTAAATTCACAACACGTTAAAGTTGCCAGGGATCAGTAGAGCCTGGCTGGAATTTGATTAACCGGCAAATCCTGCAGGCACCTCCTGCAAGGAGCACACGCCATCTCTGGGCTGCAAGCGCTGAATACAACTTACCCGATATTTGCTGCCTGGGGCACTGTGGTACAAAGCTCAGACCCAGTGAACAGGGCCTCTCTGGGCTTGCAAGGCTCTAATTGCTGGTGCTCCAGATGAGAAGAAGAGGAAGAAGCCTAACTTGACTACAGCAAAGTGATATATTCCTCACAGGGAAAGGATTGCAAGAGCCAGAGAATGAAGTGGAAAAAAGCCCAGTGCAGAGGAATGAGAGTAACAAGGCTGGAGCCTAGGGGGATTTGGGGGGCATGGGACAGACTGCACCCAAATGCAGACATAGAGGGAGACCAAGGGACAACATCACAGAAAACCTACATCAAGCTACAGCATTTTGTGAGCTTAATGTGATTTAGCAACTAATTACTTTAACACACCGTTTTGAAGCTAACGCACATGTTCCTCCCCCCCGCCCCATACACAGATGTATACATGTGAATTCTCCCCACCAGGCTCACCAGATGAACCCTCTTAAGATGCTTTGAAAAACCCAATCTTAATGTATAAAGTGCTATAGCATCTTTTGAGATAAAATTCTTGAGAGTGTCCCATTCATTTCCTCTTCCTTACTTTGTGGAAGTACTCAGCCTTTATATAATATTCAGCCCTGATTACAGGGTGCAAGACTGTTTTTTCTGTCGAAAGAACTAGTTATGAAAGAAGGCTAGGTTTGGGTTTTCTGCTTTTATACACGGCAAACATGCAATTTTGTTACCGGTAGCAACAACCAGCTCAGAAAATGATTAGACTTTTAAATTACTGGGGTTTGTGAAAAAAGCATAAACAGGAAGGTGTGGGCTGTTTCTGGGGTTATAGAGACTGCACTAGAACGAATTCAGGGAAGAGACAGAGTGAGTGAGACTCCTATACCAGTTTCCATGTGGACTCTGCTAAGTCAGAGGAATTCCTCCAAATTTATGAAATCTGCAAAATTTTAATTGACTGTAAAATTTAGCCCTTGCTGTTTTTCAGGGCTGGAGTCAGATTTTACCAAACTAACTGATAACACTTTTGCAATTTTGAAAGGTTAATTATATTGTTGAGCAATATTTTAATTTATTTTAATTTGTCTCATCTGGATTCATTCGCCTAATAGTTTTGCATATCTTTACATTCATTACAGTCCATTAAGGTAAAACCTTTTAACAAATACTCATTTATGGCCACTTTCACCACTTTCCGCTTGAACCTCATTCTTTTCCAAATGTCAAACTCTTTAAAAATCTTGCCACGAAAGGTCACCTTTCTGTGAAAATAAGTCACCGTATTCAACATTTCAGCTCTGACATAGAATGGCAAGTTATACAGAAGTCTCATCCCTTTCAAGAGGAATCTCAGGGAGAACTTAAAGTATTTTTTTTCTTAAAATTACAGTTTTCCCACCAGTTTTTAGCACTATGCTTCTCACAAAAGCTAGTGTGTCTACTGACCATACTTTTCATGTGAGCTTATTTACCATGACCAAATAATGGCCCAGAAAGAATGCAGAGGCATTTCTTGTGCTTTGGTGGGGCACCCTGCTCTTGCACTGTGCCGAGCAGACCCACCGGTCTCACCAGTGCTCATTCGTGACTCGTGACAACGAAGAGTGTACATAATAGTTGAGAACTGTCAGATGCTTATGTAGGGGACATCCTCAACCATGTAAACTTGGAGCGCTTTGCATTAACTTTCGTAAATGTTGTGAGAACAAATCAAATATTTTATTTTGTTATTTGTTACCTGCACTGTGGTACTGTCTACTTCCTTGGGTGTGCTTGTACTCTGCAAATATACAATAAAAATATATTCCTTGCCTTGAGTGCCTTCTAAATTTAGAAAAAACCCAACAGCAACAGGTTACAGCAAACAGACACATGGGCACTAGGAAAAAAATAGTTAAAACAACTCAAAAAAAATGCTGTGGAAGTAATAAGTTTGTAATTTTTTTTATAGGCACCATAGCAAATATGAGGTTGTGCATTCACCTGGGGCTGAAATGTCCACTTAGGGGAGATACTAATGATAGCTGTCAAGTGATAAAGACACTTTTTAAAGTCCAGGTAAAATTGGACCAGGAACGTTTATTGAGTTAGCTGATACTTCCCAAATAAGCATGTGAAAAATATATGAAACAAAATGGCACTTACTATTGCACAGTGCCTTATGCTATTCTCAGCTCTGTACTGTTTCACACAAGTTTTTAAGAGTCTCAGTAGCAGTACTTTTCTGCTTTTATTCTTGCATTGTCCTCATGGACCTGCACCTGGAAGCTCCAATGCTGTTGTCAGGGCAAGTTCTCATAGGAAGCAACAACCACTTTGCCACTCTTTTTCCTCACTCCTTACCTCTCGTTTTGTAGACCTTAGCTCATATTGGAGAAAACTAAACGTACTGAATAACAAAGTACAGAGTAGTAATTTAAATATTCGATCAATATTATCCAATAATATATGTGCACAGAAGTTTAACAAGTAGCCAATGTGCCAAATTTGCACCCAATTAATATATTCCAGTCAGTGCTAATAGCACCATGGAAACAATAGGGAGTATGAGTGGCTCACAATGAAAAGTATATAGTACTAGGGAAAAAACATTACAAAAATCATCATTATCCTTGTCATCTTCATCCTTACCACCTGCTGCACTGGACAGACCCCCACCCAGCCACCTCCTCCCTAGAGGAGGATAGTCATCTGGGACTCCATCTCTGCTCTTCCTGGCTGGGCACAGGGAAGAATTTTCCCTCTTCCCTTCTCTCTTTCTCTCTGCCCCCTCTCTCTCTTCCCCCTTATGTTTTTATTTTTCTCCAGAAGTAACTTGCACTGTTAGAGTGGACATATGTCATCAGCTACAGACCCCACTAATAAATGTCTCTGAATGTGAACCTGTCTCACTAGCCTTTGTGCAACATCACCATTTTCTCAGCTTTACTGTCTACCTTTAGAAGTACTGGGCTTGATGTGAGTTTTTAGTATCTTCTGCACTTTGACATAAAGGTTGATTATCTTATAGAAGTGCCTGTAATTTACACTCCGTTATCATACCCTCTATATTTGAATCAATCAAATCAATTTCCATTTTTTCTATCTGATTTGCAGTGATCCATTAAAATCCTCCCCCTTCAATATCTTGTTGAAAATAGCCTTACTCTCACTTTTGGAAGATGCTGCCAATACCGCATGACATCAAAGTATGACAGTTGCAATTTATTTATCAGTGCATTAGGTTTTAACCACACCGTACCCTTTCATCACCCAAGAAACAATTGCAGACTAGAGTCTCATATCTATATCATTTCTATGAATAATATGTATAACTGAATTTAGTCCATCACTTGATATTATTCTGTCACATGAACATCAAAGCAAAGGAGCTCTAAAGCAAACAAAAAGAAGAAAAATTATAGTCATAAGGTACACAGTTCCAAGACAGAAAGAGAACCATGGGTTGAACATTCATTGGAAAGCTTTTTTTACCAGGTACTAGGGAAAGTAATATGGCTTGTCAAGACCCAATACAAAAAGAATATTAAAGAGCTAATGGACTTCCCCTTGAGGGCAGATAAGAGAATTAGCCTGTAGGCCTGTTTGGGAAGAATAGACTGACTGAGACGTAGGCTGTAAAGGATGGCCTAGGCAGTCG
Organism: Mycteria americana; assembly: GCF_035582795.1. Classification (NCBI taxonomy): domain Eukaryota; kingdom Metazoa; phylum Chordata; class Aves; order Ciconiiformes; family Ciconiidae; genus Mycteria; species Mycteria americana. The sequence continues at coordinate 147,350,056 of NC_134366.1, forward strand.
GATCAGTCCCCACTTTGAGATTAAGAAGTTTTCAGCATAAAACTCCGCCATATAGGCCTTACAGTACTCTATTTTACACTGCTACATACCTTTGAGCAAAGGAGAATTGTTTGAAGGAACCGCCTTGAATCATTTGACATGACTGAAAACTAAGATAATCTTTTCTCAGTAGTCAAATCATGGGATTCTGCCTTCAGACAGGTGAAGGAAGTGAAGCCCATCGCTGGGAAGATGCCCATGGCATGTGAGATGCAGTTCTCACTGTACCTGGGACAATACCTTACTCAGAAAAAGTCAGAAGAATTAGGTAGGCATGTTTTTATTGTAGCAACTCAGGGTATGTTGTGGAATTAACTACAGTTATTGTGCTAACCTTATTGCCCTGTTACCTCATACTCTGCAGTCTGTTCATCCTCATCAAGCCTATGTAAGGTAGGGCTACAGGTTTATTTGGCCCATATTATAGGCCAAATTAGGAATCAAGGCTCCCAGTGAAATGAGCAGGGAGAGCTGCATGCCAATAGGACATGCTGATAGGTAAGAAGACGATGGAAAAGGCTTATTTGGCTCCCGATGAGGTTTGCATAGTCTCCAGAACTTGCTCCAGCCTAAGGAGGAAAAACATATTTTTCAGTATTTTCCTCCTTGAGGAAAAAAAATCATAGAATATTACAATAACTGAAGTTCGAACAGGCCTCCACAGGTCATCTCAACCAACAAATTTTGAAGAGCTCCAAGGACAGAAATTCCAACCTTAGTCCCTAATAGATTTCATAAGCTTATCACTCCTTGTTTGCTTCAGTTTCTGAGTTTCCCACAAGAGAAGTGGAAAGAATCAATCTCTTGAAGTTCTTCAAAACTCAATAAGTGTTGTACACTGCCAAAAAACATTTCTGAAAGCACTGAAATTGAGGAAATAGTAATAATGGTGTTAGAGAAATGAAAACTATTTTCATAGCAAGACACATGCACATTCATAAGAACATGACTCAAAATTTCCATTCGCCAAACTAGTCATGGGGGTATTATAGGCAGAAAAAGGTTTCAGTCTTCAAACGTAAAAGAAGAACAAGCTGAACTATTGGAAAATCCTCTGTGATATCAAAGCTCAACACAAAACTTGTCTGCATCAAGTTTTTTGAAATGTAAAATTCTAAACAAGTAAGGGATATTAGAAAAAACTGAACTGTGAAACTGTGAAATATTGCTCTCTAATCAATCTCTCCTGATGCCTTAACTTTCTTATTTTTATTATTTTTCTTGTTCTATTTTTAAGGTAATAATAATAACAATAATATCTGGAATTTCTACTGGAAAAAGTAGAAATTTTTCTACTGGAAAAGTTTCTAGTGGAAAAGTAGGAATTTTCTACTGGAAAAAAATTTATGAACTTTCAGAAGGATTTTAAAATTCTGGGATTTACCCCTTTGAATCCACATTCAGAGGACAACATCATTATAAAATTTTGCTTTGTATGATCTTCATTTTCAGATGTTCTTTTTGTTTCTGCTAGTATTTTAAGTAAGCCATTAAGTAAAAAGAAGCCAAACAATCTCAAACTTTTAAGGCAAGCAGCTTTTATCAGGAAAAAAGCAGCTGTAAATAATATTTTGTTTTCCTCTAACAACCATTTAGTTTATTAGTTTGAATTTTTGAGAACTATTCAATTATTTTAAGTCTGCTGCATTTTACAGTGCGCTGCCGATGACATGTTGAAATTATATCAAGGTCATTGCCTGTGATTGATGTTATCACCGTCTTTCTTCAGTTTATTACACTTTTTGTGAGCAGGAAATCCTGATGCTGTCAAGTGCCTGCTGAGTTTCTAGAGACTTATGCTGCCATCCTTCTTAGGCAGAAAATAAATTGTTCTTTCACTGTTGCATCATCTGATTGACATAACTACATTGAATGGGCTCCTTTTTACCAAGACAATGAATCCCATCTCTCTTGTCATATTTCATAAATTCCACACAGTTGCATTACAGCAATCTGTAAGCATTGTGCAATTATGAATATAGCAAAAGGCAGCCATGGTTGGCCACTCTTTATAATGAAGGATGGAGTTTAAATTAATTCTGACGATTGCGATTATTTCCATGCTGGCATAAAAACTGTCACCATCTTTCTGCCTTTTTAATGGACACACTCTGAAATAGATATTTCAATGAAGCAATTTCTTTTCTGCTAATTTAAAACTTTTTTAAAGTTGTGATATGTATTTCAAATTATGCTACCTAAGAGAAAAGATGCACAACCTCTTTTTAATTATTATTTGGCATTGAACAAGAACAGTTCTTTCTGGCTCCTTTAAAGGCCCAAGATGAAGAGTTTTGTGTTTCAAGCACTTTTAGGAGAACCATGTGGTCAGGTTTCCAGTTTTAGTTCTCTTGCAGGTGTTTCTGAGTGGGGAAAAATCTGGCAGCCTGTGGCTTGAAATCCACTACTCTGAGTTAGACGCTTCAGCTCCTGAAATGTTGTATAGAATAAGTTAGGTGTAAGGATTTGTATAAAGTCAGTACCTGGAATAAAAACTTGCCAAAGCTGAATGGATGTTAGGGTAGGGATTTTTCCATTATACAAGGCTGAGTGGTTGGAATTTAGACACTGAGTGGAAGAAAATCTCAGCGATTACTGAACATCACTTGGTTTTCAATGTAAAAATAAATGGGAGCAAGGAAAAGTCCCACCAGAACTGAAACTCTCTGGAAGGGAGGATAACATAAAAATGTTAAAAGAGTATTTCATCCTGAATCACAGATGATCAGTTCCAGAACACAAAGAAAAGTCAGAAAGAAGATGGCTTTGTTTCTACCAATATATGATGCCTCATTAGCTCTGTTTTTTCAGGAAGAGGTGACTATGAATCTCTACAACTGCTGCCAAAGACACCTGAGCTCCACGTAAAGAAGAAACATATGAGAGGGACACATTTGCACAGACTTCAAAAGGAAAGTGAAAACACACAAAGCTTGCAACTGAGCAAAGACTGAAGAGTTTAATTAGCTGTTTTGCAGAACCATTTGGGCTATGTGACTTTCTGAGAAGAGACCAGACGTGTTCAATGTGAGACCAAAAAGCCAGAGGGAATATGGAGGACCTCAAGACAGCGATTAACATTGACATAACAGTTATACAATGATTACAGAAAACTACCCCTACAAAAAAGTAAATAACTTTTCTGTGACTTAGCTCCTGGAAAGGACTCACTCAGAAAGGCACCAATGTAATGGAACAGCAGAACAGCAGAAACACACTGCTGAGGAGGAGGGAGTAGGCATGACCAAGGAACTTGGAGTTGTGTGGGAAGGGATCTGTAGCGCGATGGACAAAGCCAATGTCTGCATTAGCAAGTAGTGTGGCCCAACATAAATGGATCTGTTGAGGCAAACACTTTGTGTTGACAACCCCGTGTCCACACTGCATGTGCTTCAGGGGGTTTCTAACTTGGTCCCCTGGACTGGACACCCATTAGCAGCTGTAGTGAAATAGGTGCACACCTAGAGTTTATCTTCCATTCTGGTTTTAGCCAGAAGGAATCCAGTTTCTTTCTTCCATGACTGCTCAGTGATGTGAAGCAAAACATGGGAAGCAGAAGAAGGGATTCATTTAAAAAACCCAGTCCCAATCTGAACTAAAATGCTAGTGCAGACACACCTAGACTTCATCTGCACACAGGTAGATAAAAGATCGGCAATGTCTGGGCAGGACTCTGCTCCCAGATCTGCACTGTATGCTTGCTTCTTCGAATCTGTTGGCCTGGTATGGAAGAAGCTCTCAACAAGAAAAATGTCAGCACCATTTTTCCTTGCTGTCACTGGACAAAAGCGACCCTTTTCAGGGCTGTGAAACCATTTCAACTGGATAAGCTCTGAGCAAATATGCAGTTTCGGCACTGGTTTATTTGGAGTCTAGCTGAAGGGCTGACTGTCTGGTCTAGATTGTTCTTCATGTTGCTTGTTAGTGTATGAATTGGTGGTTAGTGTGCAAACTGACACATGGCTCTTCAAAGTCAGAGAAAAAATAATTTTTTTCAATAGGCCACTGATTAGATGCGGCTGAGTCAGAAGGGTATGAGTCACCACTCAAATGACAAGTGTAAATTTAGTGCCTAGGGGAAGGGAGGAGGGTTTTTAAAAGCAAACACATTGTTTGGAACTGAAGAAGTTGAAGCCAGGTCTCCGCCACAGGATTTTGCTGGCATACCTGTATTGTCTAGAGGTGTAAAAAAATCGCCCACAGAGTTGACACTGCTCTATTGGCAAAATCCATGGTGAAGACAGAGGGAGGCTTAAAGAATAGTGTTTGTCACAAAGCTGTTGCTGTACAGGGAAAGGATATAGCTATGCTGATGAAAAGAAAAATGCCTTGGGGTGAGATTTTGTCAATGTGTGTTTGGGGTGCTCCTGTCTCAATAGGCCTCCCAGAAAGTGGGAATCCCTATGTCTAGTTTCAAGATCCTGAATGAATTTAGACATGAGTTAGCTCTCAGCTATGCAGCTTAAGTGTCTGAAGACAGGAAGATCTTGGTGCTAGGGAATGTTGACCCTCAGCATCAGGGCTCAGGCATTAGTAGAGAGGGAGTTGTAAAGACTGATGTTTTGGAGCTCAGTGTCTCAGTTTCTCCTAAATATTGTTTTAGGTGCCTACATTCTTTGATATCGTTTCAAGGAAATAGGAGAGAAGTGGTCTAGATAAAATTGTCAAAAGGTGGCTTTGCAGCAAATTATTCCAGAGTAAATATTAGTAGGTCACACCAAATTGGCACAGCATTTCAAGTGAGATGTAATAGCACTTGCCCGAGTTCCTGAATGTCAATGAACATTTTGATTAATAGGTAGGCTGATGGAACAGAAGTTCTTACAAAGTGTGTAGACATCAATGCACAGGGCAGACTGTAAACACCACTGAGGACAGGATTAGAATTCAAAATAATTACTTGAGACTGGAAGAAAAGGGTTTGAAAGCAATAACCAAAAAAAAAAAAAAATCAGTAAACAGCAAAGACCAACTCAGGGAAAGAAAAAAGCAACTGCACAAATATAGAAAAAAAAAGACCAAAAAAAAGACAGGTGAGTGAAACAGTACCTTGGAGGAAAGGCATTAAAGTCTGTTGTGGACCACAAACTGTATGACAGGACTACAATGCAATGTTGTTACAAACAAAGCAAATTGCCATCCCAAATGAACAGGAGTGTCATCTGCAGAACTTATGAAGCAATTAATCTTTTTGTCTCCGTTACAGCTTGAGGCACTAAACTTTACGAGAGATGCAGTCACACTAAGAAGAATAACAGGAATGCTGAGAGACTTTAGAAAATGTGATCTATCCATCAATGCAGAGGTAATTCAGTTTATTTTTGAAATAGAGGAGAAGTATGGGAGAACATGATAAAAATTCCAATATTGAAAACATAGCTGCAAGGGTGGTGATACATGACTTTTAATTTCCAGGGAGTAAAAGAAAATAATTATAATTAATTTTCTGTAAGACAAGATATAGTTTAGATATTATGGAATGTGTTCCTAACCACAAAGATCAACAAGCATCAATAAGCTACCTAAGCTGTAGCATCCTTATTACTGGAGGTTTTAAAGACCATCTCAGGAAACATTTTTGGGGGAGAATGTCAGGATTCTTGGTCCTTCTCAGAACAGGGACGTGAACTAGCTGTCCTGTGAAAATAAATTCCAACTTTGCTATAAAGAAAATGAACCTGACTCAGAGGCAAGCAGCAAAAGCACAAGGGGCAACAAGCACAGGTTCCAACAAGGAAAATTCCAACTAGATACAAGAAAATTATTTTCTCCATGTGGGTAGTTAAACGCTGGAACAGGTTGCCCAGAGAGGCTGTGAAATCTCCAAGTTTGGAGATAGTCAATGTTCTGCTGGACAAGGCCCTTGCTGCTGGTTTGAGCAAGAGGTTGGACAAATGACCTCCAGAGGTCCAATCCAAACTCAATTATTCTATGATCCTGTGATTCTATTAAGGCTTATACATGGAAGGGGAATGTCATATCACCCTGGGTGTAAAATGTTGCTTTTAGTCCAGAGAAGGAAGACTGACAGTTTCCTATATTGGTATTAGAGATACATTATCAGCAGCCTGTCTGGGATTTTTTCTGTAAAATAAAAGAAGTGATTATCCATAATTATCTTCAATCTACATGAACAAAAAAATTCTGCATTAAAATACCTTTCAGCTCCCCACCCATCCCCACCCCTTTCTCTTTAGATAACCAAATGTATTAATATTTTTTATCAGAGAAGAACACAGAAAAGAGCATTATCAAAAGCTGCCTTTGGAAAGTCACTGTACTGATTTGCCTTTGATCCCTGTCATCAAGTAATTAGCTTTAAAATTGCAATGTCAAAATGGCTGGGGGAAAAAAAAAGCAGAGACATTATCTTTTACGCCATATTTTGGCAGGAAAGCTAGCCCCAGACTTGAACTGAACTTGACTACATTACTGTGAGGTAATTAAAAAGGCAGGAACCTCCTGTCTATAACTAAGTTCTCTCGTGTGTAGGATTAGCTGTTTCCTACATAGTTATTATAAAAGGTTCCTTGGACACATATCATGCTGTTCTCAATGAAGGATGAGAGTTTTACTGTCCGTCAGCTAGAATAAAAGTGTGCTCTTTGTTTGCTAAAGTTACTTTAGACTTACGTGAGAGTAGATGAAGATTGCATTTGGTCCAGTGTCAACTGAAGCAAAGCATTGCATTAATTTCAGTTCTGACTACATGCACAGCAGGTCATAGGAGATGGGCAGGTGGGTAGGCAGTCAGGTATGATAGCAACAAGCTTCTAAATCTACCAGAAGGCCCTCTGCAGGCTTCTTACCAGTGAGCTGAGAATGGCATCAGTCATTTAGGAGGGTTGTCCATTTTCCCTTCACAGGCTGTAGACAGCGGGTTAATCTGATGTCAGTGTTGCTTTCCAGGAGAGAAAACTTACAAAATGAGGCTTGTAAAAGCCCTCAGGAACAGAAAAAGACATGCAGAGAACCAGTGATGTAGGAGACACTTGAAAACAGACTTTGAAAACTTTTAGGAAAACTGTAGAGCAAGGATGCCTGCATATGCAAAAATAGATGCTTTTTATAACCAGTTTGGAAATATCTGGTCTGATCACAGCACAGAGAAACAGGGAAGAAAGTTCACAGAGACAAGAGGATTTACCTATGACAGTGAGTGGTACTGGAGTTTCAGAACAGAGGAAAGACAAGCTAAATGAATTAACTTGGATTTCCAGCAGTTCTCCGAGGACTGCTTGAAGAGGTTAAATAAGTCTTCTTCAGGTGGCCTGTTTCCCAGGACAACTGCAGTCAGTGGTAAGTGAAAATACTCAGGGAATATCATCATTGTGTTCTGAGTGCAGGACTGAGATTAAAACCTAAACCTACCTAGCACCTTCACAGTCTTTGGACACAAGCTTGTACACAGATATAGGCTTTGGGCCAATTTGAGGATGTGACAGAAAAAAGTTCGATCTATTCCTTAATATGGGCCCAACACCTGCCTGTCCAAAATGCAGGGACCCAAGCTAACTGTGCTCTACCTATAGGGTGTGATCCCCTCACACATCTACCCTTACGCTCCCACTACTTGTGTTGTTCTGACTTCAGCACTCGTGAGTCCTTTCCATGAGCCATTTTGACTTACTCAGTCTGGCAGAAAACTAAACCAGAAGAAAACACTTACTCTCGGGCAAACAAATTCAAGCAACTCCCAGAGGGTTCACCTGCTGAGGGTCAGAGCCAGGGCAGCAAAGCAAAATGACAGCACAGGTCCAGGAGAGATGGAGGATGAAAAGAGAGCTCTATGTAGGGAGCTGAGTGACAGTCTCAGAGTCACTGAGATAGTAAATCAATTCAGCTGCTTGACAGATCTCAGCCTTAGACACCTTTCTTGGAGTGCACTGGCTCCATAGGTAACTTTTTCTCTCCAGAGACTCTAAAGGGAACCTAGACTAACTAGCTCAGAGTTAGACATCCAACTTTTAGATGCTTACATTAATAAATATTAGACACCTGTACCAGTATACATCCCCATCCTTAAGGTGATGTAACACGTTCTGTATGGCATAGAAAATCTGTTTGCGAGATTGTCCCTAGAAAGATGTGGTATAGTAGTAGTCTGAATTCTGTCTGCCTTCCAAGTACTGAAATCATGAGGTTGCTGTACGTACCATAAGAACCAAACATACAGTAGTGTCGATGCACTGAGATGGATATGGAAGCAACATAGGAAGCCTGCTAAAGCAGGGGTTCCTGGTCCTGCTTCCTAATGCCAACACAGTAACACTAGTGACACCTTTCAAATCACACACTCTAACCTAAAGCATGTGGGTCACAGCCAGGATAATGTCACTGAATTAGATGCAGTGGTTTCAGTTCTCACGGCTCTCCAAAGGCAGTCATGACACGACACAGCACTTCACAGTAATAAATAAAAAACTGATAGGATACAATAAAACAGCATCATAAATTATCCCAGCAACAGGAAACAAAGACTTTAAAAAGAAACCAAGAAAGGTCATCCTAATGACACTTTAAAAACAGTTCTCAGGTGTTTTGGGGGAATACAGCTGAAAGTCAGAAGAGCCCTGAAGCAAAGTCAATAACATGCAGAGCTGAGAGGTACTGATGGCTCTCCTAAAGCTCAAGTGATATCACCAGCCAGATCACTTCTGAAGTTGCCACAAAACCAGCAGCCTAAGGAACAAAAGAGATCAAGTCATTCCTGAGTTAGGCTTGCTTGAACAGTAATCATTTGACCTGCTGAAGCTGTCATGTTGTACTTACATTTACCTGAGCATTTGGGACAAAATCCAGACTGCTAGATTAAGTGCATAAATCAGTTGCAGTGCCCAAAGTGTATTCTGTTAGTATCAGAGCAGGGATCCAGACTACTTGGTTTAAGTACACAACCACTCTACACAGCTCGTGGAGGGACACATCTTCCCTGAATAATAACCCAAAACGCCTAGTTCTTGCTTAGAGTAATGCCTAAAATAGCCAGTAGGAAACACCACAGTCAGTCTGAACTTGACTTTAGGAGAGTGATTGAGGGTTGCAATTAGGCCTCTAATTAGTAGGGCAGCTGGACTACACAGGAAAAAAAAAAAAGAAAAAGAAAAAAAGGAGGAGAGCCTAGAAGCCACATCTCCTACTTCCAGGTTAAGGGCATGAACTAAGGGGATATAAGAGAGCAACAGGGAGCAATACCATTCCCAGTTTTCATGGGACCTATCCTGCACCTTACCTTGCGCACCTATCTGAATTTCAGGATGCCCACAGGTCCCTCTTGTTTTAGGAAAACAGTGGGTAAGTGGTATTGAAATTTAGCTCACTGGGGCTTAGAAATCTAGAGTTCATCTAATTTATACAGTGTGAATTTGACTGCCTGTTTTAATCAGTTCCTCACAGTCAGATTACTCACAGGTATTTTAGTGAGAACAGTCTGGGTCTAGTTAATTCTGTGAATTAGCTTTTCTGTTTGCCGTGATGCATACTGGAGAGCAAAATCTCTTCAATCAACTGCAAAAACTCTACCAGCCACAAATGTTAGCACTGGAAAAAACAACAAAACCATGAGAAAATGTGAAAATTAATCTAATTTTCAGCTTACGATCTTCATGTTTCTTACAACCGTTATCTCCTCAAGCTGCACAACAGCCCTCTGAAGAGAAGCAGGTCTCAAACGGAGACTATTTCACCTCTGCTGAACCAAAGCTACTCTGTGGTAGGACACAGTGACCCCAGGAAACAGAGACCGATGCTATAGCCACTACAGGCACAAGAAGATGGCTCTAGAATGCAATAAGCTGAGCAGGAGTTTGTGGATATCACCCACATCAGCGCTCTGCCAGGCAGGGAGCACCCTGCTTTTTTTTAATAGGTAACGCTCCTGTGCATTTTATCACACTTGGAGGGCAGCATCTCCCACTGTGTTAAGAGGTTATGGCGGGGCCTTGACTCATTTCTTACCCAGAAGGAACATCACTGACTCACTGGTGTCCCACAGCAGACTTATTTCAGCCTGACTATGCTTATCTTCAGAGCAGAGCACAAGGTGATCTGCTGTGAAGCCTTTTGCATAGGACTGTTATCACCAAAGCAAAGGCAAACAAGAACACTATGATGGTCTCTTAAGTCATGGGGCAGCACTAAGTAATAATGTCATAGGACATAATTGCAATGTGAAAGAACTGCAATTAAAAACAAAGTCCTGCCTCCTTCAAACGCTGAAATTACTTGGCTGCCAGGGTGTTGGTTCCTGTTGTTTCTAGGTTTCCTGTTGTCCTGGTACCATTCACTGGGAAAGGTGGAACTTGTCTGTGGAGGTTAGATTTAATATTTGAGGAAGCAGAAGATACTCTGTTCAAATGCCAAAACAGATGAAGGACTTCCACTCGGACAAAGATGGACTTGGGAAAATATGAAGCAGAGGAGTTAATTTTCTCAGGACTGCGGGAGAGTATTTCAAGGATGGGGGTTGGTTCTCTGCCCTTTGTCTTCACAAGTGGCAAATTTAACTCCATGAATTGATGAGATTTATAACGAGACTTACTTACTACACATTAGGCTACATCTGTAATGACACTGTATATACTAATGCACCCTGTAAGTCAAAAACAAGCAGCCCATAAATCCCAGCAGTTTTTACCACCCATAGGGTTAGAGGCTTTTGTCAAGTCCACCTTAGAGCCTGTCGCCTTTAATTGCTCAAAACTGACTGCTAGAGCCTCAGCACAATTATGGCTGGAAATAAACTATATTACACAGCAATTTCAGTTCATGGTCGGTAGCCATGGTAACACCAAGCAATAAGGCTTAAAAAAGGAAATGGCCTTAAAGGGCAAAAATGTGCATCTTGAATCCAGGCAAGTGGGATAGTGAGGAGGTTTTGTTTCTTCAGAAGGAAAAAAAAAATATTTTCTGCCCCAGTTAATTTTTTAGGTTCTATTTTAAGGTAATTAACTTCTTCTTTTGCCTTGCAGAAACTAACACTCATACATTTTTTATTTTCAGTTGCATGCTCATTAAAGTCTTCATATTTAGCTGTCTATTGTTTGAAGCACTCATATATTGGGGCCCATACTTCTGTGCGGCCAATGATATTAATAAAAAATCCCTTTCATCTGAGATTTTGCTTTTAGCTTGTGATTTGTTGTTACGTGTTTATTTCGGTGAGCAGTGCAGGCTTGGTCCCTTTACTTTAAAGTGAGAAAATCTGGTGTAAGATAATGTGATTTTGGTGGCATGTTCAGTGTTTCTTAAGCCCAGTCCTGAGCTCCTTCACCTGTTGCACACTCTATAAGGCTAGCCTCAGTCCCACTGCCTGTAATTATTTAGAAATGTGGGTTTAGTTCTTTAAATCCTTTCAAAGCTTTCAGATCACCACTTTTATTAGTACAAATTGATAGTGCATCTTTTTGCTCTGGGTGCAACATTGAAAGTCCAAGAAAATCAAATGGACAAACAGCTGCTTCTCAAAGAACTGCACAAATTAACTATAAACAAACACGCCAATCTGTTAGGTCTGTCAGTGTCTGTAATAGGAGACAGACATCATTAACTTTCTTAAGCGATCATCATACAGCAGCCTAAATATTTGATTTTTTTTTTCTCTATCCAAAAGCCAGCTACATTGCCACAGAATAAAATTATACTAGTCTGACATGATTTGCTCTGAAGAAATCCAAGTCCGCTGCTGCTACCCATCCCCTAGTTATTTTTCCAAAGCTTCTAATCATTTCATTTTCTGTTAGATTTTTTTCCAGGCATTGAAGTTAAACTGACTATAGAACAGTTACTGTGGGATCTTTTGGATCCTTTTTTCCTCCCTTCATTAAGGACAGGTCCTGGTAAATAATCCATTCTCCCCAAGGGCACAAACTTGTTAAGGGTTCCAAGAGGCTTCCTTCCTTCAGGTCTTCATGCATCTTAAGATAAAGTTTGTCAGACTCAGGTGGGTTTTCAGGTGAGAAAACATTTAATTTACCTAATTTACTCTCTAATTTGTTCTTTCCATTTTCCAGTCTGAGGTCTTACCCTTTTGTTGTTGTCCATAGCTGTCACAGTTGACTTTTTTGATGAAGACAGGCTGAAAAACACATATACAATTTGCTGTCTTGGTATCCTGTGTTAGTCACTTCTATCCATTAGTCAGCAGAAAAGTATGGGCTTTGGTCTTCCTCTTGCTTCTAACATACTGATTGAAGGCGCTGAGGATTTCTTACCATCACTGATGTTTCCTCACAACTACATTTCACTTACGCTTTGTCCTTCTGATGTTCCTGCTTGCTCACTTTGTCCTTTTATATCCATCCTTAGTGATCTGATCTAATTTCCACTTTCTGTATTCTCTCTTCTTGGGCTTGATGTCAATGAAGAGTTCACAATTTAACTAACCTGATCTCTTACTACATTCGTTATCCTTCTGCACTGGGACAGTTTGTGCTTCTGCCTTTAGTAGTGTTTTCTTGAAGAACTGCCAGATCTCTTTAATACCTGTGAAAATCCATTGACATTTCCACAAATGCTACACAATCCCAAAGATGAATATACTCCTCAGTAGAGTTTTATGTTTCCTTCATAAAGGTGACACTAAGCCTGGATAAAAGGCTCAATCTACACAATTTCAGAACAGGCAAGTGTCCTGGTTTCAGCTGAGATAGAGTTAACTTTCTTCCCAAGTCACCGTTACGCGTGATGGAGCCCTGCTTTCCTGGAGATGGCTGAACACCTGCCTGCCCATGGGAAGCAGTGAATGAATTCCTTGTTTCGCTTTGCTTGCGTGCACGGCTTTTGCTTTACCTGTTAAACTGTCTTTGTCTCAACCCACGAGTTTTCTCACTTTTACCCTTCCGATTCTCTCCCCCATCCCACTGGGGGAGTGAGCGAGCGGCTGTGTGGGGCTTAGTTGCTGGCTGGGGCTAAACCACGACAGCAAGGCAAATAACTTCCTTTTAGGTGTCCCCATTAAACCCTTCCAAAAACATTCTCACCTAAAGAGGCCTGTAGGACACCTTCACCAATGAAGTTCTACTCTTAACAGATGGATCTTTAATTGGAGAAATAATTCAATGTCCTTCCAGGAAGAGAAAGAGAATTAAAGAGTAAGAACCAGTTATTTCTTAAAGATAGGCTGAAACTCAAAAACTTTTACTTTTCCTTAGTCTTAGGTGGTGGTTGTATTGTTTTTTCTAAATTTAATCTACCTAATGATAATCTACTGATCAGTTTATTAATTATTTTGTGCAGAACTGTATGAAATTTGGTTCGTTTCTTTGTATTTGACATTGCTTCTTTTCTGTAAATGCTATGCTTGGGGTATAACTATTTGCTGTTAGATGACAGTGACCCTTATGCTGGTCATTATAGTGCTGTCACACTGGAAAAACAGTCACACCTTCTTAATTACAAATCTCTTGTTATATACAGTTACAACAAACATGCCAGAGAATAGATTTTAATGAAACCTTTCTGCTTTACTATCTGATTTTGAGTATTCAGTACCTTAAGTAGGCCCCTTAAATTTTCCACATTACTGTATCCTGGTCCTTCAAAAGTACTGATTAAAAGGAGATAATATTACAGCAGGCAGGATAGCCTTCGATTTCAGTCTCTAAACCAATCAACAGCTATCAGTCTAGATGAGTTACGACTCCTTTCATTCCAGAACCTGATCATTCACACACGTTAATGAATTTATTTTTACAGCACATTTCTAAATCACTATTGTGCTCATAGGAAATTCAAGGAATAGGCAGGGTATAGCAGTGTCATGAGCAGAATTAGAATCTCCACTGTGTTCTTTCTCAGACACCAAAAAATTCCCCTATAGACTGTGAACATGTGGAACACTTCCTGTGGAAGTGCATAGGAGCTATAGGGGATTACTCAAATGTAACTTTAAGTCTTCAAATTCATAACATTTCCCCATGGAACCATGGAGGACTCAGAAGCACCCCCTGGAAGTTTCATTTGCTGTACAGAGGGGTGAGGATCTTAATTCTACTGTCCAGGTTTGATACCTGAAGTTAGACTGCCTGAATTCTTGGTTTGAAGGCAAGTTTGCAACCTATAGAGCTCTCCTCATTTGGAATGCATTTTCCAGGATGCTAGATATTAAGGATGTTTCACAGAAAAGCATTTTGAAACCAGTTAGCCCTACCTAGTAAGTAATTTCAGTTATCCTAAAAAGCATTACAGGGAACATCACAACAGTACGACTATGAGAACACTACAAAAAAGTCACTTAGTAAACAGGCTTGAGTAGCAGAGCACGAGTAAGAGCTGAGAGCTGTGAATACAGTGGACCTTTACAGGCAATGGAAAGAAACTGGAACTTAACAGAGGAATTGAGAGAAGTGAAGGTGAAGAGGTAACAAAATGTAAGAAGAATTTTTAAGCAGCGGTGTACTGTGATTATAGTGACTGAAGAGAGAACTGCACTGAATTGAGAGAACAAGACCTATCGAAATTAGTGATGATCTGGAATGTATACTGGTTGGCAAAACTTGTTGGCAACAAACCATGTCTTTATTTTATAACACTGGGCTTAGGAAACATCCAACTTTCCAGCTTGTAAACAGACACCAAACCTCTACCCTCTTTGTGTTTTGAACTTGCTTACATACTGATTTTCTCTGCACTCTGAAACTTGGCTAAATGTTTTAGAGAAGGACTGCAAACTGTTCACCAGTGACATCAATACCTGGTTCACAAGACTGTCTGACAGCACAGCTTCCTTATGCGTAATTGTACTATTTAATTCTGCAGAGTATCCTGGAATAGTTTATGTGAAAGATGTTTTATGTAAACAATTATACAACTGACTTACCAGAGTCACTCCTGTAGCAGAGCAGGTCTGTTTTTAGAGGCAGACAGCTCCCTGTAGACAGCATATCTTCCAGGCCGAACTGTGGCTGTGTTTTGAAGGAAAGTTTCAGGGATCTTAGGGGATTTTTATCCGACAGGCAGCCTGCAAATGCTGCTGTAGTTCAGCTGTGCTGAAGAAACTGTATAATATCTAGCTTGAAAATAAAGGCTGAGTACCTGGGGCAATCAACAGCAGAAGTTAGATTCCCCGATGCAAATCTATCAGCAAACCAAGACCAGGACTCACTGCTCCCCTAATTCCAAAACAGTCTGTGTTAGTGGCATAAACCTAACCGTAAATTCTAGAAACATAACCCTAAAACCATGGCTGTGTAAGTGAGTGGTAACTGTAACTTTTCTGGTTGTTTGTAATAGGTTTTACCTTCTTTGGAGTCATTTTTGTCTTCCAATACACCCACATACCTCTTCAGACTCTCCTTCTCCCACACTTCCCCCTTGATATGCAAAGCTCTGATTTGATTAAACCTCACAGAAAGTCAGACTTCAGTTGTGCCAGCTGAAGGCACTGGGCCTCCTAAAGGAAGAAAGAATAAGCCAGATTACAGTAGACCTAAAAGTCAGAAAGTCTGGGTACCACTTCTCTCCCTGGATTTCTGCAATGCTGCAAAGAATTAGAAACAATAATAAGACATTTCCAAGGCGTGCTACAGAGGTTAACTAAGTCGGTTTTTAAGATCATAGAATCATAGAATGGTTTGGGTTGGAAGGGACCTTTTAAAGATCATCTAGTTCCAGCCCCCCTGCCACGGGCAGGGACACCTTCCACTAGATCAGGCTGCTCAAAGCCCCATCCAGCCTGACCTTGAACACTTCCAGGGATGGGGCATCCACAGCTTCTCTGGCCAACCTGTTCCAGTGTCTCACCACTCTCATAGTAAAGAATGTCTTCCATACATCTAATCTAAACCTACCCTCTTTCAGTTACCCCTTGTCCTGTCACTACAAGCCCTGGTAAAAAAGTCTCTCTCCATCTTTCTTATAAGCCCTTTTTGTATATTGAAAGGCTGCAACAAAGTCTACCCAGAGCCTTCCCTTCTCCAGGCTAAACAACTCCATCCCTCTTCTAAAGTAAGGATACTTTAGCATATGTCTTTGCATGCACAGTAAAGGTACAACATTTGGCATCAGGCCAGTAGTCACTAACCCCAAACCAAAAAACACTCTTCACTTTCAAGTGGCCTCCCCCTTCATCTTGAGTTGTCAGCCCCAGCCATTACTCCATACTGTAGTGTGTGACAGGGGTAACATTGGCCTGTGCTGGAAATAGAGAGACCTAACCTCTATCCCCAAAGCTGGAAGTGGCTTTTCAGGTGACATGGAGCACGTCAACTGATCCATGTGCCCCAGTGCCCGCACCAGCAGCGGGGAGGGGAGCAGGGAGGGAATGACACCCTTCGCTTTTGTAGAACCGACAGGGTAGATCAATGGGTGATCAATGAAGTGCTGTGTAACAACTACGCTTTTGTATAAGCAGGACTTCAGACTGTTCAGACAGTTCAGAGACTAAACAAGCAGAAAGAGAAAGACACAGGGAAGGGTGCTCACTTGGTTTCAAACACAGAGACAAACCTCTCCTAGTGTATGAAAGATCAAGCTGAGCTGGACACCCAGGCTTTTCTAAGCCTAAGATATCAAAACCTACAATAAGTTTGAGGTGAGAAACGACGAGTTTGCGTAGCATTAAAAATCCTATGGATTTTGGCAGTGGCAGAAGGAGGGCGCAAACAGAATTAGGGAGCAGAGCTATAGCACTGAAAACTCTATATGTTGAAGTGACAATACAGAAGTGCAGTCTCAGGCAGTCTGACACAGGCGGTGGGATCAGAGGGGCAGTTCTGCAAGCCTGTTTTAATACCCCAGGATAGCCTTGTGACGCAGTGTGCAGCAGGAGCTGATAACTTAGGAGGACACCAGTGCAGACATCATGATGATTTGTACCCCTCTACTAGGAAGCCACACTGCAGCGCCTGTGGGGAAGCAGGCCCAGGTCAGGACGTGGACGATGGCGCTCAGCAGAGGTGGCAGATCTCCTTCATGCTCCCACTGCCTCAGGGCTCCATTTCAGCTTCTTGACTGCTCTGGGACCTTGATGTGCCTCACCCACCTGGTCAGGGGACCACAGGGACTCACCACGCAGCTGGGACTCGCATGTCAGGACACAAAGAAGGACAAAGGTTCAGCCCATGTGAATTAGTTATAGTAAGAGGAGAGGAAGGAGTAGGACAGGATTATATAGGATTTGGAAGTGTGAGTCCTGCACTCCACACATGAGCCTTGACACCTCTGCACCAGAGGTGTGCTGCTGCGGGAGGACCTGCAGTCGCACCTGTACAGAGCTCCCTGCAGACGAGACTTGGGCACACCACGCTCAAAAGCACGGCCCACAAGTCACAGCAGGGCACTGATTCTGCTGCATAGCATGTGTGTGGAGTCCTTAGGATGGGGTAGAGCAACATACCAGGTTCTGCTCTTTTCTGGACCAGAAAAGTGAATTTCATGCTTAAAGTGTGAGATCTGACAAGCTCCTGCTAGTACCATGCCACAGCTGCTGTCCTAGTCCCAGACAAAGCAACAAACTTTGTCCTCACAGCCTCCTGGGCACTCAGACAATCCCAAGGCACCTCTTCTTTCTGTGTCATTTTAGAACAGAAAATGTTTTGAACTCAACCTGCAAAATGAAAAATACAGTTCCTGCCCTGCTAATGCAAGTTTTTTTCATTTTGTGCCCTGGACTGAGAAAATACTTCGTGTTCTAAAGCAGAATGAAAGTAATAAATAAACCTACACATAAAATGTAAAAATCTACCTTGTGTGCAAAATAACAATCAGGAAACAATATATTGTGTTTCACCAGAAATTAGATGTTTCATTCTGATTTTGACTCACTTGAATCATATGAAATGAAACTTCATAAGGAAATGTAATTTGAAAATAGAAAAGATCAACACTGAATGTTAGACTGAATCAAAATGTTTTCTCCACAGTTTTCCCTTTAAGCAAACTTTTGTTGAACACATTTCAGTGTTTGGGGTGATGGACTGATAATTATAATGTTGCAATTTCAACAACACTTGTATTTTCTCCATTGGATGACTAAAGCCATTCTACAACATGCAGTGGAGTGCAGACAAGCCAATAAATCTTACTCCAGAGCATGAAGTCACATTACTCCATTGCTTGCCTTGGGAATTTCTAACTTGTTCCCCACTGCACCTTGTAGATGTGACCAAAATCTCACAGCATGAGCTCTGCGCTCAGTCTTCCAAGCTGCACTTCTCCAATATGGGGGGACAAGCACTTGGTTACATGTCTAGCACACATTTGGACACCAGAGGTAAGAAAGATTAATTATATCAAAAGTTGGGAGCAAGGAAAGATCAGAGCTTTAAAGGAATGAAAAAGAAGAAAGTGTGAAAAATCAAGAAAATAGAGAAAAAAGATTGGAAATTTGCTTTCTAACTTAAGGTAACAGGATGAATACGGCCATGTGAATGTAAAAAAAAATGTTTATATATATGTACATACAGAAAAGCATTTCACCATATATATGGTGAAAATTACAGTAGCATTTGGTTTTGTGACAGCTTATCTGGTGCTCTACACAGAATGATAGCACTGTGCCTATCAGCAGTGTCTCCTCTGAAGCATAGGGTCATTTTGCCTTTAGGAATAAAGGAAAATCCTCTGATACTTGTTGAAGGTTTGCGCATTCAGCCAGGCCTGGAGCAGGAAGTGCAGCTGATTTCATTAAGGGCATGCGGTCTTTCAGTGGTAACCTAATGGGCCATGGAAGAAACTTGCTCCAAGGAGGCAGACAGTTCAAAGCTCCTGTTTGAGAGGTTTGGTATGGAAGAGTATGGAATCAGACTCAAGCTATGAGTAAGCCACGGCATCCTCTGGAGAGCAGGTCTGCTTTCAGTAAAGCAATCCTGCAGAGCTGATTGAATAGGAGCCCAGATCAACTGTATTATCTCCCTGTTCAAACCTCCAAAATTTACCTGGTGGCTACCTCAAGCCAGTTTATTAGCAGGGCATCTGTACCATTTCTATCTGTTGAAGCTTCTCTCTTCAACACTTCCATGACATTTTTCATATTAATCCACAACTGAAATAAAGTTAAGTATTAAAGAAACAATATAGGGAGTAAACAATTTTCTTTGATTTATCCTTGACAGAAAAATCTATCATCCCCTAAAGCTGAACACTCCCTTTTTCTTCTTCTAATACAGGCATTTCCCCACATTTTCATCAGTCACTGCACTGCACTGGATCTTTTTAAGACACGAGGTCTATGGGGCATTGCTACTGTCCTTGCATGTGCTTAGATAGTTCCTGTGATGCTCTGGCTTTGTCTGCACAAAACTCATTAAAAAATACACTGAAAGCATGTTATTAACCTTGCAAAACAAAGTTATTAAAAGCTGAGGAAATACCAGGATTAAAATTTGCCCCATTGTGCTCACGCTTATGTTAGACAAGGTAATGATAAGAACACATCCTCCCCTCCCCCTCCCTCCCCTTCCCTCCCCTTCCCTCCCCTCCCCTCCCCTCCCCTCCCCTCCTCTCCTCTCCTCTCCTCTCCTCTCCTCTCCTCTCCTCTCCTCTCCTCTCCTCTCCTCTCCTCTCCTCTCCTCTCCTCTCCTCTCCTCTCCTCTCCTCTCCTCTCCTCTCCTCTCCTCCCCTCCCCTCCCCTCCCCTCCCCTCCCCTCCCCTCTTCTCTTCCAGGAATAGATGGATCTTCAAAAAAGCCTCAAGAGATGAGAGAGTCCAGTTATCCTTATATGATGGATGAAAGAGTCCAGTTAGCCCAGTTATCCTATCCCAATAACGACAAAGACCTGCAGCACAGAGATCAAACAGAAAATTATCAACTGACTCGGGGTACCCAGTTTAATATATCTCAAAGCTGCTATTACAAGTATGAAAAATAGCATTTTTATACAGCTTAGGTCCCTGTGTCTCTATTTGTAGCTTCAGCTCAACAGTAGTGCTGGCTGAAAGATCTCCAAAGCAGCTACTGCTCTGCCAGATCTTACACGCTGGTTCCGAGGCAGAGAGAAGCTAGAACTTTTTTTTTCACTTGCGCTAAGATTTTTTTCTACAGTCTAAATCACTAAAATAGCTGAAATAGGTTGGGCTGAAATTTAAAAGAAAAGATAATCAACCTGAGCAGTCACCCACCACAGGAAACTTCAACCAAGGGAAAAGTTTGGTTAAATTATAAGCATTTGAATGCAGTCTTACAAAAAGAAGTATGAAGTAATGCTGACAATAGGTGGGGCTAGAAGCCTTCCCAGTAATGTGAAGGTGCTTACTTTTGGACACAGTTATAGAACCACAAAAGAGATCAATATTGCAGCACAAGTATTTGCTCTTCCTTCAGAATCATTTGTCTTGCTGGGGAGAAAAGCAGCACCGTTACCCTATCACGAAGTCTGTTACCCTGCGAGTAACAACAGGCAGCTCGTCAGCCAGTCAGTTAGGCAGCCAGAAGTGTTGCGTTCAGCAAGAGCTCTCTTCTCACTGTGAAGCAACATCATGAAACAAATGGCAGTCTGCTGAAAAGCTCTGCTTTGCCTCGGGGCTCCCTGAGAAGCAGGTGAACAAAGCCACGCTTCCATTTAACCATAGCATCTTCCATTTGGCCAGCAAGCAAAGCTGTCCCAGGCAAAAAAGAAATGATGCCTCAGCAAATACAATAATGCCTCAGCATCTGCAAAATAGTATTTCGGACTGTGCAAAGTTCCTTCCAGAGGGATCTCAGACGAGGCAAGGAAGTATCTCTTCTGAAATGGTACAGAAAACCAAAAGTTAAGTTTCTAACCTTGCAATCACATGACTGTTGGCTTTCTGTTCTTACATCTTATTCTACCTCTTATGAAGAAACTGTTCTTTGAGGATGATTCAGGTTAGTCCCTCCACCTTTCCCCAGCTGGATATGTGATAAAATTAGAGTCATATGTACAGAACTATTTCCTTTCTCTGCAAGACTCTGTTGCAGACCCTGATTGGTTCTCAGCCCAGGGCAACCTACTGGTTGCTTCAGTCTTTGAACATGTATAAAGGCACATACAAAATAGGAGAGGTCATATGATTTCATTTTATATGAGTTCAGTCTCAAACAATTCAATAGACACCAGTTATAGAAACAGATGAGGCAGTTCTGTATATTCCAGCTCAGCACTCCACCTATTGCAGTGTTATAGAGGAACTGGACACAGCCATAATTAATTTTATTCCCATTCCCCACCTATTCCATATCCCTGTGGATAATCTTCCAAGTTCCCTTAGAACTTTCACTAAAGAACAAATAGCTTTCTAGGTCAGGTGCTGCAGTATCTAATGTGTAGACACTTTATGTCAAAAGAGGAGAGCCCACCTTAGAGATTTTGCCACAGGACATGGTTTAGCGGGAGAAAGTTAGCTCAGAATAAGAGCTCAAGCACTCAGTACCCTGAGCCAGAAGAAAGCTAATTCAAAATAGCTGTGTAAAGCCAGGATGATGTTAGGGACGATGACGACACAGGCAAGTCCCGCAGTTCAAGGAAGAAGCGCCTCTGTCCATTTAATATTCACAGCTGTGAATCCCTTCAAGAAGGGGTCAGTCCATTCTTTTCAAGAGCCAAGCTGAACTCAGTCTACTTTGAATACATTAAATATAGAAATATAAAATATATTAATAATATATAAGTATATATAAATAATACACTAAAAAATGAGTAAGCTATCCATGGTTTTCTTCTCTACAATAGTCTGTTGGCTGTAGTGAACTTCCCAGAAAAGCATAAGCCAGACTAATTTCCTTCCTCTCTCTGAGAGAATTTCAAGCTAGTTTCATCATTCTGTTCAAGCACCATTAGCACCCAGACTGAAACTATTCTACAGTAGGAATAAAGCAGAGTCATCAGCCCTCCAACAAAGCTGTGTCAAAAAAGTACAGAACAGAATTCAGGATTTATTGATTCCCATTGAAAGCATGACCTTGTGCTTTCAGAGCCTGGGGACCCTCCAGGGAAGGGTTATCCAGTGCTCTCTTATTTAATTATATGACCCTATTCTATTTCGGGATTTTCTTCCTATAATATTTCCTTCTTTCTCATTCTGCTTTGTGCGTGTGTGTTGAGGGTTTTTCTGTGTTTTTTTTTTTTTTTAGCCCATAAAAGGTACCTCTTGCTTCCAAGATTTTTCCCCTTAAGCACTGAACTTACTATAACAATGTAGACAAACAGATATTGCTAAAATGGTAGGTGTCGCTTGCACACAGTATAGCGGAAGCTGTCTCACTCATTTTACTCCTTAACGTGTGTCTTACTAGCACCAGTTATCATCTATAATGTGACCTGAATTATGATAGAAAATGCCTTTAAAAGATAAATACTTGTTATTGAATATTGCAGAACATGAAAACAGAATTAAGGCTACTGAAAAGCAATGAAACCAACACCTTGATAAAGATTGTTTCTGCTTTGCTGTTAGCTCAAGCTGCAACTTGGGGTTTGCTCCAAAGGTGACTTCTGTTCACAGGCAAGAATCACTAGCATTAATTTGAAGGCTTGCTGGGGCCCTAGAAGTTGACTTATTGGAGCTGAGAGGGGCTGGAAACTTCTGAGATTCCGTTTCACTTCTCAGAGCAGCAGTAGGATGAATCATGAAAGCTTCTCGGGTTCCTTTGCAGTCCCTTTGTATAGACTTTTTCCCCCTAGAATATGTCCAGTGGAGTAGCTCTGTCACAATAGTAGTTGCTGTGAAGAGAAACTCATATACATATTTACTTCTGCACTTTTTTCTGCACTGCATAAAAAGAAATTAAATAATCAAAAAGCTGTTGTAGCGAATAGGAGCCTGAACATCTCTCACATAGAAATTCTTCAATTTCATGAGGACTCCTCACACAGAAAAGGCCTGCCGCAGGGGTGTACCACAGCATTTTCTGATTTTTAATGTATTTCTTATTTCTTAATTTTGGATTATTCTTTTTATATGCTATAATAAAAAAGGAAGTTCTAAAGACAGGCAGCATTAAAAATAATTGGGCAATATGTAATTTATGCAGTTAAGCAACTAAAATTATCTATTACCATGGTTACTTTCATTTCTCAACAATTCTCATAGCAGTTGTTTATTTTACTCTCTAAATACATAAATTGAATTGTAATAAAATAACTCTGAAATCACTTAGCTTTTGAAGGATTAAAGTTTCAGTTAGCAGCAATTAGGGTAGTTCCCTGGAGTCAACAAGTGGTGCTGTACATATATATGTCACTGTAAAGAATTGAATAAGGCATGGAATAAAGAAGCTGAAATCTTTGCTGTAAGAAACAAATTGTAACTCCAGTTAGAGTCAATGACTACAGATACAGATATCACAAAAGCAAAAGTAGCCACACTTTCAAGATATCCTGTGGGTAAGAAAGTCAGAACTAGTATTTTTTCGGGGCAGAATGGAAGAATAAGGTAAGATAATGCAGAAAAACTGAAATTATGCTATTAGGTTGCCTGGGATCATAGCTCTCCTAGACTTTTTAGAGTTGTGGGATTTTAAGAAGCTAAGAAATGGAAATCAAGTTTCCTGACAATTGTTTTGGATTTTGAGTTTAAATGTATTACAATAAATCAGAACACTCTCCAAGGTGTTATGTTTGAGTGGCAAATAGTACTTGCCAAGTTAGAAATTTTACAGAAATAGCCAGCATGCACGTAAAGCTGAATAAAAGCCAGCACCATGTCCGGCTATCTGTATTTTCATTTTTCAATGGGTTACATCATCCCAGGGAGCCATTCACGGAGACTGAAACATTCATACTTTATTTGTGATTTCCTTATAAACAGAAATACTAATTAAAAGATGTAATGACATAAGTAGATTGTATTCTAAGCATATTAGTTGAATATGTAATAGTGTTATATGGAAGCAATATATTGTCCAGCTGGTCTTGGTCATAATCCACAACATTTTGTACATGATTGCATTTATTTGCAATTGGTTAAAAAATAAACAGCAGCTAAGAATTAACCATTTGCAATGTGAATCTTATTGTAAAATGACATTTCAAAGTAATACAAGACTACATTACTGTCTGATGTGAAGTAGCATATATGAAAAGAACAATTCTTAAACATTTTGGGCTAATCAGTTCTTAGATCATTCAGGTTACATATCCTGGGCTGTATAAAAAGAAGCATGGCCAGCAGGTCATGGGAGGTGATTCTGCCCCTCTACTCTACTCTGGTGAGACCCTACCTGGAGTACTGCGTCCAGCTCTGGAGCCCTCAGCACAGGAAAGACATGGACCTGTTGGAGTGGGTCCAGAGGAGGGCCACGAAAATGATCAGAGGGATGGAACACATCTCCTGTGAAGAAAGGCTGAGAGAGTTGGCGTTGTTCAGCCTGGGGACGAGGAGGCTCCAGGGAGACTTTTCAGTACTTAAAGGGGGCTTATAAGAAAGATGGGGACAAACTTTTTAGCAGGGCCTGTTGCAATAGGACAAGCGGTAATGGTTTTAAATTAAAAAAGGGTAGATTTAGACTAGATATAAGGAAGAAATTTTTTACAATGAGGGTGGTGAAACACTGGAACAGGTTGCCCAGAGAGGTGGTAGATGCCCCATCTCTGGAAACATTCAAGATCAGGTTGGATGGGGCTCTGAGCAACCTGATCTAGTTGAAGATGTCCCCGCTCATTGCAGGGGGGTTGGACCAGATGACCTTTAAAGGTCCCTTCCAACCAAAACCATTCTATGATTCTATGAGCTCAGGAAATCTGTAATCCAACCGCTTGTTCAAAGCAAGTTCATCTATGAGATCTGATGTGCTCAGGAAATACAAAAATACATACAGCATATTCCTGGTTACTGTTATTTTGACCTGACCTTTTCCTAAGGATTGAGGTCATAGATCTCTTTGGCATGTGAAGTCCCATTGACTTGGGAGTGACTCCACATGATCTGTAGTGTAAAAGCTGGTGAAAAACCATTTAGCATCATATTAGTTAACTGAAATCTGTTCTCTTAAAACTCGTTTTTCAACCTTTTATCAGATACTACTAACCCTGATTCCACATGAAAAGCCTCACTGCCAAGAACTTTATTAGCTGTCGTTAATAGAAAGCAAAAGTTACTGTTGTGAATTGTTGGATAATTTATGATACTCCCACACTTCACTTGAATTAATTACTTCTGTTTTCTCCCAGAGATGTAAGAAGAACATGACATGTATTCTTAAATTTAGTTAAACTGGTGTTTTGAATTTACTTATTTTGCTTGTGTCTTTCAACCCATCATTCTTTTTTATCTTTCAAGCATCAAGGGAAAACAAGCAAACTCTTGCTTTCCTTACAAACCATCACTGTGTTACATTTTTTGAAAAGTCATTGCTCACACATAGAAGCTGGACTGGATTCTTATTGTTAACTGCATTACTGTCAATCTGCAGGAGCTCCACTGTCTCCTGGTTACGGATCATCACCCTCTGGTTTCCGGATCTCTGGCAGAGCATTAGATTCCTGTTGTCAAATCACCTCTCACGGACCACAGTTTTAAGGACATAATAACAAATTTTGGGGTAATATAAAACAGGCAGTCTGGTCAGCCTTGGTAGTTCTTTTCCCACACATTCAAGGGCACCATTTAATTGTTTCAAGAACAAGCAAGTGGGCTCTAATTTCTGCAACTTCACCTCAGACAGCAGGTCACTCTTCATATTTCTACTGTTTCCCAGGATAATGATTAATTTTGCATTTTCTGAGTCAATTTATTGGCCCCTTCCTGTCCCCCACCCCTTTTACGTAACTGCAACCTTTTTAAAGTGATCCACTTCTGCTCATCCAACAGAAGTTTGCAATGTCTTGTTTATCATCTCTTGCATTAGCTGAGGATGTGAGCTCTTTGGAGGTGTGTTTATTCCTGTATTTGGAAAACACTTTGTCCACTGTGGCACTCCACCAGGGATACATAAGTTTTGCTCTATGACCACAGACATAGTTCCCTTTGATTAACTTTGTCAAGAAGCCTAGAGTTGCCTAATCACAATAATAACAGCTCATAAGTTAAGAAGCCAATAAGACACGTGCAACTTGTCAATGAGAAATTGCTTGGTCCAGGAAAACTTTCCAAGTACCTGAGCAACCCCATTGGCATGGAAATTCAGCAGGTGATTAATGGCAAAAACCAGAAAATGGCAAGTGTGTGAAATAAAAATAATGCTTTGATTAAATAGTCTTATTTTATATTAATAAATAATGTAAAAATGAGAAACCAAACCAGTTAAAATTATAGTGTCACAAATCAAATTTCTCACCTCAATACATTAAAAAATGAAGTTTCCCAATATTATCAAATTACTCACCTCAATACATTAAAAAATGAAGTTTCCCAATATTATCAGCTGTACAAGTGTCTGAGACCTTGCCTTGATTGAGAGATGAGTGCTTTTAGCAGGTCACCAAAGAGTCATAGGACAGCCAAGAGAAGACTGGTACATGACCAGCACCAAGTTAGTCCCCAGAACTCAGAACTGTTGCTTGACCTACTATATGTAGCCATCTGACAAATAAGTGTATTATTTCCTTCAATTTTTATCATAGTAAAACAGTGCAAACAGTTTAATAGATCAAAAGTTATAAAGCTCAAACCTACTAAGAAAAGAGCCTTTTCCAAGAAAAAGATGTGAGAAAAAAACCCCTGCAAACCATTTTTACTACTATCAGGACTATCTTCTATCTAACATATTAATGAGAACAATAAAAAACCCCCATATTTGCCCATGGTAGTAGAATAAGGGCTCACAGTTTTCAATTTATCAATGGATATTAATCAATGGATTTAGATAAATCACGAGGAAAAACTTTCCAATTGTTGGGGTGGTGAAACACTAGAATTATTACTTGCAGAGCCTGTGGGATCTCCATCACCAATAGTTTTAATAAAATACACAATCATCTGCCTGCCACTGGTTCATAGATAACTCAACTTTCCTTGGGAAGAAAGATGAATAGATCATCTTTTGAGGCTCATTGTAGCTCTGAATTTGTAGTGATCCAGAATCACTCAGGAGCTTTGGTTCTTCTCTGAATAATTCTGAAATTTACAGTAAGGAAGGTACAAATTAATCCCTATTCTGATCTTTACAGCCCCTCTGTTAAGATAAGAAAGCAAAAATGCTATCAAAGTGCTTATGACCTTATGTTGACTTTCCGTAAAAGAAATAAAATAAGATCAATGATTTAAATTATGTTTGAGATTTCAAAATAGATACAAATTTTAGTGTACACTGTATGGACAATGAGGTCATTATTTAAATTGTGGCCAAAAAAACCCCAAACTCCAACATGTTACTAAAAAACTGAGCCAGGTGGACAGATGGAAATAATACTATTAAATACTTTATTGCCAGAGATCATGTAACCAACAACCAATAAAAGGAAAACCTTGAAGAGATAAGAGACAGCGACATTTCAGTTAAGAAACAGCATGCTCTGCAGGTGGTGTAGGTGGATATATTGCTTCTTACTTTATTTTCTTGATTTGATACTTACTATCAGACATTATTCTTGTTAACTTCTGAGTATCATTTGTGTAATACTCCAAAGAGTTATCCAAGATTAACCTAATAACATCCGAAGCGGGGAACAATCAAGAACTCTGAAAATGAGCTGAAAGTGATCTTTCTGGTTTTTGTAATACGAACATTTTTTCTATTATTTACCCTTGTAGATGTTTTGTATGCAAGAATAATGGAAGTGTGAGCCTCACCCATAGTTTTTTGTTGCTACTGGACATTTCAGATCTCACTCCTAATTGAAAAAATTGGCTGAAGAAGGGAATCCAGCAGTAATAAAGTTATCTGTATTTTGCCAGTCCACACAAAATTTCAGTAGTTGTTTTCTAATATTTTAAGTGTTTTCTCAAATGCTGAAATATATTCATTTTCCTAATAAAACAAAATATACTACTACACATTTTAAAAAATTTTATTAAATACTTTTACAGATGCTACTGATAGTGAATCCCATAGTCAGGTATGTTATTTTTTCACCTGATTTTCTTCTCATTGCAAGCCTGTCAAATTTTAACTGTTCAGATTCAAAAGTTCTATATCAGGTCCTGCCTCAAGCTGGATTTTGTTGGAAAAGTTTCCATTAAAAGGATTGAACTATTGCTGTAGCTAGGGGAAATACACTTATAAGGTTTTTAAAATTCATGACTGTTTACTGAAAAGATCAAGCTGCTCTGTACATTGAAGCACTTACCTGACATTTGACAAGAATCCTCCTGGTGTCAGGGACACACCCTTTTTAACTCCATTAAAATGCACCCAAATTTGACCAAACAAGAAGAGTTTGAAAAATCTCAGTATGGTCAGTAGAGATTTGTTACACGCTGGCAGTTTCCAGAGACACCATCTGTTCTAAGTATGTTTCATCCCTTCTCAGCTTCTACAAGCCAACCAGACATGCCATGCATCATTCCCACTGCGCGACTGTGTGTTGTGCCTTCGGGGGGTGTGATGTGTACAGGAGCAAAAGCATTTACCTGCAAGTGCTCTTCTTGTCTGCTGATGACTGTTGAGTGGAACAGAATCCAATATTATACTGAGCCAACTACGAGTTGCACAATCTCTTTTTCCCCACCAGAACAAGTTGAAAGTAAAAATCAGGCCCAAGATTCACAGTCCTTTAGATTAGTTTGATTTTATCCTTTGGTCTATACGGTTTGTGCCACTGGGGCAATGAATATCTAACACATTGTTTTGAAGCAGGGTTCTAGTAACTTACTCAGTCCTGGCCACAGTTCCCCAGAGAAAGCTTATGGGTACCTGCCATAGTTGAGACTGTCAAGGTAACATGACAAAACAGGTAGTGCAGCCACAACTAGTCACTGAAAGGATAGTGTGTGTATTCTGCCTCAGTTGCACCGAGGATTCTGCAAAAGAGATAAAGACAGTAAGGAAATAAACTAAAACATTAGGAGTCACCTGATTTAAAGTTTACCTTTGGAATTTTATTCTGTTTCACTTTCTTCGTGTATTGTGGCATTAAGCAAGACAGTGTTCCTATGCAATTCCATATACTCCCTTCCTAAATGAGGGATCTAGAATAAATGAGCATTCATTTGTGATAAACTTTATAAGCCTCTACTAAATATAGGGTAAGAATTAGAAGGTTTGCAGCAAGAGAACTAAAAGAGCTGTGATAGCTTTGTAGATGTAGGTTAGACCAGAGATCACCAAAGAACAGCCAATAAGCCGAACCCAGCCTGCCATCACAGTGGATTGACCATTTTGACCCATCTGCTCCACAGTGCCTTCTTTCTCCAAAGGCTCAGGAAGCACTTGAAGGGGGACACATCTAACCATATGGGAGGAAATGTTCACAGTCCTGTGATGAATGTTTTGGTCATAGCATAAGCATGTATCTGGTGACATCATGAGTGTGTGGTAGGTTACATGGTCCTTCTACCCTGAGCATCCTGAATATTGGTGATTTATACAACCGCCATCATAAAAAAAGTAGATTCTGTTTCTACCATTGCCAACAAAGCTCCCATGACAGATTGTCTAATCACATAAGCCAAACTTTCTGTAGAATGTCACTTGGTATTTCTGAGATCTAATTTGTAGGAGAGTAAGTGGTTGCCATTGCAGCTACAATTTTGACTTTTAAGATTCATGTTAGCTATACAGTACTGAGAATGAATTAGAATATTTGTTCTCTCTGTTTCAGTCCATAAGCCACTGAAAAACAAATAACTCTGAGTTAAAGTGGGGTTCTTGGGACCATAACGCTGCTGAACTAAAACAGTGAACTGGCCCAATGATTCAGACACATTTGTTCAATACAGTATTAGGACAATACTGGACTGACTTTTGTAGCCTAGTATTACTTTACTTATGATTTTTATTTTAATTTGTTATTAATTTATGTCTAATATGTGATTTATTTATAGTATTATATTCCTCAGCTTGCACAGAGGCCTATAAAGTTTGACTTTTAAAATAAAGCAAATTTGGTCCTAAATACCCTTTCCACTCTTTTAAGTGGAATAATCATATTTTGGTAGAAGTGGAATGAAATTGAATAAGTGTACCTCAGTAACTTTTGGTACCGTATCTTTTGGTGAGAAGATGATCTGGCCAGATCATCAGTTTGCCTTTGTTTTTTCTCCAGCCATAAGCAGAATTCTGCTCCTGAAGATGAACCATAATAGCAAAACCCATTTTCAGGACAAGTGTCCTGTATCTAAGAATCAGTGAAGGGTGGTATGTCTCGACTGCCCTCTAGACCTATGCTGCATTCTCCTTCTAGGCAAAAAATGTGACAGAAATTCTGGAAGAGCTGGTGGAAGCTCTGGGCCCCTTATCCTGTTGCAGGAGCTCTCATGGGGAAAAGATAATTTGGTCTTACCACAAACTATTTTCAGGAACAATACTTTTTCATTTTTAAAAAGCGCAGAGCAGTTGAACAGAAAAAAAATATGAACTACAGTGAAACAAAAGCTTCCATTTCTTTCTTCAGTCTTAGAGGCACTCAAAGAAGTCTTTAGTGGTCCTGTTGGACTTCAGCAGTACTATACAAGTAAGTAAAATTAGTAATTATGTCATTTATTGCAGTCAGGCCTGTGGCCGCAATTAACAGTGGCTTGTATTAACTAGATCAAAGATTTTTCTAAATCATGGCCTATATATAAAAGATTTACTTGTATAGCTGCTTAAGTTATTGTGCCTTTCTGGAGGAGGAGGTGCTTGCTACTTTATTTTGAAGAGTTACAGCAGTTAAAGCCCTCATGCAGTTTTAGACATAACCTCTACTTGTATTTACCTTCCAGTACATGAACAGTCATACCAGTGTGACCACTTTACATGGTTTACACTGCATAAAACTTAGCAGAACTGTGCACAATACCCCAGCCTTGCTGACACAGTACAGCTTCAGTTAAGACAAGCCCTATCAGACTGGTCACACCACCTTCTTCACTAGGCTTGCTTCTCCCCTGCTAACACCTTTCTCAGCACTTTTTTTCTGCCAATATGGCAGCCAGCCTTCCATAATCTGCAATAGTCATCCTGAGCCTAAGGAAAACCATTTTGTGAACTAAAACTTCTGATCACTACTGCTTTCTGCAAGTATCAGTGCCTTTGCTAAAAGGTTGACCCTTTCCTTTCCTCCTATGTCCCCCAGTGCCCTAGGTGGACTTCAGCTTAGGTGTTCAGTGACGTGACAGCTTTGTTCTTTAAGGCAAAAAGAAAAGATAAAACTCTCTCTGATCAGCTTGCTAGCATTGTCGTTCTAGAGTCTCATGAAGCTTTGACAAGGGACTTTCACATGGTTTTAATAAATTGTATGACTCAGCACAACTAAAGCGTACTACAGAAGCTCCCATTTTGAAG
The DNA here is from genome assembly GCF_035582795.1 of Mycteria americana. NCBI lineage: Eukaryota > Metazoa > Chordata > Aves > Ciconiiformes > Ciconiidae > Mycteria > Mycteria americana. The sequence goes on from NC_134366.1 coordinate 147,381,356, forward strand.
TCCAGGGTCATTTTGGGCATCAATCAGTTCTCACTCACTTTCCACCTCTTCAGGAAGTCATTGCAGTATCTTCCAGTCTGGACCCTCTCTCTTTTGAGCAGGGGCATAAACTATGTTGGGAGTTCTCTTTGTTAAAAGAAGTTCTTAGGACCAGGATAAATTCCACTTAAATCAAATGTTTAAAGTTAGAAATAAGATTCAGACCTCTTACGTATATTCAGATCTCTTACGTATCTCTTACGTATATGTCAGAATTTACATGTGAGCTAGGTGTTAGCTACTATTAAAATCTGTGGAAATCTAGTCAGTACAATCAATAGAGCCTAGAGAGTGATTTGACTTATCCTAAAGTAGATATCACAGGCTTGGTTCAGTTGTTGATGCACAGACAAGTAGAGCCATTTCAGGTGCCCGAGGCATGTGATGATGCTCAGGCTGTTGTCTATCTAAAAGGCTCAGGATATTGTCTATCTAGACTTCAGTAAAGCCTTTGACACGGTTTCCCACAGCATTCTCCTGGAGAAACTGGCTGCTCATGGCTTGGACGGGTGTACTCTTCACTGGGTAAAGAACTGGCTGGATGGCCAGGCCCAAAGAGTGGTGGTGAATGGAGTTTACTCCAGTTGGCGGCCGGTCACAAGCGGTGTTCCCCAGGGCTCTGTGCTGGGGCCAGTTCTGTTTAATATCTTTATCAATGATATGGACGAAGGGATCGAGTGCACCCTCAGTAAGTTTGCAGATGACACCAAGTTGTGTGGGAGTGTTGATCTGCTGGAGGGGAGGAAGGCTCTGCAGAGGGACCTGGACAGGCTGGATCGATGGGCCGAGGTCAATTGTATGAGGTTCAACAAGGCCAAGTGCAAGGTTCTGCACTTGGGTCACAACAACCCCAGGCAACGCTACAGGCTTGGGGAAGAGTGGCTGGAAAGCTGCCTGGTGGAAAAGGACCTGGGGGTGTTGGTTGACAGCCGCCTGAATATGAGCCAGCAGTGTGCCCAGGTGGCCCAAGAAAGCCAGTGGCATCCTGGCTTGTATCAAAAATAGCGTGGCCAGCAGGACTAGGGAAGTGATCGTGCCCCTGTACTCGGCACTGGTGAGGCCACACCTCAAATACTGTGTTCAGTTTTGGGCCCCTCACTACAAGAGAGACATTGAGGTGCTGGAGCGTGTCCAGAGAAGGGCAATGAAGCTGGTGAAGGGTCTGGAGCAGAAGTCTTCTGAGGAGCAGCTGAGGGAACTGGGGTTGTTTAGCCTGGAGAAAAGGAGGCTGAGGGGAGACCTTATTGCTCTCTACAACTGCCTGAAGGGAGGTTGTAGAGAGGTGGGGGTCGGTCTCTTCTCCCAAGTAACAAGTGATAGGGCAAGAGGAAATGGCCTCAAGCTGCACCAGGGGAGGTTTAGACTGGATATTAGGAAATTTTTCTTCACTGAAAGGGTTATCAAGCATTGGAACAGGCTGCCCAGGGAAGTGGTTGAGTTGCCATCCCTGGAGGTATTTAAAGGACGTTTGGATGAGGTGCTTAGGGACATGGTATAGTGGTGGTCTTGGTAGTGTTAGGTTTACAGTTGGACTCGATGATCTTAAAGGTCTTTTCCAACCTATATGATTCTGTGATTCTGTGATTCTGTGATTCTGTGATTCTGAGGCTTTCCTGCCTGGCCTCCTGCCACAGGGCCAAGGCCACTGCATGGGGATGGCTGGCAGGACCAAGGGAAGGACCCTTCTAGGGTAGTAGTTGGGCATCAGGTGGGAGACCTGGGGCACTTCACATGGCACTGGGAGCTCAGATGCAGGGCAAGGAAATGAACTGAGCTCTCATGTGTAAGTGTTTGAGTTGGTCACTCTAGGAATCTCTTTATCATCACTAGAAACAAACAGGCAGCTTCAGATGGAAATACACCTGACCTACTTTAGGATTAGAAAAGCTGACCTCTGGAGATCTCAATTTCTCCCTATTGACCCTGAAGGGAGCCTAAGAGTGACTAGGTCAGACTGAAACATCTAACTCCTAGGCGTCAAAGGAGGGATTCAGCTATCTCAGCAGGGGTGTCTACAAGCACCTTTGATGCTACCAGGTATGTCATTTGGCTTCCAACTACCCCCTCAGAAGCATGAAGGCCTCCTGTAAGTCCTACATAACATTCCAAAGCTGTGCAGGTGTCCTGGGTATGCTAGGGCATCCAATGGCATTGTGCGGCTCTGTCCACACTCCTCTAAAGTTAAGTAACATGATTCTCATTCTAAGTGTACAGCCTTACTTTAACTTTAGACATATTTTTGTCTTTCTTCTATAAAAGAATTTAAACTAATATTTTTGCCTTGCAGCCTTTCTTTAAATCATTGAGAGGTCACCAGCATAGTTTTACATCAATAATAAAAACTAGTTCTATGTAGCTCTGTTTACATGGTCCTCGTTTTTGTTGATCATATGAAAACAGAAGGCATACATACATAAATCTTAGACATAGTCACCACTTGCTTTCATACAACTATTTCTAACCTCAATATTATTCTGATGCTTGGAGTGCCCCAGCTTAACACCCTGACAGCTTTGTAAGCTATTTTTTCTATTCTGAGAGGATTTCCAATTTTTCGATTGTTTGGTTAAGAATCACAGATGCTCATCACACATATGAAAACCTAAAAACTACCCTTGATATCAGTCTGAGATGAGATGACCTACTTTGCAGCTCTTTCATCATTCAAAAACCAAATCCTCACCTGAAGTTTTTCTCAGTCTTTGTTGAGGTTCTTTTTTTCCTTTTCTTTCTTTATTAATCTCCCACTTGTCCCAAACTGAGTCAGTTAATTTTCTGCCTAGCTGACAAAAAGGTAGAGCATAATATTCTTCTCATGAGCTAACACTTTCCAGGTTTTCTGTTAATTGTGCACTCCTTTAAAAATATTGAGTGGGATATGAATGGGATAAGGTCTACAACAACACAGAAAATTTGGTATGCAGTACAGCAATAGTTTACAAATATTTTAATCCATTCATGAAACAGGTAAAACTATATAAAGTGTATCATTAACATGCTCGTTCTCTAAAGGTAATAAACTCCTGAGGGCAGGATTTTGCAAAACTAGAAAGTTTTCTGAACACCTGGAACTGCACAAATAACACCACCAACCAGAGCATGCATAGGTTCATGTTTTACACCTTCATACACATTACTGAAGTCCGGGTAAATTCATGCAGGTGTTTCTACTCACTGGGAAAATAAGTAAGTAATAGTAAAGGGTGATTTCATAAAAATCACTTGAGGATCATTTTGAAACTGCTGTCTCAAAACATTATCACAGTACAGAAACAATGAGTTTGCAATGACGCAGCATGGAACCAATGAAATAAGACGTATGACATATACAAAGAAGAAAATTTAAATGTAGAAAATTTAAATATAGAAAATTTAGAGACCGGATTATTTGTACGATAATTGAAAACAAGAACCATGCTGCCAGATTCCAACATTTGAATAAAACTGCATAATTCATTTTATATCTTATTGTAAGTATTCTTAAATTGCCAGTCTAAGTTAAGGAGTGATCCTCTGCAGGTGCCAGAATTACCCCAGTTACTTTATTAAAAAGAAATGCAACCTCTCTTAATCCTCACAGAAGTATCAGGTGTTAAATGAGATAACTTTTAAAATTGTGTAACAGCAGTACAACTGATTGAAGAAAAATCAATGAAAACATTTTCTGTGAAAAATTGATATAAAGAAACATTTTTCCACAACGCTACACAGATTTTTACAGTTTTCTTAATGAAAAATAAAGAACAATTATGTTAATTTCAGAATGCCCCACCTGGGAAAAAAAAAAAAGACGACTTTTCTTGCTACAGCTGGTCAGACGGGCCACCATCCCACAGCAGGCAGCGAGGCCTGCCCCGTCCAGCGGCCTCTCCTCAGCCTCTGGCCTGGCCCTGCCACTGCAAGGCCTTGCCCAGTGCCAGGGCTCCTTCTGTTCTGATTGGCTGACAGCACCCGCTCTCAGGCTACCTGCCTTCTAATTGGCTGATTGATGACCACACCTCCATGACCAGCCAATCACTGTGGCAGCAGAGGCCCTGCCGGGAAGCAGCGAGGGGCTGCTGCGACCATGATGGCTGCCTGCCTCTGAGGGGCCAGCAGCGGCGTGGGGCTTTCCTTGGGCTGTGCTGGGGGAGCAACTAGCAACACCCCAGCTGGCAGCTGAGAGAACATAATTTGGGCAGTAACGGCGGCTCTGAACAATCAGTAGCAGACTGACTACCTCAAACCACCTTGGCTGTTTTGGACCACTTCTTTTATCTCACTTTAACTTGTTATCTTTTATTTCAGAATGGGTACCCACTTCAGTGAACGGAAACATTGAAATGAAACTGCTTGCCATTCTCTTTGTGCTTTCCAAATATGACAGATATCTGAATAACTGTCAAGCAGGACAAATAAGAGTCAAAAGAGCTCTCGCTACTGATTTCACCACTATCACACTTCTATAAATGGCCACACATACATCCGTATGATTTCCATTTATAATTGTGAATGTCATACACCTTTTCAAATATATTTTCCCCAAACCTTATCATGCCTTTTCAAACATATTTTCCCCAGATTTAACAGAATAAAAAGGACTGCTGCAAGGAAACACCACAGGTGCAAGGGACAGCTTGTGTGTGTTAAGACAGAAGGTGGGAGATTAGATAATGTGAAGGTCGAAGACTAAGGATTTGCTGAGAGAAAAAAATAATATTTTGCCTGGGAATGGGAGGATTTAGACCGGAGACAAAATATTGACTGCTTCAGCTTTAATCATTAAAGAAAATCTCATTCCTTCCACTGTTCTCTAGTTCTAGCTGTATTATTGGCATTTTCTTAGAATTTAGGATGAAAGTAAAGTCTCCAATGTATTTATTGTGGTTTGCATGCAGAACTGTCTTTGCTTTGCGTGAAAGGTTCTGTCCTTCACTAGGGATTACATTTTTTTCTCAAAGTACACAAAAGATTATTTCGGTGTGATAGTGTCAGAATAATTTTGGATCACTGTGCTCCCTTGCTCTCATTCACAAATACCCCATCTCTTTTCCTCACACATATTCTGACAAAGATTGGGACCTCAAAAATACATTAAAACACCTTGACATTGGGGGCTGGAATTACAGTAACATGGAAATCATAGTTCTACCTGTAAATGGAGAGACTGTCTTGTGCGGGCTCAATAAGGCAAAAGTAAGAACACCACAAGTATTCATGTGAGCTATGTAGATTGCTTTCCCACCCACACAGCCACAGGTAGCCTTCAGTGGAAATGCATGGAAACCACCTAAATTAATATGAAAACATTGAGAAATACTTTCAATTCACAGAAGAAAGGTTGATGGCTGTAACGAATCCAGCCCACTAACTGCTATGTTCTGCTCAATTACGATCGTTCATACCCCTAATAATTCTTCAGTTTCTAAAGTCCATAGCTTTCTGAGGTTCCCTCTAGGAGGCTGACCTCTTTCAGGCTTGAATTTTGCCCAGAGTGATTTGCTATTTTATTTGATAAGTAGATAAAAAAACAGCCACACAACAACAGGACAAGAATGAAATTACAAGTTTTTACTTAAGAAATATTGGTATCGCCACCCCTTTTTTTCTTTCACAACATTATAGATTGAGATTGAAAGGTGAAATTAATCTTGAAATGAGCATTCTGGAGGACTTTGTTATAGAAGAAACTGTTCTTTCACTTAAAAAGAATATAAAGAACATGTAAGTCTTATATATGCATTTTAGCTAATCTTACATGAGCATGCACGTAGCTTAGCTGAACAATAGAATCAACATCCTCAAGGGTATTTAGGTATCTAGCTCCATACCTTTGGGCATTTGGGACTTAGCTTTTTAAGTCTTTAAATTACTGAGCTATAAATAGGATCACTTTCAAAACATGTCAGGTTAAATTTCTATTTTTGGTACCAGGTTTATGGTAAGAATTAAGGGAGGCCCCAAATTTTGTTCCCACACCTTGCAGGAAATGTCTTTCAAAATTATCTCTCTTGCCGTAAATTTAGTGGTGACCTTTATCCATAAAAGAGTATGATCACAGTTTCTAAGCACCCCCCATGGACCCATATTTTCTTTGGTGATCTAGATTTGCAGCTGTCTGTTTCTATAGCTCTGCAGAATACCTTGGATCAGTTCCTCTGAATAATTCCCAGCTCCTCCCTGAGCTTGTAGTGTAGCTTTGCTTACAGTCTGTTTTTTGCTGAGGTCTTTCCCCATTATCATCCCAGCATACACCAGTTTCTTTTGACAAGATACTGGATGCTTGTAATCATTTAGATTTAGCACACTGATATTTTAGGGTGTTCCTGTAAATGCATCAGCTAGGACAAGAGGAAATGGCCTCAAGCTGCGCCAGGGGAGGTTTAGACTGGATATTAGGAAATTTTTCTTCACCGAGAGGGTTATCAAGCATTGGAACAGACTGCCCAGGGAAGTGGTTGAGTCGCCATCCCTGGAGGTATTTAAAGGACGTTTGGATGAGGTACTTAGAGACATGGTGTAGTGGTGGTTTTTGGCAGTGTTAGGTTTATGGTTGGACTCGATGATCTTAAAGGTCTTTTCCAACCTATATGATTCTGTGATTCTGTGATTCTGTGAATTCCTTCCATTCTGCATAGGTAATGATCACTTGACCACACTTTACTATTCTCTCAGAGCTTCTGCAACAAGAACAATGGATGAAAAGGAATTCTTTATCATGTTTATGGCAGTGTTCCTCAATATTTTATATAGCTTCTTAGTTACCAATATGGTTTTCAAGAACAGTGAAAAGATCAACTCTTTCTGATATAGATCTGCTTTCCAGCTCACTTCTTAAATAGTCACCCATTTTATGTACAGCTATACTAACAGCCATTGTAACTAATTCAAAAGACTATTTCCCTCAGGGAGCATATTCATTGCTACACTGCTCTTCAGAAACTTTCCTGTGGTCTCATATCTCCCAAGAAGATGCGGAAATATTATTCACCATTCCTGAAGTAAATAGAACTGAATGCTTTCTCATTTGTTCTCTGGGACTACATTCATTCTTCTGTGGTTGCTTCCACTGCTACAATGGAAAGCTGAGCTTTTGGGGAAATTGGTGAGGAAAGAGGCTTTGGTTTGGTTTGGTTTGGTTTGGTTTGGTTTGGTTTGGTTTGGTTTGGTTTGGTTTGGTTTCTGAAGGTTTCTACGGTTTGGTTTCTATGTTTGTCAATTCTCAATTCTTAAAAAAAAAAAAAAAAGCGTATTATGTGCACCTGACATTTAAGAACCAGGAAGAAATAGAAAGTAAATGGCTCAAGAGACAATGAAAAAAGGAAGTCTCTTTTGCTCGGTTGCTTCTCTAAATGTTCAATGCTGAGAAAATGTTGCTGTTTGCTAGAAAAGGAGCAAAGAAAAATGCAAATACACTTCCTCCACATATTCCTGCTATCCCCCAACAAGGGCTACTACTTTCAGAGTCTTCTTAGAAGAAGACCTGTGCACAGATAAAGTTTAAGCATTTGGGTCATTACTGGGATACAGGTCCCTTTCTGAAGACTATCTGAAGGAGGCATGCCACACCTTCCAGAAGGAGGGTACAGGGTGTTGCTCCTATGCATCTCACTGCCCAGACCAGAGCAGTAGTTATAGCTCTATTTCCCTTCTGCTGCTCCTCCCCTCATGAAAGGCCATTGCTAAACTAGGACAGAAGGTTGTGTTCTAAGATGAACTCACCAACATGAATTTGCAAAGGACTCTTTGCCTCGCATAGACAAGGGAAGTCACATTTCTAAACACCTAAGCATCACAGACAATCCTATGGATCTGAACAAGGATATTGGAAGTAAACTGCAGGAACTATAAGCTAGCACAATCAACCTACTTCAGAAATGTTTTAGATGAAATATGTCAAATTAGGCACTGACAGCACAGGAAGATGGCACACTTGTAGCCATTTGACATTTTTTGCCTTTAATGGAAGCAAGCAGCTGCAGTGATCCTGCCAGCACTCTGCTTTTAGTTTGAGAGAGAATAGCTATGCTTGATGCTGTTGGGTTTCAGTTAGAGCAAATGAATCATTGCTACAGCCAAAGATAATAGCTGAACTGAGAGGATATTTCATATGAACTCTTTTTCGCAGAATTCACTGAGTCCCTGATAGGACAAAACTCACGTCTAGCACATCCCCCCTGCCTTGATGGAAGATTATTTTAATCTTGAATAATAACCTATAACAGGTTATCTTTTCCACTGAGATTAAGTGAACCACCAACTGATAACACTTAACATTGCTAAGCTTTAAAGGGTGGCAAGAATTTATGTTCTGGCCTTCTTTTCTCTTAAACTTCTTGTATCACCATCCTTGAGGAGTGTTCCTTCTTGGACACTCACCAGCCTGATGGACTGGCATCTGCCCACGACTCCTTCAGGCTTCACTTTTATGCTCGGGTAGGTTGCATACCCACACAAAACCCCTCAAAGACCAGGAAACTTTTGCCACCGGTATCCCCTCACTCTCCCTGTTCATCCTCACTCTCCCTTTACTCTGTACCAAAGGACCTCCACCTCTCCACCTCTGGCTATCCTGCAATTGCCTCTGCCCTGCCTTTTGGCTTTCCTCTCATATCCTGAGGATTTAAAAGCCTTGGGGGAACTAGTGGAGGGAACGGAAAAATCCATTGCCTCAGATGAAGCTCTGCGTACACCAAGTTTATAAATTCAGCCAGAAAACAGAAGACTTCCCAGCAAGATCCCCAAATTTTCACAGGATTTGCACAGTGTGTGTTTCAACATAACATTACCGTATCTTTTCTCTGTGCAGCTCTTGAGATCACTTGCAGCAAAGATGGGCTCAACAATCCAGAAAAAAAAGACTTGCAGATATTAATGAATGTAGAATTCATCTAGAGACAGAAAACTATCCTAAGCAATTTAAAAGATAATGTCATTCAGAAAATGGCCTTGCAGTACCATCATTGACCTTTTTGGCAAAGGATGGCCATTTCTTCAAGGCTGCTAACTATTTCTCAGACCTCAGCTTGTGGGTAGACCATACTGTCTCTGACTTAGTCATTCCACTTTTAGTTTCTTCGTTTAGACATATAGAGTATTTTTTCTTTTTGCCGTTACATATTAACATTTAGAGCTTGTCTGTCTGCTGGCCCGGAGGTCTCCCTCAGCATCATTTTATCTTTGTTATCATTGCAGTGGAGTGGAGAAGAGAGAAGGTCTATGTGGACCGTAATGCTTGTGACTTTTCAAAGACTGATGCTTTTGTATCTCATGTAAGAGATATTAAACATGGCTTAGTCAATGAAACTGCACAAACTGTGTACCAGCAGTTTGTCCATCCTTTCTATTCCAACTTATTTCACCACATGAGAAATAAGACACCCTTAGATATGGTCAGCCCAAGAATGAGGAATCCCCTCTGCTAACGAATGCTACTTTACCAACTAAGTTAAGGGAAAGGATAGAATCAATTTTGTTACAGAAATGTACCAATGAGGAGATATCCCTGACCAATGTCCACTGCTCTCAAGAAAGGTCAAGAGGATCTGTGAATGCCAACTAGCAAAATCATTTCAGGGTCTTTAGATGAAGAGGTGGCCCACAGTCATCCCATTGCTGCTGTGGACCTATAGAGACTCAAGCTTTTTTCTTCTACTTCCTTTATAGAAAATAAGCAAAAGACTGTATGCTTCTCCAAGCATGATTTACATCTGCCATAGCATTAAATAAATATCTTCCCACTCACTCTGCTTCACTTCAGCTGTAGTGATATACTTTGTACCATGGAGCTCAGGCTGCTTCAAGTCTCTAGACAACCATGTGCTGACATAAGTATTGCTTGGAATTTAAGCGACCAAAGACTGAGCATCTCTTAGCCTTACCCCTGCCTTAGGTGATCCCTCAAGCAGCAAACTTCCTCTGCTTCACTAAAATACTTCTGCCAATGACCAGGTCCTCTAGGACAAAGCTTGAAGCTATCACTATCAGCATGGGTTTAGTAGATATAAATTCACTCATTTAGGCTTTTTTTTTTAATTTATTATTTTATTTTATTTTATGGTAGCTTGTATTTTTATAAGCCTCCATGACTTCAACCTTCAGAAATAGTTTTTGTCTCTTCCCTTTCAATATATGTGTTTTTCTACTACAGCTACCCCTGATTACCTCACTGCAAATCTTACAATTATGTGGCACATCACAGCCTTGCTTTGAGCTTTTTCACTAAAGGACTTCAAGAACCAGTGTGGTTCCTAAGATAATTCAAGTGAGCCATGATCTCCCCTTCTCTTGTCTTCAAGGCATGTGTCTAGAGGCAGCAAAAAAGAGGCTCTGAAAACTTTCCCAATGAAAAAAAACCCCTTGGTCCCTTCTACATACCTAAAGGCTAATTACTGCAACTGTAATATTAAGGCATTCTCAAAATAATTTCTTTCTGACACACACTCTGCTGACGTACAATAAAAGCTTTTAAAAATACCTCCCTTCACCTTTCATACTCATTCACATAGAAAACCCAGCTTGTTGAATTTCTAAATGTTAATTCACAGGTCTTCATTCATCATATTTATAATCTTTTTTTTTTGCATTAGTAGCTGTTATGTAATTTTCAGTAGTTTAAATGTCAGCTTCACTCACCTATCTGCATACATAGTTGCTGAGATTTCTTTAATACCTTTATGAACATGTAGAAAAGAGAAAGGCTTGCTCAGACTATTCAAAGTGTATAGACAGACTTCAGTAACCATGAAGTTCTTAAAGTATAAAGGAAAGCAAGCTGGTTTTTGAAATGGAAACAAATAAATTGATGCAGTTTTATATCAGTTATCTCAAAAACATGTACAGATTACAATTCATTTCAGATTTGCCCTATGTTCCTTACACACTCAGGCACTTCAAGTCTATTGAGAAAAGAAAAAAAGCATGAAACTTCAGAAATAGAATACATCTGTTTCTGAAATTAGGGTTTCCTTAACGTATTTTTAATCACTGCTCTTATAAATGGAAAGACCTGTTAATCTGAATCCCATTTCAACTGACTTAGGGAGACGTGTACACACTAGCAGTTAGGTGATTTCATAGCAGCGGGATTCAATAGCTTACAGATGTACAGAGTTTGTGAGCAGTAAGTATTCATTCTTAGGAAAGGGCATTGATGACCTCAGGGTAAAACATTCACTGATATTCTAATTAGAAATCATTTGAATTAGAGTATCATAGTGAGGTCCATTCACAGCTGCATCCCTGTTATTGTAGCCGCTAGGTAAGCAAACAAGATGAAAAATGCTTAAACGAGTCTTTGGGTAGGAATTAGATTGGTATCATCCACTTATAGCATAGAAAGAAAAATTAAAAAAAAAATCACATGCAGGGAGGAGAATAAAGTAAAATAAATAGCAATGTGGCTTCTATTTCCCTTCCTAAAACTTGCCAGATTTTAGGAATTGTGTGTGTACTTTTGTACCTTGCACAATTTTATCCTCTCTCTTCTATCTCTCCAGATTCTTTCTATACTTTAAGTCAAAGCATAGGTATCAAACTGTACTATTAAGAACTCAGAGGTAGATATATGGTCTGCAGACTTGAAGCTGGAATAATGAAAGGGTCAAGCTCCCTAACTGCCACTATATGCCCAAGCTGAGTCAGCGCATACCTAACTCTGAATGGCCTGAGGCCAACAGTAACCTAAGTTTCTACCAGGAAACTCCCAAGGTGCTCACATTCCTAGTTTTGGCAGAACTGCCAGCTTTTGGAGCAGTGATTCTACAATACACAGGCTCTGGCAGGACCTACCACTTTCATCGTACCAGCAGGGCCTAATTAAGTTGCTGTTCTCAGGAGCATTGTTCTCAGGAGCATTGTCACCAGATTGCCATTTGCTCCAATAAAAGGGGAAGGAGAAGAAAGTAAAAGCAGAGTAACAGAGTGAGATGTCCCTACAGATGGTTACCAAAGCACCAGGCAAAGGCAGGACCTCTGTTTCCTAACTTTTTTCACAATAACTGTTCTGCATAACCAGGCCTCTTCACATGGGTGATGGCTGCAGCAATGAAGACCATTGCTGAGCGATAATTCACACCCAGACAGTTCTGCTAATCAAGGAAACATTTCTTTGAAAGTGAATACAATTTAAACATGTATTTCTGTGTTGACTTGTTTGCATTTTCTAAGCACTGTGCTCGCCTGATGGACAGAGCACTCCCCCTTTCTGTTCCCACCCATAAATGAAGGCAAGACCTAACTCTTCTTCTTCCACCTTGAGCTGCGTGCTCCTCAGGACTAAGCACTCTTTGAAAACTTTAGGGCAGATAATTTACTGGTGGTTCTGACAGCTCTGTCAATATCATTTTTCATTGGTTTGCCAAGATGGACACCACTTCACTGAAGCATTATAAAACTTGCAAAGTCATCCACTCAAAACCAGTAACAACACAACATGGTCTGGAAAAGGCTCTGCAGGAGAGTTTCTTAGGCTGCAGCCTCTACAGGGGCTCAAGGATGCCCATAGCCCTGGACTTCCTCTGGTCCTCCCTTTCCATTTGACCCTTCACCCATTGCTTTTCCCCCACTGCATTAGCTGAAATGTCTCCATGCCTCCTCATCCAGTCTCCTTTTCATAGCTATATCCTCCAGTCTTGTCCTTTGGCCCAACAGCAAATGTCCTCTCCCTTGAGTACACCCCAAAGTCTTTTCCTCTCTAATTAAGAGGTTTCTAAATTGGGATGATGGGGATGGGTGGGAGCCAGGATATTGTAAGCTACATAGGGAAAGAAATATGAAAACTCATCTATACATATGTAAATAATATGCTGCAGCCACAATATGTCATCAATTATATGTTCATTATGTGTCACTAAAAATAAAATTTAATTCCATTGAATCAGGACCAAGGAAACAAATACGAGATTTTTGCCCCTTTCTGTTTACAAGTGTGGTCCCACGACATTGGGATGTTGCCTTCTTTCCCTTGTATTCCTGCAACACCAACTACCCTTAGTCCCAGTCGGTCATGGGCAGGGCGCTCATCCCAAATCTATGAGAAATTATGAGCAAAGCTAGGAGCAAGAACTTGACTGCAGTTCCTTAACAAAAGTAAAGCAGAAATATAAAAGGCATTAGCTCCTTTTATGAGAGCTAGGACTGCTATGGAATGCAGGCCAATTAAATAGACATGCCAGTTTGTACTAATGCCTTCTCCAAGTGCTTCATCTGGTGCTTCTACCTTGCAAGCATGTTGGGGATTGTGTTAATGGTGTTAATGTGCACTACAGCAGTTTCCCACAATTACTTTACCTAACATAAAGTCTTGGCAGCGTTGTCATTTCAATTTTTCATACTTTCTCCTCATACAGCTTCAATCACTTGTCAAATAATAATCCTAGACATGAAACCACTTAGCTTATCTATTTTATTCTTATTTTTTTAAGTCTGGGTAGATTGCACTGCCCTATTAGCTCCCCAATTTGCTTAGGCATTTAAGCACTACTCTCTCTTGCCTTAAAACTAGTTTTAAAGCCAAAGGTAGTAAGTTATTTTATACATCTATTTGCTATATGACAAGTTTGGGGTTTTTTTTCTTTGAGAAAGGGTTATTTTGGCATGCCAAACTGAAAACATTTTAATGGAATGAGGAATGAAAAATTGCCTGTAAAGGACATGCCTACCATGCAGACAGCTGAAGAATTAAAGTTCAGCTTGTTAAAAATACATTCTGTCAGACATTTTCTGGCTGTAAATAGTGATTTGATTTAATAACAACACTCTGTGGGGACCTGTCAAAATTGTTGATGGAAAGCAGGCAGGGAGGCCCCTGTGACTGCCTTGCCTTCCCGGCTCCTTAGCTCTCAGGATGGACAGCTTTTTGGTCTCTAGGCTCACTGGGAAGGGAGAGGTCGAAAGTGCTGACCAGCTGCCTGGCTTCCTGGGCTCCTTCTCTGGCCAAGAGTCAGTTCCCTGACCACAGTATTTTTCAAAAATGCCATCTTACTTTAGTTCTCCTAAGGAAAAATTCTAAAACCTTTCCATTCCACAGAATATTTCACATTTTCAAACTGTTGTTCCAAATCAAAATGGTAAATAAATTGAAAATGGAAAAGCTTCCCTGTGCGTCTAGTCACACATGGTTCATCAGACCAGTAATCTAACAAAATGGTGGTTCTACCACTGAAGTCTGGAAGACACATTATTTCATGCACACTGTTTCTGCTACCTTGGGTGATTGAATTGGGCCATGCTGCAGCTAGTAGGAATGTAGTCACTGGCTTTTAACAGAGCTGGGACTTTACCTCTTTATGTAGCTGAAACAGTAGCTTCATAGCAGAGGTCCAGCCACACACAGGCCACTAACGAGACCATCTGGGTAAGGCTTGCCATTGCTTCCCATGCTCAGCCAGTGGCCATTCCTCTAGTGACTTCAGTGAATATTGAGGATTACACAGGAAAGTGAAGAAAAATGGTTAAATGCCTGAAAAGATTTACATGGGAAAAGAACGAAGCTCAAAATGCATACAGCTTAGCTAAGCAGTGACTCAGAGGGATCTGATTGCCATCCACAAATATTTCAGAGAGGTTAAACACATGGGTGGGGAGGAACTACTCAGGATAACAAGGGAAAGGAAGCAATATGATTGCAGACAATTTGGATTGAACTGCAGGCATATCTTCTCAATAGCATGACTGGTGAGACTGTGGAACAATTTGCAAGTGAGACAGTGGTGGTCTCATCGTTTTGGCCATTTACTGCCAGATGGGGAAAACACGTGGTGATGAATAATCCTATTGTAGAAGTAGATGGACTTCACAGAATTTTCATAAGCTTTTTCTATTCTGCTTTCAAGATTCTGGGATCTCAGGATGAAAAAAGTAGAAGCAGATGAAAAAGGTAGAGGCAGGTACAGTTTTACTGCTGTTTGCTACTTTAAGCAAGTAGTATCTCTAAGTAACCAGAGTTATTTTCATTTTTCATCCTATGTCATTTTAAAATGCTTTTTTAAATCATCCTATTATTTCACTCCCTCCAATCTGAAATTTCCTTAGTTTAATACCACTGAATTAAAATGAATCTAAAGGAAACATAAACCACCTGCATTTCTTCTTGCTTAAAACTAAATAGCAACCATTATGCCAAACAAATAACATTTAAGTAGGCTTACAGAATGTTGGGGTTATACCAGCACTAAAAAAATATATATGCATATTTTCATCCTTTTCTGTCCTTGGGTAATGACAACATTAATGACTTACATTTATATAGCACTCTTCTTCTGAAAGGAGACCAATTGCTGCACAAACTAGTTTCACAGATGACATACAAAACACATTTCATTCATAAGTGTTAGGCAGTCAGATAAAGGCTGAAGAGAGCGTAGCATTAGAGCTCTGGGTTTATATGGCTTGGAGAGAAGGATACCTCCAGACGAAATAGCAGCATCACATAGGCCAGGGCTGAGCACATTTCTTACATCAGTAATGACTTTTGGGACCAAGGGTGGCACGAACAGCATCACCATCTCAGCTTTGCAGGAACGAATGAGAGATTTTGAAGTGCAATCCGTGCTTTATTAAGTAGAGGAAAAGACAAGATAAAATTTGTACCACCTGAAGACAGAAAGGAAAATACTGCCCCAGCCTTAGGATTTGAAAATATCTGTTTGAAAATTAATTTGAAATACTGGATTTAAATTGCTTGAAGAGTGTTTTCTAGGGAGGGCGGTAATGCACAGCATAGTAAAGGGTGTCAGACAGAGGCATGATTTCTAACTCAGACAAGATACGTGTCCTGACATATTTACATTACCTAAAAGTTGGCCTGTGTAATGCAAGCAGAAAGAAAAATCACAATTGCACCAAGGTTTCAACTTTGTGAACCAGCATGCTCCATATGGTCTTCTTTAACTACCCACACCTTTTCCAAGCCCCTCACCAATCCAAATCTGAGCTACAGCAGAACATAGTGAATGGCCATGAAGTAAGGTCTAGATATTAAGAAACTGTAGATTTTATTCACGCACTGACATCTCTCTGCAAGGGTCTGGTGTCCTTAGCCATCAAAGGCTTTCAAAATCACCTGCCTTTAAGCTTGGAAAATGTTTGGAAGGCAAAATGTGCTTACAGTTTAGCACTTATGTAAATGAGAGAAAATCAAGGCAGAAACTGTCATGTCATATAATTCATGTTAATTGCAATTCACACTGTTGGGTAAGTGCTTAATATTAAACAACTGAACAAAGATTGGTGAGACCAATAGAATAGGTTTCCTGGAATAAATGATCTCCCAGGAAGAGAGTGAAGGAGATATGCTCTGTCCCAGCCTTTTTGTCTCAGCACTCCTGGAGTACAGAGCAACACAAAAGAGGTCATGAAACAGAATGAGGACAGAGGTGCTGAAAAAAGCATTGAGCATCCCTACAATGTGCAAAAACACAGTGACTGAGGGCTCAGGGGAGAGACAGAAGAGCAGAAATGAGATGCAGGTGAAGTACAGCTCAATCAAGCTTCAGCTGATTGTCCAAAGAGGCACCTGCTGTGGACAAAACAGCACTTGGGCAGATTGCTGGTGAGAGGGAAGTGCAAAGCTAGAAACCAGGGTAAAGACATGGTTACAATAATTAAACTGAGAGGATGAAGGGCTGGACAAAGATTTTAGGAGTAAACTCAGAAAGATTGCAACTATATTGGCCCAGATTCCAGGCTTCCTTCAACATAAAGGGACCTTCACTTTTCATAGGATTGGCTTAAAAAGCAAAAGCTCTTTATATTTTTCTAGCCATACTGCTCTTCCCAGCGGAGCCCTTAAACATGAACTTTTGAGTGCTGGATCCATCAGCTCCTGCACGAAGCTGGCTCCTGATGCAGGGAAACTCTTGCTAGGGAAACAATTTACAGTCTCATGTTATTGGCAGAACTGACTTGGAATAGTTTCCATACCTTATTCCTTGCCTTGCCTACAGTTCAGGCTCTCCCTGTGATGTCTTCTTAGCAGCAGCCCCAGCACATCGCTGCCCACATCCAGCAGCATCCAGCAGCAGTCAGATCAGGCTGCCCAACGGGCTTGGCTTTCTACAGGGCCATGCTACACCTATGCCTGGAGCATCATTTAGATGTAAGGCATTTGATATTTTAAGATTTCAAAAGATCAGGCCTAGTGATGTGGATGTAGAAAAGTGGAGAGAGAAGAGCTGAAGTTTGCCAAAGGCAAACACAAAATAACAGAGAAAAGAGGAGCATCAACATTGCATCAAACTATATATTGGCTAAAATCTTCAGTGTAACTCCACTTACTTCAGTGACTCCAGGGTGCGTTTGGCCAACTGGACAGATAACGGTCTACACTCTGGCTCTTGTATTTCTACCATGTACTTGGACAAAAGGAGTCTGTCTAGCTTTCCGCCTACTCCTCCTGAGGGAAAGGTGTTTTATTATAACAGGAGCACCATGCAATGGGGTCTGCTCTGTACCTCTCATCAACAAAAGCCAAAGATGACTGTGACCCTCTTGAGATTTCATACTTTGCAATCAACCAAATGCGAAAAGGGCTGGAAGCCCTCAGCCATGAAAAAGAAGAGGATAAACCTATCTGTCTCATGCCTTTGTTGCACATAGCTTTTCATTTTAGGCCTCCTTTAATCCAATATAGCAGCCTATAAAATATATCTCCATTCTACCGTCTCTTTTAAGGGAAGTCTCTTGATGATTTTTTGTTCTCTATTTCTGCTCAATTGGATTGTATCATATTTTTTCCCTTCAAATTTTCTCTCGTCCTTAGGCTTTCAAGCTCATTTCTCCTTTACTCTATCTACACCCATCAATCCCTTTTCTTCCACCTATCCAATGTCTCAAATTCTCTCTTTGAAACAAAGACAGAACTCGAGTCTTTTCAAGTCCTCAGGTCTGTAAAAATCTGTACAAATTCACTCCCTGATCCTGGGTGCCTTTTGTGTTATCAATTCACTTTGTAAACGATTTAAATATGTATAAAAATCAGTTTTAATGGTAAATATTACTATATTTTTGTGGAATGCCTAAAGCAAAGCAAAATCTGAATGCCAACAAACCTGAGAAAAATTATAGAATTGTCTTTGAGAGCAGCCCTGTGGAGAAGGACTTGGGGATACTGGTGGATGAAAAATTGCACCTGAGCTGGCAATGTGCGATTGCAGCCCAGAAAGCCAACTGAATCCTGGGCTGCACAAAAAGAAGCATGGCCAGCAGGTCAAGGGAAGTGATTCTCTCCCTCTGCTCTGCTCTCATGAGACCCCACTGGAGCACCCAGTTCTGGGGCCCCCAGCGCAAGACATACATGGACCTGTTGGAGTGGGTTCAGAGGAGGGCCACAAAAATGCTGAGAGGGATAGAACACCTCTCCTATGAAGAAAAGCTGAGAGAGTTGGGATTGTTCATCCTGGAGAAGAGAAGGCTCCAGGAAGACCTTATTGGGGCCTTTCAATATATAAAGGAGGCTTATAAGAAAGACAGAGAAAGACTTTTTTTACCAAGGCGTGTAGTGACAGGACAAGGGGCAATGGTTTTAAACTGAAAGAGGGTAGGTTTAGACTGCAGATAAGGAAGAAGTTTTTTACAATGAGGGTGGTGAAACACTGGCACAGGTTGCCCAGAGAAGTTGTGGATGCCCTACTATTGGAAGTGTTCAAGGTCAGGTTGGACGGGGCTTTGAGAAACCTGATCTAGTGAAAGATGTCCCTGCCCACAGCAGGGGCATTGGACTAGATGATCATTAAAGGTTCCTTCCAACCTAAACCATTCTACAATTCTTTATTGAGTTTCTTAGATCAGTAAGTACTGTGCACATTCCTTCCATTCAGCATAAAAGGTGACCTTCTTCAAACTCCCAGATCAACACTATTGAAGGCAAAGATGGGAAATCAGTTTCAATCACAGTTGCTTGGTTTCAGTGTTTTTCAAGAATTTGGCTTTCCCTACCAAGTAAAGATATCTACTGATGGTACAGTGAACACTACTAAACACCTTAAAGAATGTGGTTTCTACTTCTTCCTTTCTTAAACTGGATAGCCATCTTATTTTAAAAAGTATAGCTTAGCCCCTTTTGGGGAGTCTCATAAAAGGATTTATGGAAGATGCATGTGAGAAAATGTGGACCATTAGTATATATAGCAGCAACAGTATAGAATAAAAGCATCTCCACTGTTATTAAGATGATGTGTCCCCATTTATCAGCTGTGATTTATACAGAACTGTCAGACATTTAGGGATTCTGGGCTGATATCAATTTCAAATGTCTGGGTCAACTGTTACCTGATTTTCACTTAGTTTTCCATCTGAATTCCTATATTAGTACAAATGAAGTCAGAAAGTGGCTATTAGGGTTTCTCCTTCAGTTAGTAGAACCAAAGCTGCAGTCAGAAAGTGGAACTCAAGTAAAAAAAAAAAAAACCAAAACAAAGTTTTCTTAATTTCTTACTGACTCTCATAAGAACAATCAATTTTCTGGAATGATAATTTACGTAAAGACCCCTTCTATTGCAACTGCAGCTCACTCTTTTTTCCCCTGTATTAATTAAATCACATGCAGAGCATAATATTCCAGACAAACTTCCATTGCATTAAAAGTTCAGACATGTGGTTCATTTTGTATAATAAATGCATCAGAAGAGCCATTCTGTATTCATCACAGATGGGTATGCCCCACTAAAATACTAAGTCAACCCTTGGGCAGGCCGTGCTTTCTAAGTTTCAATGTGTATTGTAGCTACAGCTCAGGAGGTACGTTAGCAGTGTCTCTCCCCACAGACTGATGAAAACAAAAAATTTTTTTTCTTCTCTGAAGTATAACAGGCATTAGCAGTCAGATTCTTTGAATTTAATTAACTGAAAGCCCTACAGTAAAGGAGAATAACTTCCAGTTGACCCAACATAAGAACAGCCTTCTTCATGAGCATTTGAGATAAAGCCCTGGTGTTCATGCAAATTACTATCTGAATAAGAAAAACATTTTATGCATATGTATGATAGAATATATGAAAACTAGGAGTAGTAAACTTTAAAACAAAACCTCAAAACAGCCTCACTGTAAAGCTGTTACAGCTTGTTTTGGATACATGGAGTTGAAGATTTCCATTAAAAAGCAAGATGCATCATTTGCCTGCCGCCATTCTGAACACACTGGCTGGGGTTTTTTAGTTTGCTTTTCTTCTTCTGTTAGAGCTAGACCCAAAATCACAACCCTTTAATCTCAAAAATAATCTTCAGAAAATGTGTGGTTTTGTTGAAAATATTGTCAACGTGACAATGTGGGAAAGGATAATCTGTCTCTGTGCATAAATATTTGGCATAACAGTCCTATATGGTGAAGGCTAGTGCAATTGGGCAAAGGGAGATGGAGGGGAGGATATACACAAGAACTTCACTCAGAACCTTCCTTTTTTTCCTCTCAAACTGAATGTAAACCGAAGCATCCTGAAAATACCGAGATACGTAGATATTTTCAGACTTCTGAAAGAGCAGAATCAGCAGTGCCAGACCATGAAGGGCAGTTCTTAAGTGATTTCCAGTCATTTCAAGTGAAAACATTAGAAATGTGGGGTTTGCAGCAATCTGAGATCACAAGATGTTCCAACATTGTTAAGTGTTGGAACACAACACTTAATTTTCCGCACTCAAATGTTTTTAAGCTTGTTTAAAACTTTTTTTTCCCTTGCATCGATGAATGTATCCCTTGTTACTGAAAAGAATCCTTCCTCAATAATTTCAGCTTCTGCAAAGCGAGATCTCAGTCCTGCAACATTATCTACATGGATAAGTGCAGAGACATCTGGGTTTCACTGAAGAACCTACCTCTGTTTGTTGGCCCAAGCCATGATTAAGTAGTGTTCTTGACTCTGTGCTGTCATAATAGAGTATCTGGATCATTTTTCTGCCAAACAGATGTTTGAATGGAGGAAAACCAAACATCATAATATAAAGGTTTGCACCAACTTCTTGTACTGTTTTAAGAACCAATTTCTGAAAGTAATTGGCCATTATCTGAATACTCAGAAAAAACAAAGACTTTGCATATTAAATTCAGCATGGTTATTTCAAAATTATCGAATCCACTTTAGGTTTTGTTAATTGTTTTCATGTTCACTGTAAGAAATCTAACTCTTTCAGTTAGGGTGTAATTGGCATAAAGCTGTTGCCTTTTGACTGACATCTAGCTCAAAGACTTTTTGGGTAGGATAGAATAGAATAGAATAGAACAGAACAGAACAGAACAGAACAGAATAGAATATTTCAGTTGGAAGGGACCTACAACGATCACCTAGTCCAACTGTCTGACCAGTTCAGGGCTGACCAAGTTAAAGCATGTTTTAAGGGCATTGTCCAAATGCCTCTTAAACACTGACAGGCTTGGGGCATCGACCACCTCTCTAGGAAGCCTGTTCCAGTGTTCGGCCACCCTCTTGGTAAATAAATGCTTCCTAATGTCCAGTCTAAACCTCCCCTGACACAGCTTTGAACCATCCCCATGCGTCCTATCACTGGATACCAGGGAGAAGACATCAGCACCTCCCTCTCCACTTCCCCTCCTCAGGAACCTGTAGAGAGCAACAAAGTCACCCCTCAGCCTCCTTTTCTCCAAACTAGACAAGCCCAAAGTCCTCAGCCGCTCCTCATAGGACATTCCTTCCAGCCCTTTCACCAGCTTTGTTGCCCTCCTCTGGACACATTCAAGGAACTTCACATCCTTCTTAAATTGTGGTGCCCAAAACTGCACACAGTGCTCAAGGTGAGGCCACACCAACGCTGAATACAGCAGGATAATCACCTCTTTTGACGAGCTGGTTATAGTGTGTTTGATGCACCCCAGGATGCAGTTTGCCCTCTTGGCTGCCAGGGCACACTGCTGACTCCTATTGAGCCTGCTGCCAACCAGCACCCCCAGATCCCTTTCTACAGGGCTGCTCTCCAGCTGCTCCTCTCCCCGTTTATACTTGTGCCCAGCATTACTCCATCCTAGTTGCAGGATCTGGCATTTCAACTTGTTAAATTTCATCCCATTCATCATAGCCCAATGCTCCCATCTATCTAGATCCCTCTGAAGGCCTCTCGTCCCTCAAGAGAGTCAGCAGCACCTCCCAGTTTGGTATCATCAGCAGACTTGCTAATGGTGCACTCGACTCCTGCATCCAGATCGTTGATAAATATATTGAACAGAACTGGCGCTAGAATTGAACCCTGCGGAACACCACTGGTGACCGGTCACCAGCCAGATGTAGCCCCATTCAGTACAACCCTTTGAGCTCCGCTCTTCAGCCAGTTCTTCACCCAGCGCACCGTGAACCTGCTCATCCCACAGTTGGACACTTGTCCAGAAGGATGCTGTGAGGGACAGTATCAAAAGCCTTACTAAAATCCAGAAAAACTACATCCACCGCCTTCCCTTCATCCACTATGCATATGACAGTTTCAGTAGGAGCAAATGAAAAGTACTTCCCCTCACCTCCCCCAACTCCTCTTCACTGATGAGGAACTCAGGCTCCCTGGTTTCCTGGGAAGAAGCAAAGGTCCTCTGTAACATAATAAGGATAAGGCTTCCTGAAAAGAAGGACCTGAAAAAAAAAAAAAAACAAAACAAAAAAACCCCACCACAACAACAAAAAACCCCAAACATTCAGTGATTTGCATTGAATGCTTTTAAAAGCTTGTGGCAACAACTCCATGTACCATATTCTTAATTGTGTTTTTTTTTTTTCCAATCAAACTTTGTAAAGTCAGTCCTGTATGATGTAGCTGACTTTAATTCTAACTAAAAATAAATAAATAAATAAAAGGCAATATCATTTGCACCTCAAAATGCAAAATGAAAAATATTTTCCTCTGCAAAACATACTTTAAAGATGACATTTCAAACTAGTTGCTATGACTACCACAACACGCTTCAAGATACCTCCTTTAAAATGTCATCATCCTGCCATCGTGTGCCAATTTGAGGTACTGCTTACAAAGTCTGTGTTTAATATTGAAATTATGACTCAGTTTTGAAACTCGGACATTTCTATCACTAGAAGAATACATGTTGCAATATAAACATCAGGTTTTAATCACCTGAAATTATTAATATGTTATGATGCTGAATGAGAATGATTAACACATATATGTAAATGTGATGCAATGACTGGTTTTGCTTCTTTTACTTCAGAGCCAATGCTCTATAATATAAAACAGTTGGGAAACCAACAGCTAACTTGATGACATTGGTAACATTAACTCTTTACTTGAAGAAAGATGAGTAATTTCAGTCTTGGGCTTTCCTCCTTTGTCCCAGTCTCATTCAATTCCAGACGGTGTAGAAAATCACTCGTCTTGCACCCCATTGCTATACTAAATCAGCTGTATTAATTAGGTATGCCACATCAGATTACCCAGTCTTAGCAGACTGCATGCAGCACAAGATGGGGAAAAGGAAGGAAAGCTGCTTTTTGTTCTGTTTAGGCTACAGAAACCAAAATCTCTCTCAATATCTGGGTGCATACCCAGCCAACTCCCAGCTCTGTGTCAGAGCAATATGTGGGCACGCACCAACCTCTCCCTCCTCTTCCACAGGGAGATCCCCAAGCACATACCCTTAAATCCCAGTAAGTAAGCACAGACACAACATGTTTTGGGGTTTTTTTTTCCTTTTGTACTACTGAACAGCCATAGGACCTCACCTGTTTGAAGTAACAACCCCTCAGCTTCTATTCCAGCCTCCAGGTTGAAATACTGATCAAAAACCTTTCAAGCCACATAAATGAGGAGGTGGCAGCCTCTTTTCTCAGCCACTTCTTTAGTGCTAGACTATGTTGAGTTTGCATCAGCCTCCTAACTCCCCTTGCTGACAGATGCCAGTTTGCTGTGTAAATGCAAGGCTGGAAGAGAGAGACAATACATTGCCAGCTGGCCAACATGAAAGTGAATTCACACAGCACTGATCTGTACTCCTGAGCCACTGAGTATATCAGTTTAACCATGTAAATTTTTAAAAAATTGAAATGGCTGGAATAGCTTAGGACCCCCAGGAAGAATGCATTCACAACTTCAAACTCAGAAGGTGTGATTGAAAATAAATCACTGAAACTCTCTAGCCAGCTGTTACAGATGAAGCAAAACATTCACTAAAAAGTTATTTAAAATCTCCACAAGGAACCTGAAATATCCCTGCTCCAGCTGAGGCAGGTTATAACTGTTAACTATCCATGTATAACCTTATCCAGTAAGATAACTCAGAAATGGGAAGCTATGCTGCCTCCAGAGCAGAGCAACTCAATATTGCCTGGGCTGATAAAATGTTTTACATCTGTTGCCATCCTACCATTGCACACATTTAGGTCCTTCCAATGGCAGCCTGCCACTGGAAAGCTCTGTATAAAGTTCTCTCACCAAAAGCAGTTCCATTTCTTCATTTAATCTTCTACGCTATTTCCCCTTATGATCAGAAATGAGATTAAAGGCTGCCACTAAGAACAGAGCTGTCAGAGGCAACCAGTGCTTCTAGCCCTCCCCCTCTCTTTGACAAACTGATGGATTTTGGTGTCTCTGCTCTCACACCAAAGACCTAATCCTGCAAATAGTTACTCACACAAATAGTCCCATTGCTTGCAGTGGAAGTAACTTCCACAGGTTTGCAGAATGCCCTCCTTCTGCTATGCACATGCTGTAGCCATTACTTAGCTGCTCGAGCAGCTGATGAGAAATGAATGTAATTAGACTTTCAGGGCAAAAGTCCAATGGGTTTACAAGGGTACTAGCTGCATGTCTCCTCTGCAAGGGCTAACAATTTGCTGTTCAAAAGCATTTTACCTCAACCATTTTATCTGCTTATGTTTTACTTCACGGAAATCTAAATTTGTGAACTGGTCAAAACCAAAGCCTGTACTAAGGGCTATTCTTCTGGTCCCAGGCTAACGGGACCTGGCAGGCTAGTTTAACCCTCTTGTTTAATTTGTGGCAGTAGAGATACCTAAGTCTCCTAATCTTGGAATAGTACCAAACATATGTAATTAACTCAGCATTGCTTCCTGCCACAGGTTATTGCATTTGGATGCTGCAAATATTCCCCCCAGTGCTCATTTTGCAACAGGAGCTGTCATCTGTGATGAGTGCTTCCACTGCCTTGCAGCACAGGAGGGCTCTCTCCTACCTCGGGCCATTAGATTTATCCAATATCCAAAGAAATAATGATTAAGGTTTCCTGTATTCATAATGTGTCGTAGCATGGAGTAACTTGATACAATGACAAGGGCGTAATAGGATTTTACAGGACAGATGAGAGAAAAAAGGCAACCCGGCACTCATGTCTGATCTGCCCCGCAGTCCTGTGCTGCTCACGGGGCGAGCCCAGAGCAGGTGAGCGACCACCTCCTCTCTACAGCAGTGTATTTGGGTCCCGTTAGGTACAGAACCTGTGCTAAACCAAAAATGACTCAGTGGGCTGTTACACAACCAGCCAGCTTTGTTCAGAGACATTAGCTATACCAATAAATCTGAGTCATGACTTGATTATTGTGCTGATAACAAGGTGGGTGGTAAAGAAAGAACTCTTACAGGTTTGAAAAATAGGACTGGTAGAGATCTCAAGAGGTCATCTAGACTAATCTCTTCCCCTACCAAAAGCAGGATCAGTTACATGGATACAGTTTTCAGATGACATCCATCCTACCAGTTGTTTGTCAAGCTTGTTCTCAAAAAACTTCACTAGTGATGGGGACTATGTATCATCCCAGGAAAACTATTCAGTGCTTCCCTGTTCTTACTTTCTTATTTTCAGGAGTTATTTTGTACTGTCTGAAAAATGTCTGCAACTTTATTGGTTGTTTATCTCTTCTCTGTGTTCTGCTTTGGTATAGTACCATTTAATTCATAAAATGCGTAGTGTTGCCCCTTATTTGAAGGCATTTCAGGGATACATTTCTATTCTCCGCAATTCTGGATCAAATTCATTGCATTTGGCAGAATGGCTCTCACAGTGCCTGTGAGTGGAGACCCTTACACTACACGGTGCCTTGCTGTTGGAGCACACATCACGTGTCATTGCCTTCAATCTTTAGAACTAATATTGTCCAAAACCCTCCCTTAAGCATTCACATGTACATTTTCTGATGTGCACCCATGTGTAAAAAAAAGTCATGATACTGAAGAACATGCATCTGCAAATATCTGTTTGCTTGTGCAAAGTGGGAGGTATGGAATTTCCTCCATAGGTCTGCAAATAAACCCTGCAAGCTGCAAGCTGGGTGGGCCTTTACACTTTTTAGCTTGTGCTGTATCATTCATGCATTGATGTGAAACCCTTTTACAAGCCAAAGAACAGCTCACTTCACCCCATGCTTCCAGTCCTGTACTTCACAAGGTGTCTGGCACTTAAACATTGTGCTTGTGCACACTATTTGTGCAGAGGGGTCGTAGGAACAAGCTGAAGCATTGGACCACAGAGTTTATCTGTTAGCCCAGTCCCTGGCTCTGTATTGAGATGATTCAACAGACTTCCTTCAAGATGCAGCCCGCAGTCAGCTCTTTCAACCCCCATCATCCAAGCCCTCCCAGTGAGCCTAGCAGCAACACGGGCATCTTTTGTTCTATCTACACCAATACAGCCTTACTGTAGGAACTCCAAAATACTGCCAAATTTCAGCTGCATGAAAAACATCCAGGTATTTGGATTTTCATCCTGAGTGATAACACAGAAGAAAGTCACCTGAAAGTCAGAATTTGAGCTGAAATGTGAAGCTGTTATTTCACATGCAATTACTGCTCTGGAATACACATATAGTACAAAAGCAACACATTAGTATTTGTTGCTTTTGCAAGGTGACAGATTAGCTTTGTTGCGATTTATCCTTTACTCCAGAGATATGCCATTCTGTGAGATAATACACATAAATTATATTTAAGTCAGCTTCACAATTTCCCCTGTAGCTAAAATTCAACTGAGGGAGAAAAAAATAAACAAACAAAAGACTACCTTAGCTCTATGGCAAATCATTAACACTTCTGATTAAGTTGACCAAGGAACAAAAAACGTTATCGTGACCTTTGTGTATGAAATTACCAAACTTTTTAATACTGGCATCACTCTCTGTTTCTCTGCAGCTAACTGAACAATTGTACCCCCACTATCTGACCTGCTAACTCTTATTTGATTTTCTGCTGATTCTGTGCTATATTTCCCTTTTCATGTAGTTTGAGACCTTTGTTTCTGGTACCAGATTTAAATATCATTTTGTTGTCACTCTTGCATGAGGCTGATGCATGCTGACTGCTACTCTTTGTTGTTTCAATCCTCACAGTAGTTCACATTGCTTTAGTTTGCTGAACCAGGAAACATTAATTTGGGCAGCCTGGTCAACGACTCTCTTTTGCTGTTGAGTGTTATTACTATCTGTTAACTGACTCCTCTGTTTATGGCAGTTTTTTCCTCAAATTAGCTGGTAGGAAACTTTTGTACCTTTAGAGGAACAAAGGAGCAAACAAAGCTGCCTTAGTTTCATTGAAGTAAGAGTTGGAAAAGACCTGTCAGACCACCAGATTAATCACTTGATAAGTATGGGACTGTTGCCTCTATTTCTGTCCCAGATGTCAGCAACCTGAACACCAATAAGCAATTTTATTTGATTGCAGATTTGGCTTTTAGCTGCTGCTCCACAACCAGGCTGTGACTCTGGGCAGGTTGAACCATGTTCCTGAGCACAGTGGGTTTGCAGCCAGAAGCCAATGCTGTAACTACCTGTCTCCGTCAGCATGCTGAGCAGAGCCAGGGGACAATATACTTCTTGGATGAACTTTCCTGAGAGTTAAAGCTCTCCACAAATACTGAATGTGTCTTTTTGGGTTAGTAAGAGGTAATCCTGCAGCACTTTACACTTTATGCATTGATCATTTTTTATTCCTTGTTTTGAGTACAACCCACATTTGAGACTCAGCAGGTTGGGAAGCAGAGAGGGGAAACAATACTGGCAGAATGTGAGTTCTTGAGAATCAAAGATAGTTGTGCCAGATGCCCACAAACTGAAAAGCCAGAAGTCTTCTTGGTGACAAGGTGATTACTTCCTGCAGCTGTGGACTAGGAACACTGGAAGTTGTCTCTGCACTCAAGAAGAAAAGAGGATGCACATTTGAAGGAATACTTGGATATAAGACTTTTTATTCATCTCCACTGAAAGAAAAGCAATTTAAAGGGAACACAGAGTTCCCTTTGCAGCCCACAAACTGTGGGCAAACAATAAAAAGCTGCTGATGTCTTGCTTTGGTTTACGTAACAATCAGGCACTCCACATGGTAAAACTGGCCTACCATTGCATGTACATTTACGTACCTGCAAGAAGTTAGAGAAGCCAACTTTTCTGATTTATTCCTATAGTATATTTTTTTGCCTAGAAGATGGGATAACGTACTTACATACAAATAATTCAAAAGCAAAACCACTGAATGAGCCCACTGCATGCCATACCTGAATACCCTGGGCAGAACATGCACAGCAGTTCAGAGAGCAGCACCGTGGAGTTACACCAGAGGAATGTGGTCTGCTGCAGCACCAGTATCTTACTAACCTTTACTACCATAGCCTTTCTGGTGCTTAGAGTGTAACACAGATAAAGTGCAAAAACTCTAATGTCCATTAAGAAAATATGGGGAAATTATTGATTTTGTAAAAACACTGTTTCCCAGCCATTCTTCAAGATCTACTGCAACTCCAGCTTCTCCTGTTGCTGGGATTATTTCTGTGACGATATTTAACATAAAGAATAATTTATCAGAATTATAATATGCATACATGAACGCAGTTGTATAACTCAGCATTTACTGAGCATTATCCTTTGTTGTGCTAATGGGGATTTTGGCTTCTTTCTATTTTCATTGTCAAGTCACTCAGCTAAGAGACAGTCACAGCAGTCATTTGCAGAGAGTGACTAAGTTACACAGCAGTATGTATCAAGATGCAAAGGATCCTATCTGGTGACAGCTGCAAGGGGAATTTCTGTAAGCTGAATGCAATCAGTGAATAGAAACATAGCCAGCAATTCGAGCAATAACATTTCAGTGTCTCTGTGATTTACAGTGACCTATTTTACTTTTGATCATAGCTGCTAAGGGCAGCAGCTCTAATGATATGATGGCACTGATGCTGTCACCTGGCACTTCCCAGCCTCAGGGTGCTCCTGGAGAGCTTTTCACACCAGCACAGAGCAGGTCTTCAGGTCTCTGTGTGGGTTTTGGACACATCTGTTGCTTTGTCCATTGTGGAGGAGAGCCAGTTTCAACACTAATGCTTCCATGATAAGCTACGCAAAGATTTGGTGAACATCAAAAGTGACAGTCTGTCTGTGCCTGTCTGAGAGGTGATGGCCAGGATATGCTGTCCAGGTGATGCTCAGTACCTTCTGGCTTCCCTCTCTGGAGTTGTTTTGCCCTAGACCTTAAAACTCTGCCTTCAGCATGGAAAGGGGTTGAGTTTGGTTCTGACAGCAGGATAATTACTGCACATTAGTTAGACTGCTGCAAAGTCCCAGTGGCACCAAGGGCACTACAGTCTTTTTGCCAGGTTGATAGATAAAGTCAACACAAATGAGAGGGAGCTTTTCCACTGCCCAACTTTAGGCAAGTCAGATAGGCACCTAGGCTAGGAGGCTGGTCTTCTACAGTTAAATGAAGAGAGAAGCAAGCCTTTCCAGAATGCAATTCAGAAGAGGAGCCAAAATTAAAGGCATAAAAGTGCATATGTCCCTGCCAGTGGTTCACTTTGTAGAGAAGTAGTCTACAGTATTTTACCTTCACTAGCATCTTCGTGTCTGAGGTAACACCTAGTCATTCTGAGGGAGCCCTGGCCTATTATGGAAATGAAACCAGGCCCTTGTTATAGCAAGCCCTTGTTATAACAGCATCCCCCACTTGCTCAATGCATTACATTGCCCTAATGTCTTCATTAGTACGTTCATTCCAAAAACAGCCTAATCTGCCTTGCATCCAAATAATACAAGTCTCCGGATGTAGTACTTCCACTCATATCCTCCAGTATTCATAACTATATATATGGGATGAATATACAAAACTGTAATCTTGGTATGCCCCAGACTAGTTCAGGGATGACAAATATAACTTTTGATCACACTCTGTTCATGTGGAAAAGTTAGAACAGCTGCTGCTATTTCAGTTCTCACAGGCAGGGAGTTAAATTACCTACAAATAGACATAGCGAGTGTAACCCAGAAGACAGATGGCACTGGGAGTTGCGCTGGTGCGACCTGCCTCCCCACAGACAGAAGGGCTTGCAAGGAGCGACCTGGAAGACAAGCTGTAACGCTGCCCTCAGTAGTGTGACGCTAGGGGAAACCCCTCCTTCTCATCTCCTCACCCTTCAGAGCTGGAACCAAGGCTTCTGGAGCACCTTCATGCTTTTTTGTTGTTGTTTTTTTGTTTTATGCGTCTTAAAAGACTAAAGAAGTGGTGATGAAAATCTTATCCAAGGAGTTTACTGACCATAAAAAGAATTCAAGGACAGAACACAGTGAAATAGAAAAACCTTGCTGTAACCGTTTTGAAATATGACTCATACGGGTGGTTAGAGAGGGAAAGCAAAACATACTCATCTTAACGTTTAGAATTTGATTCTGTTCCCCCAATTTCCTTGACAAATATCCTGGTCCTACCTCATCAACTGTAAATAGGCATCTGTATAACACCAGTAGCTAAACTCCAGCAGCTGGGCAAAGAAGTTAATATTCTTCCTCAGAGTCAGCCAGTTCATTTTTAATGTTCTGTGTGCGATAATTTTTTTCCCAAAAAGTAATTTCTTTTGTTAGCAAGAATATGAAGATAAGCTCTTAGAAATATCTGCACAAACCTATCCTCTGACTTCTGCCTTTTTCCATTTTCCTACTAGCTACTCTCTAGGCAGTCAGCAAAAGCATCACAGGATTTACACAGCCAGGAACTCTATAGGCAATGCAAAATGAATTGCAATGTAGAAACAGGAGAAAAACCTGACAAAGGAAGTAGATAGGACTGTTGGAAAAAAATTAAATCAGACAACAGTTCTTAGAAAAGAGCAAATTTTAAAAACAAAATAATAGTATTCTGTGAGAAAAAAAAAAGACAAGACTTCTTGGAGAAACTTGCTCAAAAATAAGTTGTCTTGGAGAAATTATTAATCATTAATAGAGAGTTGGAAAGTAAAGGTGGAAGAAACCTAAGAGGTCAGCTAGCCTATTTCCCTGCTACTCCAGTATTTCAAACTGTCTGTGCTCTTTCAGCACAAGAACTGCCTTTGAGGTCTACTTCTAAGACTTTCTCTGCTATAGATGTTCACGCAACACACGTGAATGGAATCAAAGAGATGTCCTAAACTAAGTTGAAGATATCATTCCAGGTGAGATTTAACTTATTGTAGAATATGTTCCATCTGGCAGGTCAGAATGAATATAGTGATTAAGCAAAGCAATATTTAGTCCAATCTTACACCCCAATTGTAGTTTTATTGTGCTAATTACTGTAAATTTGTATGATCCAGCATAGACTGCTAGACAGTGACCTTCAGCTTCTCATTTTTGTTGATCACCAAAACAGCTTGATTGCAAAGGTAAGAAGACATGTTTGTGATTATACAGTTCCCATTTTTCCTTATTTCTTTGAGCTGACAGCAGGTAACTCTACCTGGAAAATGAATAGGAATACAATTCATAGAAATGTCAACCAGGTATTGCTTCAGTGCATTTCTCTAGCATCAGTGTTAAGCGCCATGCATTGTAAATGTTCTTCTTCAACTCACTGAACTGTGAAACTAGTTTGAAAGCAAACCTTGAAATTTTGCTTACAAAACCTTCACACTGATAAATTTAATTTACTATCTCTTTCTGGAAACAACAAATGTACATTAAAGTTCTGAAACAATGGCAAGTGTAGAGGAAATGACAAAATGACGACATTCTTATTGACAGCTTCCTATCTGTCCTAATTCTCTACTCATTTTAGCCCTATTTTTCCTTCTTGTGGGGATTAATATTTAGAAAATAACTTTAAGCTTTAATTCCACAGAATATATAGGCTGCACAAACTGCTTTCAAATATGCAGTTATTCTGTCAGGGAAGATATCAATGATTGGTTTAAAGTGTAACATTGCCCATGTTTATTCACGCAGTAGAAAAGATAATGCAGCTACATAAATACCAGCATAAATATAAATCAGCAGAGACATGAAATTTAAAAAAAATATGAGGAGTCTTAAGAGGAAGATACTCTTTTGTTTTGCCTGTTGTTTTCCACTCTTTAATCAAATAATGAATTCCAAAAATCTGTATTAGGTTCTGATCCTGCAAACACTTGCAATATGTTTAATTTTGGTCGGGTGCCTTGTCCCACTGATCAGTTAATTTAGTTCTGTGTATTATGAAATTTCACGATAGGAAATCCATCTTGCCCAGTGCTCATCTTACCATTCTCTCAGGCTTTGATACTGAGATGGGATAAAACCCAGTGCAATGTAGCTTAAAGTCAGCACATTCCCACTGGAGTCAGAGGAAGAAAAGACTTCTGCTCTCCTGAGTAAAAGCTAAAGTACTTTGAAAAATACTCTTAACTCTTACTCCTATTTTAGACCCCCCCAAAGACTTATTTCAGAAGATGAGAAAAGAAGCTCTCAGGTCCCCTGTCTCTTTGGGTGTCCTAAATTTACCAATACCACAAACCATGAGGAAAATGTATAACACATCTGAAAAGTTCTCTTACAGACTGGAACTGCTTTTACAAGTTGCACGGTCTTTAGTTTAAAGAAATTGGACCAGAATGATCAGATAAAAATACATCTGTACTAACATCCTGATTCCAGAAGTGCCAGGAGGCAATGAGCTGGAACAATGTTTTTCACTCTGCAACATCCCAGAACTATTCTAAAGGATGCATGACCTTTAATTAAGAGAAGGCAATTTCTGTTTAAATTCACTACATGGAGGTCCAAAAATTTTCAGTCTGAAAATCAAAAGACTGAAAATCTCCAGGAACAAATGTATCAATGATAGAGTCAGAGTTTGACAGAAACAGTGGATCTCTGAATCACTACATGAAAAAAGTTCATTTTTTGACAGACCTTACTTCAAAAGTCAAACCAGTGTCCATACATGAATAATTTTTTCTCCTAACTTGCCAGACTTACATAGATACAAACGTATTTGTCATTGAGCCGCCTAATCCCTGCTGAAATCTATCATGGTTTTCTCTTGAGCCTTCTTGATTTAGACTTCCAAAGGGTTATTCTAAGAGGTCATAAAAGAAGCTGTCATATTCCCTGTCCTTATTTGTCCCCTACATGATGACCATTACATTGCAGCATTGAGAAAACCATGTAACAGCAGATTGCTTTGATCCGTAGGCAGAGCTAAAAACTAAATCAAACAAGCTTTGTGATTCCTTTTGTCCCTGCATTGTCACAAATTTATAGAATATATTATGAGCACTCAAACTTTTACCTATGCAGAATATTAAGAAAGATTGTACTGGTTTTGTCTGAGATGGAGTTAATTTTCTTCATAGTAGCTTGTATGGTGCTATCTTTTGGATTTGTGATAAAAACAGTGTTCATATCACACTGATGTTTTAGCTATTGCTAAGCAGTGCTTACACAGTGTCAAGGCCTTTTCTGCTTCTCACACTGCCACCTCCAGTGAGTCGGCTGGGGGTTGGCAAGAGGTTGGGAGAGGACACAGCCGGGACAGCTGACCCCAACTGACCAAAGGGGTATCCCATACCATATATGACGTGCTCAGCACTAAAAGCTGGGAGAAAGAGGAGTAAGGGGGGATGTTCGGAGTCATGGCATTTGTCTTCCCAAGTAACCATTATGCGTGATGGAGCCCTGCTTTCCTGGAGATGGCTGAACACCTGCCTGCCCATGGGAAGTAGTGAATTAATTCCTTATTTTGCTTTGCTTATGCACACAGTTTTTCCTTTACCTATTAACCTGTCTTCATCTCAGCCCATGAGTTTTCACACTTTTACCCTTCTAGTTCTCATCCCCATCCCATTGCAGGGGGAGTCAGCGAGCGGCTGGGTGGGGCTTGGCTGCCTACCAGTGTTAAAACATGACAAATATTAATGTTGCAGTAATGCTCGAGCTCTTTCTTCCTTGTCCTGGTTAAGAAAAGATACTCCATCCCATATACTTATAGGTATTCCAGCTCCTGTGTCACAGTAGAGTTGAGTCAGATTTAGGAAACTAGATACCCTTTCAGATCTGAGCCTTGGGCTCTTACTACTTTATACATAAAACAAGAAAATCTA
Source organism: Mycteria americana (assembly GCF_035582795.1). Lineage (NCBI taxonomy): Eukaryota > Metazoa > Chordata > Aves > Ciconiiformes > Ciconiidae > Mycteria > Mycteria americana. The sequence goes on from NC_134366.1 coordinate 147,415,635, forward strand.
CTGGGGACTCTGGATATTTTCTTAATTGGCATTTTGGTTTCAAAATTTTTAAATTAACACCAGCAAGATGGAAACACTTGTTTTGATCTCCCGGTGTAATCATTTAAAAAACTATCCCTTCTCCCAACCATTTGGTATATCCATACTGAAAAGTATTCACAGATATTTCTACTTTAAAGCCACCCAAAGTCATCTGAAACAGACAGAAACAGTACTTCATTTCACTGCTCCTTGCCAGGCTTCTTCGTCTTTGACATTTATCCTAAAAGCACTGTAATAGCCTTGCTGAAATGCATGCTGACTGGAGAATGCAAACAATGAAGCTGTACTTGCTGGAGTCTCACAACAGCTGAACAGAAGAGATTCGGAGCAGGAAAAAGGAATTATCAAGTTGTATCCTGAACTAAAAGATCAGGGACCAAATTCACATGCCTAAGGACTAAACTTGAGAAAATGTTAAATCACCGACATGGACAAAATGTCAAATGTGCAAAGCAGGGCACTGGATTTCTGCAGTTTGTAAAAATATTCATGGGTAAGATTTTTGAGGGAGTAAGTAATTGAAATTACTTACTCCCTCAATAAGAAGTAATTTCAAACTCATGAGTTTGAAATTAAGATCTGATACATTGGTTTAACCCACAGTGAAAGTTATCTCATGCTTTTAAAAAGAAGAGACATAAGTCATATGTAACCATAAGATAAGGAAGAGGCTTGATATTGATTTAATGTACACCAGTTTGAATGAGAAATGCTAAAAGTGACCTTAAAAAAACCAAAAAAACCCCAACCACCACCAACAAAAACCAGAGCAGGAAATATTGTTGACTTCGCTGGGAAAGCCTCTCACAATATTACCCAAAACAGTATCCAATCTACCTCTATAAGTGAAAACAAATTGTAAGTTTAGATTCAATACCACCTTGCTAGTGGACAGAAAAAGTGCTGAAGTTTCAAAAAAACCAATGAAGCTGACAGTAACAAAAGCTATATGTCTACTGGTAAATATTAAACAGTGCCAAGAAAAATGCCCAGGCACCAGAACTCAATTTTCTGTATGTTTAACTATTAGAAAAGTCCATAACGTTATTTTGACCTGGACCAACTAGCACCTTCACAAACAACTTACGGGCACGTGTCAGGAGTTAGCTTACATCATGACTATTCCCTGCAGGCAGCTTGGATGCAATCATCCTTTTTTGGAGGCTAAACTAGTTTAACAGTTGGACGTGGGCTATTCTGTGCCAGTTGGTCTTAGTGCTGGAGAACATTCCCAGACATGTTTAGTTTATGAATACCGACATAGCCAAATATTCCAGGTTGTAGGCACCTGAAGCTAAAATTATTACAAGAATGTGACCTGCAGAGCTTTAGAAGCAGTTGATAAACAGCAGCATATGAACTGATAAGCTGTCCAAGTGATGGAGGAGTCCTGAGAGACTCTACAAAGTGTTTTCTCCTGCAAGAACAACTTCCTTGGAAAACCACACATTTAGCTACAATATTTATTTTGTCACTCCAGCTAAAAGGCAACAGACTAAGACTGTATTGTTGGAAATAGAAGGGGAAAATAAAAAGCCTCCATATGATCAGAAAATAAATTGAGTACTTATCACATAGAGAAAAACATCACAATCTTCTCAAAAGTGCTTAGAAAAATACATTTTTTGCTAAATAATTATGTTACTATTGCTACTCTCCCCATTACATCTGAGAGCTTTTGTTCCATGTGTGCTTAACTCTTGGGCAATTTCTGTCCCTGAGTGAACAGAAAGTCTGAGTACACAGAACAGCTGGTTGCCAAGCCAGCAATATATTTGCATTAGCAAAGTTTCAGGACAGCTTGCTATGTTAGGGACACAGGCCTATTTAGAGTAGAGACTAGTGAAACATAAATAGCACAGTGCATTTACTTAGAACATTAAAGAGTTCCTGCTTGTGACGATGGCAGAGCCTAGTATTTTCTTTTGGCTCACTGAAGGCTGTTAACAGAAAAGACAGGGTTTGGGAATGTAGGTAGAAATTAGGTTGAATCCGTCTAGATCAAAGAGGAAACAGGACCAGTTCTACTACAAGTGGCACATTTACCCTGTGCTGTCATCAGGTGAGCCCAGAAACATGATCTCATGTCTTTGATATTGATTAGAAAGTTTATTCTCCAGATCTCAAAGCTCCAGACAGCGAGGGATGGGATTCATTGAATCAGGTGTGGGTTATGCCTAGCATACATCTCAGCCAAGTCACCATAGGAGCCTTCCATAGTCCTGCAGAGAGCAGGGAGCTGGGCAGGAACAGCAAGAACAGTTCAGGGACTGCTTCATTTCATCCTGAAGTAGACACCTTTTATACGATCAGATGAATTGTACTTTAATTTCCACTGACTGCTGGGAACCAAAACAACCAGACACTTGTTGTTAGGTGAGCTCAACCAGAGTAACTGGTTTGAGGGTCATTGCAGCGAACACTCACGGAAGGCATACATACATACACGTGAGCACAACCGAGTTCAGTGCAACAAGTCAGATGACTAGAGCATGCTTTGTACTGTCCAGAAACAACATAAGGCAGATCCTCTCTTTGCACAGACCTGGTTTAACTGGCACTAACCTAAAGGCCCTAACCTGCAGTCAGAAAAGGTATTTGACTGGTAGATCGATAATCCTGAGGGCTGCAGGATTATCCTCCTATCGATCAATGTGGGCACTGGAAGATGCAGGAACCTAAAGCAGTTTCAGACATTTTGAAAACCAAAATATTTGCAGCTTTATGAAGGGTATGTGTTTTATATAAGAGGTTTCTCGCATATGAGCACAAAGACACCCCCTTTCAGGCACTGGAGTTTGCAATGTGACTACACACACGTGCTCAGTTAATACCATAACTGTGGAGATGACCTCCCAAAATGGTTGCCTTACTCTCCATTGACTCTAGGATAGCCGAAACCAATCAACGTCTTGCAGGAATCACTAGTTCAGGCTGGTCAGTCAGATACTACCATGGCATGTACAGAAAGATCAGAAGAGGGCTGGAGAGATAAGATAATACAGGACTAGGCCTGCAGATAGGAACAAACACATCTTGTGCCTGTGAGCACGCATCATAAGCTTTGATTGCAGGAAATCAGGGAGGCTGGGGCAGCTGTTTACATTTTCCCTTCATATTCCTGTGGCTATTTAAGACAACAGCACAATGTGAAAGGCGATGGTGCTATCAATATACATGTATTCTGCTTACACATGGCTGACATTATTCATTACGTGCTTCTTGTGTCACAGCCAAAACTCCAAATACTTTAGTCTGCAAAAAGTCAACAAAATGTGGAAGTGTGAAGCTTCAAGTCATCTGAAACGCACAGCACTTATTAAATCTGTTTGTGGGTTGTCACCCAGGAAGACTGCACAATACTGCAAGAGAAAACAACCTAGAGAAGGCAGATGCCTTAACAGCTACTAATTGGAATCTAATTACTCTTTCAATTACCTTTATTCACCACTCTCAGTCCCCAAGCCAGCTACTGACAGACATCAGCTGTCCATGTGGCATCCTCATCTAGCACGAACCGTATTGAGTGTGAAATCAAATGAGACACTGTTACACCAACATTAGCAGCAAGCCTTTCAAACTCTCTGCAGTAGGAAGGCACGCTGAATATTTCATAGCACACATTTATAGCTAGCATCTCCTTTTTGAGGCAATACAAATACTATATTTCTACCAGTGCCCAGAGTCCTCCCACAGCTACAGGACTCCCCGTAGTGGGTCTGTAGCCGCTTGCACTGTGAGCAAGTCCACGCTCTCACAGGCACACAACATAAGCACATAAGAAAACAGAAACAATCTCTATTTACAGATGAGGAACAAAAGCTGAGAGACACTTCCCCCAAAACACAGCAGACTCAACCTGAGGTTTCCTGCCTGAGGTTTCCTGCTTTCAGTGCAGCGTTATTACTGTGGGTCTGCCCTTCTTTCCCTGGAAGGACGGGCTTCTTTGCTTGTAAATAAACACCTCTTAGTTTTGTGGGGGCCTGGCTTTTTGAAGCCCACAAAGCCATGAGACTGAGACGTAAAGAGTTAGTCAGCAGGAGAAAGAGTACCGGCGTGTGGCTTTAGCATGAGTTACCATGGGGGTGGTGGTAGCACTCGGCTGCGATTACAGTGGTATTGCTGCAGCCCACAACTGCAGCAGGGAGGAATTGTGCTTGTTTCTTGTCTAGCACGCTCTGCCAGGCAGCATACACATGCTGTAAGCTCTTTTCACAGTGATTTGACCAGGCTTCGCTTTGGATCTGCCTTTTTTTCGATCGGTTTCTCAGAGCGTGCTCTTTGTCCCCAGAGGAAGGAGTCTATATTCCAGCAGGACAACCGTGGGCACGCGAGATGGCTCAAGGCTGGCATTGAGATGTTCGGTCTGAAGGGAGAAGGGACTGTTAATACCTAGCGAGGAAAACCTGGTAACCCTCCAGAGAGCAGGAGAGTTTTCCCTCAACCACTCCACAGCTGGAGAAGGATCCCCTTGCCTGGCAGATGTTTCCTCCATTTTAGATTCACCTGCCTCAGCTTGACGGAGGTCTGCAGGCTCACGTGCCACATAGTAATGGAAACGGTCCTTCTGGGAATACCCTTTTGCTCCCATAAAGCAAGCGATACACTGGTTTTCAAAATACAAAAGTTAAAAAGTGACAGGGAGTGATCTCGAGCATTCACTCTCTCAACTACATTGCTGAATTACTAAAACAGTCCCCAGCAGCATCCCCGGACTAACCAGCACTCCCCTAAAAAGCTTCCAAGTTGGGTTTGGGAGTTAGCATGGCTGGGGAATTCATCCAGTTTGGGCATCTCTACCCTGTTTAAGAGGACAAGAGGGTTTAGCTGTACGGACACGGACTGTTCATGATGCTATGTCTCAGTGCCAGCGAACAGTCCCAGACATAATTTATTAGTACAGTCGCAGCTTAGCTCTCTGTTAATTATGGCCTGTCAGCCTACTTGCCAAACTGTACAGCTCCTCTTCAGATAGCTCCAGTGGAAACAAATCATTAGTGGAAGAGATCAAAGAGAAGAAAAGAAACTTTTGCTGTGATTCCCCTTGCTTCTTGCATCCACCCCAGACCGCAAGGTTACTAAGATCAATAGCCATTTGTTTTCCTGCACAAATCCCTGTTTGGGAAGAGGTGGTCAGGGAGATTACAAACTGCGGACAAGAACTCCCCCTCCTGACCACACTAATCGATCTCTCCTGTTAATTAGCCGAACTTGGTTATCAACATGAAGAAGCTCCTAATAAGACCCAGAGGTTTTTTTTCATTCTAAAGAGAGATAATTACTGACGTGCACACAAATAGGTCAAGCTAGCAGATAGAATATAAAGCAGTTTTCTATCCCAAAGCATCCCTCTTGAAGAAAAATCATGGTCAGTCTTGCATCAATTTGTTGTCTTATTACAGGCAAATTTGGGGTGCATGTGGCAGCTGACCAGATCTTTGCCTTTTCTTCTGCTGCAAGTGAAAAGCCAGGCGAACAGCATTACAGAGGCAAAACAAACCGCAAAAGGAGAAGCAGCTCCACTGAAGAGACAGGAACAAGTCCTGCTGCCATGGGAGTTTAAAAAGATTCCTAATCCTCAGAAATCCCTGCCCCTTTCAAAAAACAAGAATAAAAAAGTCTTTAACAGATATTGACCTTGGCAATACAAAGAATCCATTTTGAGAGTAGGAAATGGGGGAAGGGAGAAAGATGCTCAAAATGAGCACTGTACGAAAAGCTGCCTGTCTGCCTCCACGTAGCCTATCTACCTAAAAATTTCCGTATACTTTTAGTGAACTGTTTTTTTAAATTCATTCTGACCTAGACTGTAACATACAGTTCTACAAAAGGTGGATAGAGGGATTCACCTTCTGCAGCTCACAATGAATCAACATACCTTTTTATTATTTCTTCTGCAATTTTTCTCCACTGAATATTATTCTGATTATTAAAGGAATGGTACTTAAATAGTGAAATGATTAAAATATTTCATGTAGCATTTAACACATGAAATGCTTTGGGGGATATGGCACTACTTTATTAAGCCGTTGTTCTGCAAGGATGCGTGAACTTACCTTACTGTACAGACCTCTCTGCTGGGTTCAGACCTTAATTATGTTAAGTCCAAACTTTGACATTTTCCAGAAATGCTGCTTGGAACTTCATCCGTATATTCAAAGGGGAGGAGGGATGAAGGGAGAGACAGCTGGTTATTTTTCTATTATTCTTTTATTAATTATTAATATTGACTAAATGTTTGTTGAATTTATTTGCCGTCTCTGAAGATGAATGTAAAGCGAATGTTTTAAGCAATGTTCCTGCATCCTATTAGATTTGCAAGATCTAAAACCCTTGAACGCATGACGACACTTGGAAAATGAGGGGTTTTTTGGTTACCCAGAACAAGGGGAGGATGTCAGATACAGTAGGGGAGTTCTCTCTCATCCCTCCAGTTTTGAATATTTAGCATACTGCTTTTTCATCCAAACATTTTCTTAAGCCTTTAAGTACAAGCTAGAGATTTAATGCATCTATATATGAACATACTGATAAAATAACCTTAAATTTACATAAGATTAAATTATACTTGAATTATAAAATACAACCGGTTTTGCTTTTATCTGCTCCAGTTCCAGTCTCTTACAATGAGATAATCCAGCTAGTTCCAGAGTGGGCGCCATTTGTATTTAAATTTATTATTAAATCCCCAAACTGTTAAGTATACATCAGAGGACACAAATCCAAATATAACACAGAGTTCTTGGAATCCATGTGAAGTTAATATTGTAAGAATATTGACAGAAGATAATAAAGCTTTCTTATTGCTTATTGCTACTACTTTCCTATTGTAAAATTTCAGCCTTTCCAAATAGCAGCTGAAGACTGATCGTGCATGCTGCAGACTACTGGAAGGAATTATATCCAAATGGAATAAAGCTTTATCCCAAGCCAACGTAGAAGCCAGCCTTTGGCAACTAATGGCATTGCCTTCAACAGTGAGTGCTTCCCTTCACCTGCTGTGAATCAGAAACATCCTTAGAAAGACAAACGTGTTGGGGGTTAAAACTAGGATGCTACTGAATGCAATTGCAAGCCTGATTTGGCAGTATTTCTTCCTGATGTTCCTCCCTGCAAAGACACAAGCGCAGCATCTCAGACCTAGTTTCACAGAAGCACTCCCAGGGGCCAGACTTTCAGTCTGATTTTGCAAGGACAGGAATCCAAGAAGAGATTTTTGACTTGTAAGCTGTGCACACAGACACGGCGTCCCACAAAACCTCTTGTACAAAATTGTTTTACAGATTAAAATTGCACTGTTGCTAAGTTTCTTTGGTCAGATCAAGAAGAAATGTATTTTGAAGTTCCAAATGCCTGTGTGCCTGAGATGACAAGTCTGTAAACCTACTTAATCTGCAGCCTCATATATATATATATATATATATGAACTGATTTCCTAACCTTTGTTCCACGCCTCCTCTCTCTTCCTGTACGTAGTACAAAGCGTACAAGCAAAATGTGTCAGCACTATCTCCTTCAGGATCATCTCAGACATATGCTAAGAGATCCCTAGAGCAAAGCGAGACCATATAAAGCAAGCAGCATTTTTGCTTTGCATTACATAGCAGCTTCAGCTCACAAGCCCCACATGATTTAGGTCAGGCAATTTAAGATGTTACTAGGGAGCAGGTCTGGTTCACTGTCCAGCATTTCAATACAATTACAGCCCTCACATGTGATTTACGTTAAATTCAGTGTACTTCTGAGCTTGCTCTGCAGTCTGCATTTAAATGATGACATCTAGGTAGATTAGGGTTTGGCAAGATTTCAAGAAAAGTATATAAAATTTTAATTCTTTTGTTCCAAACTAGAGGTAAGCATGCCTGAGGCAACTCAGCAAGAGGCAGTCCCTCTCCAAGAGCCATGACGCCTTTATCACTATGTTGATTTAGCATGAGTGAAGATTCCCGAGAGCTGCCGAGCTCAGAAATCAGTGGGAATCAGGATCAGGGAGTTGCTGCTTTGCAGAAGATACCAGAGCACTCCCATTCTGATTTTCTTGTGCCTCACTGAACGCTGCACTGAGTGATACAGATGCGAGTAGGTGAGAAGGCAAAGACATGGATCACCCCTTAGAAGCACTGGTAAACATCACCCAGAAATGTTCAGTGCTACTGGGCCCTGAAGTGCTTTGGGGACCCTTGCTATGTGGTTTCACACATCCTTTAGGCACCAAAGCACTTTTAGAAAACTGGTCTCTGGGTATCTAATACTTATTACGCACAACAGGACTTCCAGTGTCCTTTTCGAAGTTCAAACAAATTATTTTCTTCTTTTGTGTTGGTAGTGTTACCATTGTCCTGCTACTGTTAAATACCCGCTACCCTTGAACAACAGAAAAGATAAAGCAGTTACTGGGACTGCACAGGCCTGCAAGTGCCTCACAGTGATTTCACAGTACTTAAAACATATATTTGCAAGTGTTTAGACATTTGCATTAAGTATCATTATTGTAGACACCTCTACACAGAAAAACATTCTGCTCTGAATAGCTGATATTCTGGTATTATTTTTACCTGATATTACTTTAAGCTGATACTTTAAAAAGAACAGTTTAATAATTTCAATGGCATTTACAAAAAAATTTTGAAATCAAATAATATAAGATGTAGTTACTTCATTTAAGCAATTAAACACAACTATTCAAAAATTCAAGTTTTGGGGACATGTCTAAGTTGTTACTCCATAAAATGGCAAAAATGCATATTCAACAGCAGGATAAAAACAAAATTAGTCTGAGATGTCACTTGGGATTTCATATTTTTCTTTGTTCTCTAGCTGTAACTTAGCCAGGTCAGCATTTGGAGATGCCTTTCTCCTCATCCATGATCTTCTTGCACAAATAACTGTTTTGCAATGTAAATAAGTGAAGCACGTGCATTTCATTACAACTGCAGAGGGACAACAAATCCAAGGAACTGTGCATTTCTTTGACCTGCAGGGCTGCATGTATGAACATGACCTTTTGCACCTCTGGAGTCTGCCCAGCCAAGTTTCCCCGTCGCAGTACCAACCTCCCCAGCACCAGCCCTCATGCCAGCAACTTCTGCTCGTTCCAGCTGGGCTGCTGCAGGCCAGGGCAAGGCAGGAGCAGACCAGCAGAAGTGCCTCTGAGGGAGCCGTGGCATGGCTGTCTTTCACTACCTAATGGGCAGGCAGGAGAAGACAAAGACAGACTCTTCTCGGGAATGCTCAGTGGCAGGAGGGAAGGCAATGGACACAAACTGCAACACGAGAAATTCTGACCAAGCATGAGGAAAAATTCTTTCACCTCATGCTTGACCACGTGAAGGTGGTCAAAGACTGGACCAGGTCTCCCAGGCTTGTGGATCCTCCACCCTTGAAGATATTCAAGCCTCAACTAGATGTAGCCCTCGGGCAACCTGATCTAACTGGACGTGATCTGAGCAGGGGCTGGACTGGATGACCTCCAGCGGTCCCTTCCAATCTTCATTACTCTATAATGCTACAGCCTGGAGAGGAACCGCTTTTCAGAGGAGCTTCAGCTGATCAATATGATCTCACGTTTGAGACAGAAGTTCCCAACTTGAATAAGACTATGCTTAAATATTAGGTGAAATTGGGTGGTTTTTTTAGGAGAAAACTCAGCTCTTACTTGGGCAAATGCAATCACACATTCCACCTGTACAGGGCTTCCATCAGAGTTACCTGAAACACTGTAAATATCATTAAGGATAATGATATCCGTTATCAGAAAATACAGGTGTATCTCCCAACTTTCCTTTATTCAAGTTTCAAGCTGGTACGAGGTGCTGATAAGAGGGAGGGATTATTTGCTCAGGCTCATGCCATGTTCTTGCAGCTATACATTTTGCCCATTCTGAGACACAGAAGTGGCTCATAGGCGGTCAGCGTGGAGCGCAGGAAGAGGACACTAGGTACTTCTGCACTACACACAACCCTAGAAGACTGAATCCCCAAGGACTTTTCCCCAAGAGGATATAGTCCCCATAGCCATGCTTCACTACATGCCTACCTTTCCTTTACTGTTTATCAGAGGGGATATAATGAAGAAAAGTAGATTTGTACCAACATACCTGTCACTTATAAAAGCAAATTTCTGCTTTGCCTCAAGGTTAATATTCAGTAATCTGTGTGAGTCTGCATTTTCTGCATTGTTAATATATTCTTCTGTGACTCCCTCTCCTTTTTCTACTCAGCTTTTAACAAGTGAAAAGGATTTAAAAAAAAATAAAATAAATTTAATCCATTCTCTAAGGAATGACTCATTGAAAAGGGGAGAATAACCTCACCTAATTATAGCTGCCAGGATTTTTACCTCCTGGTAAGTATACTAATACTCTTGCACTAATTGCAACTTTTCCCCTCCTCCTTTAAGTTTTCAATTCCAGTCTCAAACTGCTGCATTATGGAAACATTTTTAAAACTCATTACCACAAGTCTCTTTTCCCCAGTACAGATGACAGAGGCTCTGGGGAGTCCAGGGCTCTTCCTCCAGACCCTGCCATTTTCCCACCTCAAAGCTTGTTTGAAAGACCAGTAGCACTGTCATAACCACCTTAATGTAAGGAAGCATCGTTTGCAAGGAGACAGAATGTCATTCATTGCACTGGCTGATGTAGCTGGAAAAAACACAGATTCCTCAGCTGAAAGGAGCCAGCCACAGAAAAAGACCTGCTCAATGCTGGACCAGCACATATGCATATTGGTGTCTTCTGTTTGACTGCAAATTAAGTGATAACCATACAACATCTGGTAAACCACTGTGGCTGACGTGGGGGTAGAAGGGAAGAGGCATGCTATATCCAATGAAATACAGTTCAACTCACTGCACCAAAAATACAGGGAACTGTACTCTTGCCCAAACCTGGACGAGACACACATCACATTACAACCAGTGCAGTCTTTCCACAAAATGCAACAGACAGAACACAAAATGCTTGTAAAGTACCAATTCGTGTGGCACTGGAGCTGCACACCTGCGTGCAGTTATTGTTCCTACAGTTCTGAAACGCTAAAATTCAGTGCAACGTTAAGATGACTGGAAATCAGTGATTTGATAGAGTGTGAGCTGCAAGGACAAATCCCTTCATGGCTACCAAATACTGTACCCTAGCAAGCTCAGCAGCAGGAGAATTTCATTTGGCACAGGAGTCACTGAGCATGGAAGAGATTACTACAGCTGGCTGAACACAGAACATCATCTTCTACCTCAATTTACATCTGCAGGAGAAGATACAGGGTATTTACTGGTATGAATTTTACCAATCCTGAAGGTTTTTTGGGTGACGTTGGGGGTTTTTTTTGTTGGCTGTTTTTTGTTTTGGTTTGGTTGTTTTTTTTTTTTTTTTAGAGCATAGGGAAAGGAAGCTACTCAGAAAGTGGTTTGAGAACAAAAGACACAGAGCAACCTCTGGCTTCAACTCAGCAGCCCCTGCCTCCCTGGCTGGTGGAAGAGCAAACGGTGAGTGCACAGCTCTTCCTCACCCAGCTACCGCCTGAGCTAGGCGAAGCAGAGCAAGGCAAAAAGGAAGCCTTTCAGGCAGGCAAACCATCTGCCAGACACTTCTGCTGCATAAGGTATCAAAAGAGCAGTAAGAAATGTTCCTCTTCCGAGAGCTATCCACTGCTTCTGGTTTGGACTTTGCTAGCCCAGGTTATAAAAGCAGGCCCTAGAGGCAGAGGTACGTATTCAGCAGCCCTCCAGAAGCTGAGATGCTCTTACTTAGAGCTCTTCTCTATCTGCTTCTGAGACACTATTCCCCATAGCTGTAAAAGACATCTGAAAGAGTCTTAATAAGTCAAGGTTCAAAAGAATCAGCATTAGCTTCATATCATTGCCATTTCAGCATTATTTGCTTCCAGTAGTACATACCCCCACCCCTCCCCACTCCTAAAAATCCAACAAAACCCACCCTTCTACCATCTGGGTGCTTTATCATGTACTGAAGCAAATTGTTACTCCCTCACTAAAATCACAGTCAGAGAATTCATTAGTCTATTCCCTCACCACCTACCATTTCTCACATTAAATGGAGAATATTTGTGATCTTAAGCAATCAAGTTTCTGAGGCAGAGAGCGAAAATTTGCTATTAGAGTAGTCCATCACCACAGGCCTTGCCTTCCTTCCTCCCACCCACCCACCCACAACCTTTAAGGGAAACAGTTATAGCTCGCTGGGAACAGAGGGGAACGCCTCACATTCAGCAAATGGAGCTCATGCACATCGCCGTACAGAAGTTCTTGCTTGGGCCAAGTGCACGTGCATGAACATCTTTGTACCCCAGCTGATCTTACGCTGTTACTGGGACAAACTAAACCATTCTAATTAGAGAAGTGTCAGTGAAATTTGTCAAAAGACTGTTTCAGAAGTTAAGAGGTCCAAAAGTCAAAGCATGCTAAAATTCTCCAGAAGAGAAAATGCTGACCTACCCCTCGGTGAGGGCACCCAGCTACCCTCCCGTGGAAAGAAGCAGCAGCTGTCAAAGGATTCGGCAGTTAAGAAAACAAGGCACTTGCATGGATTCACAGTTCTGGCAATGTTAAGGTTAATTTAACCTTCTCAAACCCTGTCCGCTGTGCTCAGACTATTATTTCTTCCCCTTCAGCTTGAAAGGCTTATAGCTCTCTAGATTCCCCCTCCTGCAGATGAGGGGTGGGAAGCAACTCACTGCAGCCACCGATGCCAAACTGTGCTGGTCTGTAGATTATATGATAAAAAAAAGACTTGCCATGCTAACCTGAAGATACAGGTTTTACATCCTCTTCACCAAAGCAGGCACCTAATTACCTTGTCTCGCCTAGGCCTATGTGTGCTACATCTTGGCAACATTCTCGTCTCCGAAAAAGGATGACACCCAGTATCCACATCCCAGGATCAGGACAGAACAAATCCTTCTACTGCTATCTTGCTAGTAACCTTTTTTCTAAAACAAAACAAAAGAAAAAAACCCTCTGTATAATAAACCTATTCTGCTAATTTCTTTCACAATGTATCTAAAGTCCTAAATAATTAGAAGGAAAGTTAGAGGACTTTGCACACTCACAACAGCAAATCTTGCCCAGCTAATTTTCCAAATGAATTGAGAATCCAGATCCAACCAACTACACATTAGTCACTTGGCTAGCAAGGAGGACTTAACGTACATTAATGAACACAAGACTTCATTAAAATGTAGTTTTAAATGTAGCTATATGACAGAATAATCTATTGAAGGAGGAAAGGGATGGGATTGAAACTGCAGACACAGTTATTTGTTGCTACTTATCACTAACAAATTAACATAAATTAAAAATCAATACAGCAGGACACTGGTGACAAATGTTAATGTCCATGAAGAGAGGATGTGTTAAACTCATCATCCCTGTGCTGCCAGGCACATCACTGTAATTCTGCAGGACTGGAGACGGACTGGAGACGACAGGGACAAGCTGCTTTCACCAGCAAAGGCAGAATTTGCATCAGCTTCCCCTCTGCACTCGATTTCCTATTCCCTCATGCCCAAACCATTATTTTCTTACATAGACAGGACCGGTACCAACTTTCAATCTATTATAGTGAGGTAGCCTGTCACAGAGCTACTCGAGCTATTTGCTTCTGTCATTAAGAATGACCACAGAGTGAATGGGAATACATTTATATTTCATCCTAAACATCATATCCTAGATTATTTGCAAGGCCACTGATGACACCAGTAATCTTGGGCAGTCAAAATCCCAATCATACCAGCCTCGGGTGGAAAGCTGAAAATGAACGCAAAGGATCCGATACGTGACACTAGCCACACACCAGGTAAGAGCAGTTTTTCTATTCTCCAAACAAAGCTAAACATAAAGCTCTTGGACAAAAAAGGATTTTCCTCACAGGTGCTTAGTATAAAGTTAAATTTTGACAAATTTATTACACAGTGGCACTTACCACAAGGAGGAGGAAGGAAAACTGGTGCCACGCAGCCAAGAGAGATTCCTTCTTCTATATGACCTGTAATTTAGGTACATTTCATATACAAAATGCAGAAATTTCACCATCATGGCAACTCAGAAAATATTCATGAAGGTGACTTGCCACATATTACTTAAACTGGATTCATACCCTTTTATTTTTTAATTGCACTAGGTAGGGAGACTATCTAAAAAAAAAAAAAAAATCACATCACTTTTACATTCAAAAATATCGATCCTCTTTCGGTTCAGTAGCACATTTCTCATAAGCACACATATGCTCATTCTTCTATCAAAAAGGCAGCTACAAATACCTAACCTTCAAAGTATTTAACAGAATTAAGCATGTATTTAATTTTAATTTTTAAAGAAATAAAAATCAAGTGTCTTTCCCCTGTCAGTAACTCCCCACCCATGGAATTCATCCTTAAATCCTAACTTGTTACTCATTTAATGTAGACAACTATCTTTGCATGCATACGTAAAGACAACACTCCACTGCACCTTCTTTCCAACTACTTCATAGCAACCTAAACATTTAATACATATTCCTTTAAAGAAATTTGAGTGAATTTATTGTATAAAATTATGATTGGCATGGTACAGAAAAGTTCCTTTTAATGCACATTTCCCATTAACTTGTACACAAATATTACAAGTATCAAGCAAAATGCAAAAGTCTTAAGAACTAACTCCATACTACAAAAGTGTTCACATAGTGAAGTTACTCTGGTTACAAAATGTCATGGAAATAAAAGCACTTCAAAATACATATTTGGGAAATGTTCTCGAATAATCAACACAACCTTAAGTTAGTTAAAAAATGCAAAGAAAGAGATACCCTCTTCAAAACACGACTGTTGATTTGGCAAGATGGAGCAAAGTTCAGATCAGTTCATTTATTGAAGGACTGTTCTTTTCAAAAAACAAACAAACAAACAAAAACCTTTAGTTAAGAAAGGGCTCAATTATACTATGATGACAAATAACGCCATCAAAAAGTTATCTGGCTCTCTTGTTTTCACACAGGAGCTGTCAGAGGCAGAGATGTGTAAATGAACACTTCCAGGTATATACAGATTGCCTTTACAAAAACCAACCAACCAACAAAAAATACCAAACCCCAAAACGATAAAAAGGAGACAATCTGAACTTTGTTGTTTCATTTAACTAGTTCAGTTCCTTAGGTCACAAGACCCAAGAAAAGCGGTCTGCAAAGGATACATATTTAAAGAACAAAATTGAACTTCCACTACCAAGGAATGCGTAGATGTCACGTTATGCGAGTCTCGTACATCCTCACAGTAAGACTGTTAGAGGCTATCAAATCTCTGCTTCCCAACGTCATGAAGACCTGCAATTCTCAACAAGACAAAAATGCTTGAACCCAACAAACAGCCTTATAAAAACAGCCATACTGTTAGAAAATAACAAAATCTTGACGACTAAAAGCATCCTTAAAAACTTACACAAAATAACTACAAAATAAGCAATACATTACATTATTTTTGTACCAGATGACTTGCATGTGTTTGAGCAGTTGAACATTGGCACATATATCTACATGAAACTCACGCATACAAGACATCATGTTCAGGCATTATTGTTGTTTTCCTTTTACACACACACACAAGTTACTGTCGGGTTATCCAGTCTATTCAAATGCAGTGAAAAACAGTCCACAGCACATGTAAAAGGAGCATTATCCAATACAGTGTTGTCTTGCAAAAATGGAGTCAGAATTCCTGAGTCTCAGAGACATTACTGTCCTCCTCCATTACTGGATTGTTCATTTTTCCAAGGAGAACCTCTAGTTTTCATTTCTTCATGCTGATGAAATTCATAATAGATTGCGTCTTTTAAAAAAATGTGAAACTTTTAGAAAAAAACATGCCAACCAAAGTGAATTTTTAAAGCTTTTTAAAGGGAGGGGGGATTCACTTACAAAATAAAGGCCACCTTCATGTAAAATTAGTACTGCCAGTATCCAATCATTTTGTTTAAAGGAGATATTTAGCTCCCTGCTCTGGAAGCCTTATTACATGCAGTCATGCGAGTTGAAAAACTCCATCTGTTAAAATTGTTAAAATTAAAAATATTATAAATAGGACTAATGTGGAACAGCCCTTTGTTACAATCACCAAGGTGGTAAAACCAATGCAACAGTTAAGTCATGAAGTCTCCCTCGAATAGTCACTGCAATCTATTATAACTTCTGTATTTTCCCTTTTACTTTGCATATTACACAGTGTAACTTAAAATGTTATTTAAGAGCACTTCAGTCCCACAATGTAGGATTTAAGCTTGTGTGAATACATATGCATGGCTCTGCAACATTTTTAATGACTTACAAAAATACATTCAACCAAAACTTTATATAGGGTTCTCTCTTTTTTTTTTTTTAAATCAAAAATGAAGGAAAAGCCAAATGGTCCCATCATTAGCTAAATAATACACTCCACGTCCTGGAAGCAATTCCAAAGCAAAAGCACATTCAAGAATAACATACATTGAATTGCATACTTTCTCATTCATCTTTATCAGTAATAAAATTCTACTGCATATAATTATTCAGCCTTATAAATAATGCTAAGCAGAAAAATATTTACCTCTGTGCTACTTTTCTCAGTTTATAGAAGCATTTCTCAGTTTATAGGAGCAAAGGAAAAAAACCTAAAGTGCAGACTACAGGCCATGGTAGGCATAATAAATGACCAAAGGTGCAGCCAAATTTGCATTTACATCTTAAGTTACTTCACCATCTTTCTTTTCTTGCTAGAAGTCACCCCGTGTGCAACTGAAGAGCTGGTCGATTGGTTTGTGCCACAGTACAACCTGTAACCACTTGTAATTTTTTTTTAAAACTACTGGAATTGTCCATAGATATTTCTAGGCAATAGCTTAGGTTCACAAAACCTTACTTTATTAATACTTGAAATCACACAATATTGGCACCTCCTCCAGAGAATGCTACTGTCCTTTTGTTGCAGTATGTGGTTGAACCACTGATGCTCGGTTGACTGTCTTTAACAAGCGATGTCTTCATTTCCATTTCACACGCTACAATAGCTGCATTCAGTTCCACTTGAGCTCGGTGAACGACATAAAACATGAGTCCTATGCTTATGACAATCTGCAAATAAAACAAAAGGGTGTTGTAGGCTGTATAAACTGTAAGCATGAATACAAAGCAACTGTTCTGAACAAAACAAAAAGTCATCGACGCACAGATTCATGGAGGCATCTGTTGACTCAATGCTTCACAGGCAAGACATTAGAAGGGAGATGAACTTAACCTACGAGTGGCTCTAAACCTACATATGCTAACAACGTAACTAGCATATCAGAACATAGACACTACATCGAACTTAAATATTGATATGAAGTGAAAAGGTATTTTCTTTCCTTCCATCCACATACTTGTTAGAAAGCAATCCCTTCACTTTCTCTCTTGGCAAAAATGTTTCCACAAAGAAATGACATGGTGTATTTCTGTAAGTCAAAAGGGCTGTTTTCCATGTACCACATGAATAATAGGTTGAAATTGTACTGGGCATCTGCAACTTGCAAAACAGCAGAGACAGAGGATGATGCAGAATGAAGGAAAGAAAACTTCTTGTCCTTGCCCCTCTGGTGTGGAAGATAGCAGAGAACAGCAGTGTCATTGTGCTTCTCAGGTATCAGGACTAAACAGGACAGAATCAGAGTTTCTGAGTGACTTGCAGTAGTCTGTATAGGAAGAACTTGGTTTCTGGAGGATGGCTTGGGGAGGGGACAGGATGTTGGAGGTGTGGGGGTTTTTTTGTTTGTTTGTTTTAAGGAGGAAATATTGTCCAAGATAAGGGAACTATGGTTTTAGTTCAGGTTTTTGCTCTGAATTTTATTGCTAAGAATTTTTAAACTTTCACTACAATAGTTATCAGGAATAAACCTGGACAATTTTTGCTTAGAAATTATTCATTCAATGACATTGGCATGCACTGCACTCCCCAGAGGTGGCCTTTGGTTTCAATAAAACACCAGTTAAGTTTTCAGCTGAGATCCTCCTTAAAAAAAAATAAAATCTTCAAATAAAAATCAAGCTGTCTCATAGTGACAGTCCCTTTGAAAGAAGTAAATTCCTCTGCTTTTTTTAAGAATGTTTTATGAAACTAGCTGGAATCTGCAACTTCCTTTCAAAAAAAACCAAAAAGATTATATTGTTTACAACAGAACCTAAAGTTTTGAGTCCAAAATCTGAACTTTATTATTAATCGGTAGGGCTATGTTTTCTTTAACATTAAGGACTATCACTTAAAACATCTGTCAGCATGGCATAAAAGATGCTAGAATATCACCAAGTAAGATGATTGACAAGTATGGTCACAGGATAACTGCAGCTGGAAGGCATCCTGGAAGTCTCTAGCCCAACCTGCTGCTCAGAGCAGGGCTGGCTGCAAGATCAGACCAGGCTGCTCAGGACTTTTGTCCAGTCAGGTCTTGAAAAATTCCAAGGATAGAGATTTCACCACCTCTCTGGGCAGCCTGCTCCGCTGCTCAACTATCCTTGTGGTGAAAAAAATGTTCCTCACTAATTCAAATTATATACTTCAAAAGCTTGCCAATGCAAGAGTCAAAAAGAGACTATGGACACCAAGTTCTGAATATATATGAAAAATCCTACTCTAAAAGCTTACCCAAATATTTAAATTTTACTGGTTTATTTTTACTGGAAATATTACTACCAGTAGCCTAGTTCCCTAGATGAATAATTTAAAAAAATATATACACACAGACAACCATGAAACAGGAAGGATTTTTCGAGCTATTTACTAAATCAAAGACCCATCAAAGCCCAGTCAGGCAAAGCACCAGGGAGATGCCTGAAAGAAAGTGGGAGAACATAAGTAATTCCTCCACTAACAGGCTCCCCTTCATTTATTCAGTCAGCTCCCAAGGATTGCTCTCAAGGAGGTGAGCACTCCTATTCAAACATTCAGCCTCTCCAGCTAGCACTTACCTGAGTGAGTTATGTTACAACCTGTATAATCTACAAAGGAACGTTAATGTAATTTAAAAAAAAAAAAAAAAAAAAAAAGGAAAAGACCACTAAAAACTACTGCCCTGGAAATAACATTTCACAACTAAAATGAAAGCTGATCAAGTAACCATTTATTTTCTCTTCGATCTATCAAGGCTATTCACCCCACATTTACAAAGGTATTTTTAATACTCATAAAGATGTTCTATGAAGCCTATAAATTATATGTTCCATTTAAGAATACAAAAGTTTCGGGGGGGAGGGGGGAGGTTTAAAATGGTCCTAGACTCAGTTTTATATCTTCGCATTGTTAAACATCAGCTTTATGATTGTAAAAACTGAGGAAGATAAATGACTGCAGTACCAACTGAAAGTCTGCAAACCATGGTTAACTGCTGTTCAAACACAGCCTGAAGTACTGATGCTGTCAGAGGAGGTTTTAACATATAATCTGGTTCTGAAATACTCATGACCTCTATGCTCATAATGGTCTCAGACTTAAGGCTTACCCCCAAGATTTGTTGACAAATTATTTCATCGGCTAAGCTCATGTAAAGGTACTATATACTTCTCATGAATTTACTCACTTGCAAAATTAGGAAATTCTGATTTAGGCATTAACAAAATGGTTATTTCTAAAGCACTTTTTGTCCTTTATACCTATGCAAAATCATGAGTGTTCAGTGCTAACAGTGAACGCTGCACAGGTGCTGGGTCTATGCACCCTGAGCGCACTACTTCACAGCTGGTGGCACATGGGCTTTTGTGTAGGGGCAGTTTGACAAGTCTAAAATTCAGCAGGACATTACCACAGAGGGCAAGAGAAGAAAACTTGACAAAACTGTGGCAGAAAGAGAAATAAGAACACTGAGTAAGTTCTGCTTTGTGTCATGGTAGGTATGAGAGAATTAAACTTTTCTAACAGAAGAAAACAAAATCAAAAGAAAACAGTACACTGGAAACCCATGTCTCTGGGTATCTAGCAGTCAATAAGCCTGTGAAAAAGAAACGTCAGCTCAGTTTTACACAATCTACTGAAAATACCAGAGTTAAAAACTAAACACTTTTTAAAACCTGCTACTTTTCAATACCACATGCCATACTTGCTTGGCTTTCAGTCTGTAAGAGGTCAGCTGCCGCAGACTAGGGAGCTGTTACGCCAACAGAAAGCAGCTCTTAACCCCGGAGACACGCATTCCCTCAAACCTCCTGCAGCCCACCCCTTTTACACTCGAGGCTGTACAGCCTGAAACACAAACCGGCAATACGGAATCTCTCTCTGTCTCACACACATTCCTATGGGCATGCAGCTTCCAAAGCAAAGATTCAATGACTTGAAGAGACAAAGCTACAGGAAGGAAACTTGTCTACTGTCTCCAGAAGAAAAATTCTGTCTTGAATCCCATTGGTACGGTAGATGAGCAAGAAATTAGGGGGATACCGAAATAAACTCAAACACAAGAAGATGACTGTTTCCAAGAGTAATTGGTTACCCAAGCAGTCATAAAGAGACTGACAATACTGTCACCAAGGTCTGTGAAAGCAATCATTTTAACTTACCTGTAAACTGAATATAAAATAGCCGCTAACACTTTGTTCTGCAATCACATCCTCCATGGTGCGCAAGGTAGTGCCCAAGTATGAGTTCAGGAGCTGAGTAGGAAGCAGCCCAACCGAAGAAGCCATTAGGTAGTTGGGTAGTGACAAATCTGTAATCTGAGTAAAAGACAGCATAAGAAATCGAGCACAGCTCCAACACAATCTACGTGCACAAACAACCAGACTGCCGCTCCCACAACCATCCATGCAAAATAATGAAAGAATTTCCTACATTCCTTCACTGAAACTTTCCACTGTGCATGAATCTAAGATAATACAATAAAACAGTATGTGGCTAGTTTTCATCTGGCCTTTTTAAAGTTCCTAAGTTTTATTTCATTTCATCTTACATTATGCAACACCTCTGTGCAAAAGTCATTAACTAAGGCTGCAATTACACTGTTCATTGAAGATGTTTATTTCTTCATGGTGAACGGAGGCCTACAATTTATGAAAATTTGCTTGCAGGAAGAAATTACTTTACCAAATGTGAAGGGCTAAAGCAAAAATCTATTTCCTTTGCTTTTTACAAGTATGGCAACTAAAAGAGGCAATTGTTCAAAATGTCACTGTATTAAATATAATCTAGTTAAACAGAATGGCAGATACAATTTGCCTCTGCAAGGGAAGTTATATACTCATTAAGATACATATATCTATCAGTGATCTTTAACAGTGATATCTGTCTCTACCTATCAGTGACATACATGGGCATCATTAAGATTCTTTCCCAAATATATTTTATATCACACTTTAATTAGTGAACAAAACAGTAGACACTGCTATGGCTTTTGTTAGTTTCTCTGGAAAAAACACTAATAATACTTCAAGATATTTTCCTCTCTTTGCTGTGAAACTTCTGTTCTCAGTCAGTATGTGGACAGTTTACATGGGAACAAAGTACACAGTACTAGCTAAATTAGTATCAGCAGCCATTGGGAAATATTAAATGCAAGAGCCAAGAGGCTAAAAGATATTTACACAAGAAAAATTAAAACAGGAGGAAACTATGGGTTAAAAATTAGTATGAAAAGGGTGATTTTGAAACAAGCAGTCTAAGGAATGTTCCAGACAATTCAGTTGATCACATAGTAATAAAACAAGTTCTAATTAAGAACAGCCCCTGACACTGGGAGCCTACATGGAAATTATTGACCTTGACAGTTTTGTACAATGTCGAAGACAAGAGAATAGCAGCAAAGTTACTCATTTCATCATGCTATTCTTAAAATAAACTTTGGTTACTATGAAAGTCACAGTGCTGAATTCTCAGAGCTCTAAGCACCATCAGTGGAAAGTTTTTGGGAGGAAGGAAGGGCAACGGAGGAGGAAAATGCAATGAAACATAAAGATTAAGAATAATTCACTGGAACAAGATCCAATAACTCCACACTGCAAATTACACTTCCCACAGACTGAAATATATGAGCAACACAAATAATACATTTCCCTCTCTATACAAGATTAATTTAGATTTCTAATGAAAAGGCACTACGCAATTATGTCAGAACTTCATATTTAACCAATGCTTTGAAAAGACTTACTTTTTTTTAGTTTATTTTAAACGTTATAGTAATCTGGGCCATGTAGTAAGAATGCACAACCGAAACTTCCATATTGCCAAGGGAATGATGGAACTGCTATTAAAAGTCTCAGCAAATCTTGCCTCAGCATTAGTATTTCAAAGTAGGACACTGTCATTAAATCTAATGGAGCTGGGAAACTTCCCAAAGATTGTTTTAACACTCCCGGGCACCTCTTTGATTTCTGTATACATATTAAGGACACTTTGGTTGCAGAGCAACACGTCTGCACATCTGGACCTGTCCTGAAGCAACTGGACCTCCTGGACCATGAGAGAGACTGTTTCCAAACGAAGGGGAGGCTGCCAACAGACACACTGGACTGAGACTTATGCTCCCCACTAAGATGAAAGTCAAGGGGGTGTGGGAGGGGAATTTTGCAGTTGCCCTTTTAACTCCTGATTTGCAGGGTTTAGACCTACAGTGGTAACCCAGGTAGGCTTAGCAACCAAGAGCAAAGGACAATTCTGATGCTCTTTACTTTCAGAAACAAAACAAAACAAAAAAACCACAACAAACAAACAGACCAAAAAAACCCAGGTAGAGACTAAAAAACAAAACAAAAAATAGTTAGCAACTTTCCAACAAGCAGAGTAAGCATCCTGCATGTTCCTGCAAAGCAGGTACTGTTTCTTGAACTCTGATTTCACTGTGTGCATTTCTTGAACCAGAGATGCACACCCGGACACATTATTTCTTCCATGCAATACTCCTCTCAGAGGAGAAAGAAGAAATATGAATTCTGATCTAAGCTACACCTGGCACAACAATAATCAGTTTGCACAAATCTAGCTCCAGAGACCCAGTAGTGGGAAGGAGGTGATAACCTGCATACCAGGCCTCCTTACAGAGCTGCCTTCAGAACACTCAGAGTTGCCAAGGGGAGAGGGCTGTGCGTGGGCAAACACTTCAGTAAGAGTTATCAGGCCACCCCAGAGGCACAGGCCACCCCGGCGTCACAGTGAGCGACAATTAAGCAAAACTCACTCAAAGAGAAATACAAACATGCTTTCAGTTAAGAAGTTTCTAGGTCTTCCAGAAAGGCAAATAAATGCAGTGCTCCCACTATCAGTGCTTTCCCAAAGAGCAGCAGAATGACCTTAAGAAGCAAGATGTTCATGTCTGGCTGGTGAGAAACTAAGAAATTCGTGTTAATTTTCTTCTTGTGCTGTCTCAGATAATACGACCCCATCACTAATCAAATGCTAGGAAGCTTTTCCTTCCTCTGTACTTTCCCCTGCAATTCAACCTCCCCAAAACCCTCAGCAGATGGTACACACCACAGAACAAGTACTTGTAGAAGCCCATTAATCCCAGCCCTGCAGATGACCCCTCTCACATCAAGGTTACGCCTTGTCCTGGACCTCATGTGTCACTTCCTCCTTTCCGTCTCATTTAAGCATTCTCAGCGTCTCCAGCTTACTTATAAATATGCACATAGAAAACACGCATTGACCAGACTGCTGGAAAATTAAAAATGCGTAGGTTTTCTTAAGTTCACTGTTCTTTCCTCTACTATTAAGAGCAATCCTTTTCAAATTCATTGCAGAAGTTGCTAGCATGGGGAATGGGTAGATGGTTAGGACACCCCAAATCCCCTTGCATTTTAAATGTAAGTAGAGCATTAAGTTTTCAAATAAGTCAGATTTCAAAGAAATAACAGCTCTGTTTGTGTAGGTAGAATTCTGTATTCTATGCGTAGCTTAAACGTGACTCACAGTGAGAAACTGCCTTGAATTCCCAGATTTGCACGCAACATTTTTATTTTTCACTAATCTAGTAGTTCATGTTAAATGTTCTCAGTTAAAAATTGAACACACCGTGCTTTATTTGACTATGCTGCAAAGTAATAAATCCAGAGTAATAAATGCAACCCAAACTAATTTTAGCAGGCAACATCCATGTTCTTTGGCATACTCAAGAATCCAGTTCTCATTTCCTATCTGTTATTTTAACACTGAAACCTTCCACTTAGAGAGAAAATTATTTAGCTTGCAGTACTTAGAGAATACAAAACACTGATTTACAGCATCATTTTAATATTGCACTGGCCTGAATACTCTGCTGAATCGTGTTTCCAACAGAACAGTTATGCCAGGAAGGAAGTAATTTAAACTGGGTAATTCTCTGGTCAGTTCTTCATATCCAAAACTGCTCTAGAACATTTGCTGACTACTTCAAGTGACACCCAGAAGCTGTGAACAACCGAAGCACAACAGCTCTCCCCACTTTAGGAGGGTCACACTACAGCAGAAGCTTCATCTGCTACACCGGGACCTTGGGCTCTGGAGGGACTCTGCTCCCAGCGGCACGGGTCTAAGCTTCCTCAGTCCTGCAGTAGTATAGGTAAATAAATAAAACAGCTGAGGTTCTTCTCATTCATAGCAAGGAAATGGTTAAAGGATCTGCTTAAAAAGAGATGATAAGTTGCTACAGCTTTTATGGGCAGACGTTGCAGCTCCCGACACGAATGCCCCAGCACACATTGTTCTATATATAGCAATTTTAAATACTTGATGTGGATGTTTGTGGGTAAAAATTGTTATTTAAGAAAAAATTAATCCATACAAATTTGGCATTCAGTGACCTACTCATTTCAACCAGATGATTCTGTCAAAATTAAGCAAGCGCTTCAGAAGGGTACAGAATCAGGACTGCTGATGGGGGACGGAAAGCATGCTATAAGAAAGTGGCAGACCAAAACACTTGTTTATAGGGTCTCTTACATTACAGAACATCCAAGCTACTGTTCAACATTTAAAGTATTTCACAATCTGGTTTGCTTTGTTTTGATTTCACCAGTTAGCAGACACAACTGAGGCATAACACACAGCCAAAAACAGAACCTTCAGACAAAGCACTCAAGAAGAGCTGAGGGTCTGAAATTGTCGTCATCAGCATGATGGTACTCAAAAGCAGTACCCTCTATGTTCTGCTTTACTTTCTCCTTTAAGGTGATCAAAGAGAACAGTAAGATCGTTAAGTTTTAAATAATTATTATCAAAGAATGTACCAAACTTCATCTAAAAGTAGAAAGAAAAGCAAGTCCAACCCTTTTCCAAACTCAAGTTTAAATTAACTTTCAGTACCGCTCCAAGTCCCTTTTCAGCTCTGAGCCTACATCTTAATGCTCTGCCCAACATGCACGACCTCTCTTGTGTGCATGGACTTAACACTCTTTATGGATTTGCTAGATGTATGCTACAAACATCAACCCAACTGAGCAAGTATTTTAATCTGTCCGCTTCTTTCTTTCCAATATGGTTATTTAAGTAGTTGAGGGAGATCTGGCAAGACTGCTTAAAAATACTTTTCCTCCCACTCAGATCACTTTAAAAACACAAGTACTTTAAAACTGTTGAGTTCTCCGCAGATATTGCTACACAGCTCCTCGGTGCTTCTAACACCAGAACATAGCCTCGAAAGCCAGAGAGCAACTGTAACGCAATGCCACTGAACAAGGCACCTTGAGAACCTCCCTGCCGTCCCTCTGCAAGCATGGAAGAGCCACTAGCAAGAGCTGGCAAGGGGGTTGCTTTTACTCTTGTTAAAAGAGAAAGAAACCAAGGTTTCTTCCCAGGAAAGGAGGCAACCTCCACCAGTTGATACCGGCCACTATGCTGCAAGCCACCCTTCCAGCCAGAACTTCTTCCTTGGCCGCAGCCGCTGAGCTGTGGCCCACAGCCCGGGCCGGGACTCACCGCGAAGATGGCGTTCTGCAGCCCGAAGGGGATCGGCGTCAGCCGCGCCAGAGCCACCACCTTGAGGCCGCTGCCACCCTCCACGACGCGGACGACAGCGCTGAGTGTCTCGCTGCCCTGGATCCTGGCCCGCACCCAGTGGGCCAACAGCCGCTTGCAGGCCACATGGGCAACAAGGGTGCCGACGAGGACGCCGAGCACCATCAGCCCCATGCCCAGCACGAAGCCGTAGAGGTAGCCGGCGGCCACGTTGAGCAGGATGTAGCCCCAGCCGCAGGGGAAGGACACGACGATGAAGCCCACGGTAAAGAGCAGCACGCCGGCCAGGCTGTCCAGGCTCTCCGCCCAGAGCAGCAGGTCCCGCAGGTACTGGCGCACCAGGGCCAGCGAGGCGAAGCAGAGGGCCGCCAGGACGCACACGCTGAGGCAGCTCTTGCACCAGCAGGTGCCCAGGAGGCAGCAGGAGCAGCGCCAGCCCCGGGCCTCGGCCAGCCCGGGCCCGCCGCCCGCCTCGGGCAGCTGGCAGAGCAGCAGCTCCGCCGGCGGCAGCCCGCCCTGCTCCGCGTAGGGCCCCAGCAGCAGCCCGCCGGCCCCCGCCGCCTCCGCCGGGACGAAGCCGACGGTGTCCCCGCCGCCGCCGCCTCCCGCCGCCGTCCCGGCGGCTCGGGACAGCCAGCGGCCCAGGTCCTGCCGGGCCCCCTGCGCCGCCGCCTGCTTCACGGCCCGGGAGAGGAGCTGTAGCGCCGCAGCCCCCGCGCCCCACATCCCCCCGCCCCGCCGCCCGGCTGCAGCGCTGCCGAGCCGCCCAGCCCCGTCGCTCCCCGCCTCCCCACGCAGCCTGCGGGCAGGGGCGGCCGCTCCCTCATCGCCCCGCCATGGCCCGGCTCCCGGCGGCGGAGCCCAGCCGAGGGCCGGACGGGGGCGGGGAAGCGGCAGCGGGGAGGGCGGGGAGGAGGTGGCCGCGCTTCGCCGCCGCCGCCGCGCGGGGCCGGCGGTCGGAGGGGCCGCGGCGGCCTCGGCGCTGCCCCCCCCCTCGGCCGCGCCGCCGGGGCTGCGGCGTTAGGCGGCGGCGCCGCGCTCTCCGTCCCGGCAGCGGCGGCCCTGGCGGAGCGCGAGTCCCGGGGGGCGGCAGCGGCGGTGGCAGCAGCGGCAGCGGGGCTCCATCTCCCGGCGCGCTGGACTCCCGCTCCGCTCCGGGAAGCGCCTTCTCGGAGCGGCGGTGCCGATGTGGCAGCCCAGGCGCCGCTCGCAGCGGAGGGGGAGGAGGCTCAGCTCCGGCGGCAGCAGCGCCCTGCCCCGCTGCGGGGCTCGGCGGCAGCGTCGCGGCCCGCCCCCCGCTCTGCCCCGCCCCGGGACCGCCGCGCCGGCCGGGGTGTGCCCAGCGGGGCGCCGCGGCCCTCCCGCCTCGCCCTCGCCTCAGGCTGCCGGCGGGCTGGGGCCGGGGCCGCCGCTCACGCCTCCCGCAGGTGGCCCGCCGGCGGCCCGGGCCGGCAGCCCCGCGCCTGCCGTTTCCCTGCCCCTTGTTCAGAAGCCCTCGTTCACGGCAGAGCCTTAACCGGCGAGATTTGGAGCCACCGTGCCGCAAGGCTGATCGTTTTCTGTCAGAGGAGCGCGTGGCTGAGGCGTCTCTGACGAGGCGGTTACTCTCGGGCTCCTGTGACGCGTTGGCCGCTCTCCCTCCCTTACATGAAGGCTTTGTTTCACAAACACCCCGGTTTTCTCCTCTTCACAAGCGAGAAGAACCTTTCCCAGCCAGCAGCCTGGGGCTTGAGCCAAGGGGCAACAACCAAGGCCCCTCGGCTCTGCGGCTGCTGGGTGGTGCTCGCGGCATCTCCACAACTCCACAGCTTGACTCACTTGACTGCTTGGCTCACATGTCGGAAGGCTCAAGAGACAGTTTTGGATGGTTTGAGCTTGCATTTTGAGCCCTTGCTAGAAAGAAAGAAACAGCCTGAATACGCAGCGAGGGCTTGATTTAGACTGGTGTTTTCTGAGGAGCCCCACCGAGGCTCGACAGCTTCGTAGGTCACTGTTGCTCTGGTGTTACTAACGACAGGAGCCATACAGTGCGGAAACAGTTTTGTTTTCTTTACAACGCTTAAACGTACAATGTGCTCCAGTGGAGTTCTGTTCCTCTGCTGGGAAATTTTGCAAGCGTGTATAGAACGACGGTGCGTGGGAGAGTTGTAAAGGTTAAAGGGTGATTGGAAAAAAACCCCCAGATCTCAAAATGAAGAACGTATCTTGAAGAATATACCACAAATATGTTCACTTGCAAAATACACCATTAGAAACTATATAACCTGGGCAATCCAACAAATCAGCCTAAGCAAATGACAGATGTCTTTGAGCACCACAGCAGAATAATACAGTCCTGGGAGACTCTGTACAACAGGGTGGTTGCAGGTAAGTATCTCCAGCATAATCTGCTTTCTTGCTGTTACCTGTATTCGAATGTGAGCGTTCGATTTTGTGTGTGCTCTTTACTTAGGATGCAAACACAAGCACAGTGTACATCCATAATAACAACAACAATAATAATAATAATGGCAAGAAAGCCCTGCTTTACAGCTTGTAAAGGATGATGGGCGTACTTGTACATTCAGTAAGGCATTTCAGCAAACTGGGGAGGGCTGGAAGTTCAGCAGAAGAAAAAGAAGACAATTAATTTCTGATTTTATATTAAGAGCATGTAGGTCTTTGATGTAGATTCAGCTTGTGTATATTTTTGTTCAGTGCAGTTGCTTTCATACAATATGAAAAAGCCTAAGTGGAAATGTCTATCAGAGTTACATGCTTTACGCTGCCCCTACATTTCTGCATTTAAAGCGCATAACCTTGTGCTCAGAGCTGGAATGAATCTCCTGCTGCCGCTCCTAAAAGCTACAGGGTTCTGTATTTATAATCACAGAAAACGTACTTGAAAAGGGACCACGAAAGGGTATGAGGAACATAATGGTCTATCTAAGTGGCAGGCCTGACATTACACTCCAACCTATAAAAATATTTTAACTAGTTAGTTAGTGGAGGTGCTTCTCCAGTCCCTAGGAATACACAGGCTGAAACTCCTTGACCTCATCCAGTGCCTGGCCCCCCTAAAACAGCTAATCCTGGCATTGTACAGGTCCTTGGAGCAATAGCTCAGGAAGGAAAGACAACACGCAGTCAGATTTTGAGTGACAGAGAGCATGGTCACGGAGCAGGAGCTGAAGCATCTTTGGATAAACATACAAGCGAGGCTACAGGAGTTCAGCAGGACTCTGGCGGAGCTAGGAGCCTCTCACAGAATCACAGAATCGTATAGGTTGGAAAAGACCTTTAAGATCATCAAGTCCAACCGTAAACCTAACACTACCAAGACCACCACTATACCATGTCCCTAAGCACCTCATCCAAACGTCTTTTAAATACCTCCAGGGATGGCGACTCAACCACTTCCCTGGGCAGCCTGTTCCAATGCTTGATAACCCTTTCAGTGAAGAAAAATTTCCTAATATCCAGTCTAAACCTCCCCTGGTGCAACTTGAGACCATTTCCTCTTGTCCTATCTTGTCCTCTCCTGCACAGAGAGCAGATACAGCTACAGAGCTGAGAGACAGCATCAGCTGGCTCCTGCGAGTCTTCCCGGCATGCTCTTACTGTCTGAAGGGGAAAAAACCCAACCTCACACACCCTTGAAAATTTGCCAACTGCTGGACGAAATGGTTTGCCTTTCAGACTTACTAGTTAGTGAATCAAGATATTCCCATACTATGAATGATGCAGTTCTAATGGTCTGATGATATGAGCAAGGCAAGATCTGTAAGGAAAAGCAGTTATCTTTTAACAGACCAATCACTACACTTAGAAAAACAGACAAGCTCTTGAGCACACAGCTCCTGGACAAACACTTTGTGTTCCAAAAGATAGTGCCTTTTTTTTTTTCCCCCAAGTAAGTTAGTTAATTTAGTGAATAATTTCCAAGAAATGTTGTCTAACTTGTTCTTTAAAAAAGCACTGCTGGCCTGGTTAGCTTCAGAAATTATTTGAAGTAATAGGAATAAAAATTACAGGTTTAGTACCTATGGGTTTAAATGATTACATTACAGCAACTGCCCCTATACTACTATACAACTAAAACTACTCCCGTACTTCCTCAGACTGAATTGCTTAGATTCTCATTAAACTCATCTATCTGAGCTGATTTCTTACCTGTCTTTATATTTTTTTGGTATTTGTCAGCAAATGAATTTAAATCTGAGAGGCACAGGGTAACAGCCAGAGGACTGTACTGCTTCAAGAAAAGGTGTTTCTATGGAAAGAAGCTCTCATAATGATGTAGATTGTAGTGTATATTGAAGAATTTTTGCCATGCGGGTGTTTTTTCCAGGCCCATGTTGTAGGTCCAGGGTATTTCCTTGATCTGACACGAGCAACTGAAAAATGCTATTTTGCGTTCTGAAACTCTGCTTCTCCTGTCTCATTTTTTATTTCAAGGAATATTAGCATGCAAACACACCCAACTAAGCATGTGAGTCACCTTATTGAAATGAAAGACATGACTCATTTAGGCCCATGCAACTGGTCCACACTGAATAGGGGTCCTGAAGCTGGAGAGTAGAATACATTAAGCTACAAGTCAGGAACCAAAATAATTCTGAGTTGCTAGCTCCTGAAAGCTTGCCATAGTTATTTTTGAATTGCTCTTTGGGAGGGAGAAGCAGGACTTTTTTGAGAAGATGATATTAAGGACTGTAACTCCGATGTACGTCTAAATGCCTGTGCTGTTTAATTCTGTCAGCATTAATGTGAAGGTCCTCCAGTGGAAACTGCAACATTGACTAATTTATGTCAGGAGTAAGGATTCTTTGGCCACAGCAGACAGTCACTAGAAGTGCCTCCATCTTATCTGCAGTCTTCCTTGTCATACGTTCCTTTACACCCACATGAAGGAAGGTGCATACACTTTGCTCATGCAGGGCATACACTTTTTGCTGTTTAACAGAGGAGTTGCAAGGATTTAGGGGAAGATATTAGCAAGGAGCAAGCCATGACAAGATAAATTATTTTGGTAGACCAAATTAGGTCTGTAGGCCCTAGCCTGGGCACCACTGATTTGGGTCGTTATGTTTTAAATACGCATTCACAGTTTTGTCAAAGCGAATGAGAAGATGCTGAAGGAAAACAAGCTGTCATGTAGCTTTATATGAGATTAGTTACATTCCCAGTGAAAGGTGATAGTTCTGAAGTTGCTACATCAGGAACAGGAGGTGTAAGAGGAGAAATGGCACTATTAGCAACTTAGCATCATCCAGTGCTTTAATTTTGTGGACAAATATCGATCAAGATGTAACAAAGCTTGCATTGCTTTCACCTGGAGCTATCAAGATCAGAAAAGATCTTTAAATAAAAGTTACAAACATAAAAAATGAAATGCCCATAAAATTAAATAAATGTATCCATTGAAGAGTACACTTTTAAAGTCTTAGGGTGGGAATCCAGACTGTTATTTTGCAGCTTGATTGATTAGGTGTCTACGTATAGGACTAGAAACTTTATTACTTTATTTATACTCCCAGCCTTCCAGATAAGTGCCATACAATCATGTTAAAAACACTGAATGATTTGATATACTATCATAAACTCATATAATTCAGAAAATGAATGTGTTTATTTTCATACATGTTTGTACATAAAAAATATGTTTAATGCAAGGATTTTACAAGAAACATTTCAAACAGATTTTATTACAGCTATATGTAAGGCATGAGCAAAAATTAAATACAGTAAGCAATGTGCTGAAATATTTACATTGAAGGGAAGATTCTGAGACATCACTCTGGTATTAGTTATTATATAAATAGTGACACACCTAAAACAAATCCATTTCAGTAGAACCGAGGATTTGTGATGACTTGCATGATATTCCTTAGAGTGTCCTAGCCCAGAAACAGCAAATGAGAAACCTTAAACATTCTTATACATAATGCAAAAATACAGCTATATACTTAGTACATCTATAGCTGCTTTCAGCTGTTGCAGTAATGGAAAACTTAAGCTTTCCATTAAAATTCATCTAAAAGACTCACATGGGATTCTTCCTTGCAAAAGGATATCCTTAGGTTGACAGAAGAAACTTCCGCCAATTTTTCGTTCCATGAAATGACTGCTTTGTTGCCAAAAGACTGCGTTAGTCAGGGGCTGTTGGTGTAATGCAGAGTAGCTAGACTAAAGTTTGGAAGTCACGAAATTGCTCGTGAGGACTAGACTAGCGTTGGCAGCCCTAGGAAATGGTAAGCTATAGAAGAAAGACCAAGTTTATTCATAGTGTCCTCCTGAATTGCACAGTGCAAACATTAGATGCACCTCAAAATGTTAACCATATAATTACTTCTACCAGGGCCACAAACTGGGAATCTACATTTTCATGCAACAGAATACTTGAGGCAGTTCTTGAGAGCACTAGCGTTTAGAAGTTGTGCTTTCAAAATGAATTTTATCTGTTATGAAATAAGGTACAGTGAGCAAAGCTTATTTGAGGAATAGGAAACTCTCTCAGTAATTTAGTGAGGTTGTTTACATAGAAATTCTTCTCCACTTAAAAGTGACTAAAAGAAGAAGTATATCTAAATATATACCATGCTCAGGGCACTTTTAATGGGAGGAGTTTAGGAAAATGGAAATGTTAGCATATCCTTAGTGTTGTATTTTCATCAGTTCCCACACATCTATGGCTTTCTAGCAATATCTTTGAGAGTCTTCAACAAGCTATCACATTCCTTTTGATACATCTGCAACGCTTTTTATCCAATCCCATATGTAAACGCTATATCTATCTCCTGGTTTCGGCTGGGATAGAGTTAATTTTCTTCCTAGTAGCTGGTATAGTGCTGTGTTTTGGATTTAGGATGAGAATAATGGTGATAACACACTGATGTTTGAGTTGTTCTAAGTAGTGCTTACACTAGTCAAGGACTTTTCAGCTTCCCCTGCTCTGCCAGGGGCACAAGAAGCTGGGAGGGGGCACAGCCAGGACAGCTGACCCCAACTGGCCAAAGGGCTATTCCATACCATATGGCATCATGCTCAGTATAGAAACTGGGAGGAGTTGGCCAGGGGGCAGCGATCGCTGCTTGGGGATGGGATGGGCATCAGTCGGTGGGTGGTGAGCAGTTGCATCATGCATCCCTTGCTTTGTATATTCTATTATTATTGTTGTTATTATTATTATTTTACTTTATTTCAATTATTAAACTGTCTTTATCTCAACCCACGAGTTTTCTCACTTTTACTCTTCCGATTCTCTCCCCTATCCCACTGGGGGGGGGAGTGAGCAAGCAG
Organism: Mycteria americana; assembly: GCF_035582795.1. Lineage (NCBI taxonomy): Eukaryota > Metazoa > Chordata > Aves > Ciconiiformes > Ciconiidae > Mycteria > Mycteria americana. Next base: position 147,448,863 of record NC_134366.1, read on the forward strand.
CTGCATGGTGCTTAGTTGCTGGCTGGGGTTAAACCACGACTATATATGTATTTTGAAGTATACTAGACTAAGTTGCAAAGAAAAGTAGACTGCATTTTCACTGCATTTTACCCACAGCAAGGGTATAGTCCTAGCAGGTTATGGATTGGAGGTCAGTTTCTCCTTATATTTTTGGATCAGTGATTTTTGTAAGAGTATTTAACATTAAAGGTTAACCCAAGATCCAAAGATTCTATTTTAACAGTACAGTAATATTCGACAGAGTTTTACTATTAAGCTTTATCAAGCAGCTTTAAGGTTAGCTTCAAGTCAGCACTGAAGCAGAACATTGAATGTGTTTGTGGGTTGGATAAACAAGCACGTATTCAAGTTTGCGGGTATAAAGCAGGCCACTGATCTCGGTTACAGACATCTAAGATCAGAAAGAAGCTCATGGATATATTTTTTTATGTTGTCTTGATTCATAATTAGCTTTTACTTAGAAAAGTTTGAGCAGCCCTTTCCCATCCCTGTTATTCCTTTATCTGAGAAACCACAATGTGGTATGCGCTGGCAGGCATTGAACATAGGTGGATTTTATGCCTTGGAAGAAGGATGAGGATTGAAAAAATCCCAGCTTCTAGAATCAATAGCAGAACCCTTGTCTGAGTACTACACTATATGAGGCACTGTTGCTGCAACAAAGCACAATTATATCAGTCTACATGTTTACAAACCTTGTTGTAGTATTTTTCTTAGTTTCCAGCCAGACTAACTGATGAGTTATAAACTTCCTCCAAGGGAACATTCACATTTTACGTTGAACACTGATGAAAACATGATTTGAAGTCTAATTTGCCTCCCATTTTAATTGTTATGGTCCTAATCCCATGCAAAGGAGCATTTTAACTAGAAGCCCCAAAAGTCAGAGTTCAGTAGGCAGCCTGGCTCCCCTCTGCTGTTTAGTTTAAAGGAGAGGCAGATTATGACTGAGTTTGGAAAACGTTTCCCAGTCTCTGCTAAATGGTCTCACCTCTTATGTGCTAAGACTGCAAAATGGAAACTCCATTTTTTGCCTGCTTTTTCTAGGCTCTGGTGTCTGCACTGCTACTCCAGCAGCTGAGATCAGGGACACAATGTAGTTGCAAGAGCTCAATCCATTAGGTTTGCAATAAAGATTTTGCCAAAGGCTTGGAGTATCCTCTCTTTCTTTTGAAGGATTCAGTAGTCCTCAGCAGCCTTAGTGGGTACTCAGGAACTCTTTAAGAGGTGCTCCACATCAAGCAGTTTAGGAGACAGACACAGAGTTCACACAAATGATTGATCAGATGGGACAGTGAGGGCTTAAAGAAACTTAAATGGACTTAAAGAAAATGTGTTGATAGGAAACCACATGAAAAAGGGTTGTGTGTTCTTTTCAGGTGGTGTCCTCCCTTGAGTCACAAGAGGTCCTGTAAACATAAAAATGCCCTTTAGTATTACTTAAATGGAGTTACATAGGAGAGGCTACAAGAAACAGAGTAGAGGGGCAGGGTGTGTGCATAAAATAGCCTTCTCTCTCTCCAGCCCTAAAACCACTCTATCCAAGGCAACCTCCATGCACCCTTTTCTGCACTTGAGGGCAGCTTTTCTGTGACAAGAAGGAGGAACCTCTAACGCTGTAAGAGACAACCTTGCACACAGTAATTAAGATTAGTGTGTTTGCTAAATATGAAGCCTGTGTACAGAGCAGATCTCTATAGGGCAAACAGCTTAGGCAAGTAGGAGTCCAGGTGCATGGCAATTTGGACTTTTGAAAACAAACATTCCCAAATTGCACCTCTTACCAGGTTCAACAGAGCCAGAATAGCTGTGTTAAAAAATATTTAGACATGTTGAAACTATTTATTGACTTTGAGACTGACTTAAGCTGTTCATACATTGATACCCAAAAGCATGTGTTTAAACTGAAGTTATTTAGTAAACCTGGTTTAAATAATATTGTTAGATAAAATCAGAAAAAGGTTTCCAAACCTGATCTTGCAAAGACATAGCAGCACATGGGTTTTAGTCCTGTTAGTAGAGACATTGGTCTGCCCTCTTTTGACTGTATCCTGGGCAAAATTGTGCTTTCTGCAGCCAATAAAACCCAAAGGAATATTGTAAACAATTGCATACAGCATTATTAAACACACAGAAAAGTTATACATGTGACTGGTAGACATGTTCAGGCAAAGACATCCACAAAACCTGAAAGCATCCAGAGGTTTCCATTGCTATGCTCTACAGCTCAGATCTCCTTTAGCTCAGATCTTTACCTGGATTTAGAGTTTGATTGTGAAGGTGGTTGTTGGGGGTTTTGAGCCATCTATACCATTGCTGCTCAGTCTTTACTATAACAGTTTCAATTTCAACAGTTTTCATTGGGCTACAACAATTTGTTCAACTGTCAGGGTCTCCTGTACTTTGCATCCTCAAAATACTATATAAGCATTTTGTGTTGGATTTATTGCCTCCACCTGTCCCTTGAAGCACTTAAAATTACCTTTACAAAATATGCATACGTTAAATCAAACACATGGTACATTTGAATGAATCTGCTCTAAAGTGCTTTCCAAGTCATCAGGCAGAACAGGCAGCCTGCAAGCCCAGCTATCCCCTTAGAAAATAAACACATTGGCAGCATATCAAAGATATCCCAGGAAGATGTTCCCAGCCACAAAATACAGTCTTTCCCCATCATTCCTCCCAAAGTAACACAAATTATTATGTGAACCATTGTAGAAAGTCCTAACTTTGGTAGAGAATTTCTTCTTTATTGAAAGAGCACCTTAAAAGCTTTCTCCAACATTGAACTGGCTATCTCTATAAAACCTCTATGTAGGATCTAGTGTGTTTGCTTGCTTGTTTACTTCTTGTGATCAGAAATAAGGCAGAAGGGTTAAGTTAGACAGAAAGGGAGTTAGTACCAAATCTGGGGTTTGAAATCAAAAGTTCTTTGCTTCTATTACACAAATTTATATTTTTGTGAGTTCTTTTTCTCTTAAAAACTTGAAGAGGATCATATTTTTCTTTAAAAGCAAGTTTGTGTGGCAGTAAAAGTTCCCCAAAATTTCTTCATGTTTTTCACAGTTTCTTTAGTCTGAAATCACTGTTTCAACATAGTTTGTATTCCTTCATGAAATCACATACTTTATTAATATACAGGCACCTCATACTGCTCCATCTTTAGGAAAATGTTAGCTTTCATCATTAGGTACAGTCCCAGTGGTAACACTTAACATCATCCGTTATTTCCTCTTTCCAGTCGATAATGGTGGGAGGTTCACCTCTGTTTTCCTTCCTCCTCTGTCTCCTTTCTGGCATTCTGCCTATTGCCATGGGGTAGCAGGTGTATATTATTTCTTCAAGCAGTTACACCAGTTACTTCAGGCATGCATATCTCTTCAAATTAACTTCTCCATGGCCCTTAGCAGCTGTTGCTGCTTTATCACTTTACTGCCAGATGGGCAGCAGGCACCGTTCCTGAGCCAGGACCAGCCGAGATGCCATTCCATCCTTATAGCAGCAGCGCCGTTAAATTCCTCACTGGAAACTGGATAACATAATCAGCTCTATTTTTTCATTGGAATATAGTTTCATTCTTCTTTTTGTGTGTTATTAATAATTGTCAATAAGGCAGGACTAATTTTGTACTAAAGGAAATGCTGAAGAGCTATTATGTGGACATGTAGGTATGATTCTTTCATGAGTTCTGAATACAGCTCCACACCACTCCAGCACAAAATTTACCTGAATCTAAAGTATTCCTAATTTTCTTCTTTATGTATCAAGGCCTTCCAGATCAGTCTCACCTCTAGCAAGATATACAAGAATATTAAAAATGTTTTGCTATAAAATAGTTACATTTTAATGCGTCAAGTCTACCTCACATCCTCTGAAGTGCACAAAAATTTCCATAAAATAATTATTTCACAAGGAAAAAAAGACAAAAATCATTAAAATACCTTTGGAGTTGACTTTGATATTTAATAACTTGAACAAATAGTTACAGTGTGTGATAGCAACATTATCCTTCAGTATAAAAAGCAGACCAAGTTACACTGCTAAATCCAATATATGTACTTTCATGATATTCTCAAACACACTATATGGTTTATAGGAACTAATATGCTATTTGCTACTTATGGCTGGAGTAAAACCATGGCATGCTCTATTATGAGCCTCTCCATTCCACAATAGCTTATTGCAATCATAAGAGAGAGGCTGTGGTGCCTTTTTTCTTGACCTATGACTTTTTCTGTAACACATACCTTGATCCAAGTGCCAAAAAAGAACTGCTGGATTCCTGCAAAAGCCTTTACTGTCTCACAAAGTAGATGTTGTAAGCTGGTGCCTTCTAGATCGGCTTCACAGAATCACAGAATTGTATAGGTTGGAAAAGACCTTTAAGATCATCAAGTCCAACTGTAAACCTATCACTACCAAGACCACCACTATACCATGTCCCTAAGCAATCGGCTTCATCGATTGTATCATAGACACACAACCCACTAATGAGAGAGACATAAATTACCTCTAGTCTGAATTCATGGACAAACTGTACTTGCTGTGCCTCAGAACCTGTACTACGCTCAGGACCACTGACATCAAATGTGCAGATATCCCAAACTGCCAAGCTCAATACAGGTAATATCATTTATTTTGCACTTAATTTTCCTTAATGCCAAGGAAATTTGTGTTATGAATGCAAACTACTTGTATGGTTTATGCATGGCTACTGTGCTAATAGAGGTTGACAAGTATAGAGGAGGATCATGTCTTATTTCCATAAATGGCATTACAAAGGTTTTGGGGTTTTGTTTGCTTCTCTGTTTGTTTGTTTGTTTTGTGGTAGCTATTACTGTTTTTCCTGGATTTTTTTTTTCTTTCTTTCTTGCATGGAGGTAGAAATGAAGTAACACGAAGCAGATCCTTAAAGAAATCAGAAAACTGGCAAGAAAACTGGATGTGAGGTATTGAGTTTTGCTGAGGGCAGAGATCAAGTATCTTGGGTCTGTGTAACACCTTCAGTCTTTATGGTTTGTCTCTCTTGCTTGCCTTGTCGCCCCTTCCTTTAAAATTTGTCATGCACTTGAAACTTGCAGCCCTTCAGATGCTTCATGTTACTTCAATACTCACTACTCCTCTGCTTACCCATTTGGCCAAAAGTTGCTGGGCAGAAAGCAGGCTACATTTCTTAGGCAATACCTTTGGAGATGGCTTCAGAATTAAGACAACGGATCATAAACCTGGTGTGTAATGATAAGGTCAATCCCAGTAACGTCCCAAGAGATACAGGAAGCTTTTTCCAAAGTTATCCTTTACAGGCATACCAAATACAGGAACAACACATTGCACTGGCATTTGGAATCCATGAAGCATTTACTTAGTTTTTATTGCCTTGATTTTTAATTAGCATTTTACTTAGCTAAGTTTGAGCAGCCTTTTCCCATCTTTGTTGTTATTCCTTTATCTCAGAAACCACAAATGGAGTCCATCGAAGGTCATCAAGTTGCTCAGGCATGATTTTCCTTTGGTAAATCCATGCTGACGCTCCCAATCACCTTCTTCTCCTTCATGTTCTCAGAAGACTTAATTTGCACTGTGTATCTTTTAGGTAACATGCAGAAAATATTTAATCAGAGTATATTTTTATTGCCACTACACATTTCTCACTACATATTTTATGGTACAGTATGTATACTTTGAGCACTGAATGTCACTGATACATAGCAAACAAGCAGGGCTGGATCCAACCCTGATCCAGAGCAGGGGACTGTGCTGTGTGTGAGGCTTCACACCATGTGCCTGAATCCATTTGCCACACAGGAAGAGGCTAAGGATGGACAGGGAGAAGGAGAAGGTTAAGGGCCATGTTACCTGTTTCCCCTCCCTCCCTGCCATCCTGCCTCTTCCAGTAAACCCTACCTGCAGGGTATTGACCTCTCATTAGGAATTATTTCTGTAAACAGATAACAAACTGGAGGAGGGAGATTAATAAAAACTCTATACAACAAGTAGTTACATAGCTGAAGACTTGATCTGATTCAACAGAGTGTTACAATAGCTCTAAGACAAGTTACCCTCCTTGACGTCTGGTTTTGCATGAGCAGAAAAGCAGGAGAACACACAAGCAGTCATGCTGACTGACCTGGTCTTCAGTGTAACAGAGGCTGCTTCAACAACAGAGGCAATAAAGTAGTTGTAACTCTGCTGCAACCAATTATGAAGTTTCTAATTGTGAAGAATTATTTAGGATTTCCCCCAAGGAGTTATTTTTAAAGAGTACCAGAGATTATCCCTAAAGACGTCTTCTAACCTGTCGCATTTAAAAGCATCCCAGCTTCTCAGATGTGCTGCTCAAGGGAGCTCTTTCTATTTTATTGGTATCCACTAGAGAAAAATAAGCAACAGCCAAGTCATAAAAAGGTTGGGTTTTATTACTTAACATTACAGCAATTTGCTGTTGCTAACTTTGTTGAAAAATTACAGGGAGTTGAAGATGAGTGGATGAGCTGATTCACCGGGGAGTATGATTGACTGATGGTGGGAAAATAATGAGAAGTCCCAGGGAAGCACGTAACAGAGAGAAACGAAAGCAAAAGGAGAGTTTAAAAGAAAAGCGTTCTATTTTTCCTCTTTTTTTTTTTTTGTTTTGTTTTCCAAAAGCACTTAACATCTTCATGATACACTTTGATCTGCACGACTTTGACTAGGTTACTTTCAGAGAGCAGAAGGCCCTTCATCCTGCATGGACGTGAAAAGTCTGTGCTTGCCACGGCTGGACACAGCTGTGGGGTTCACAGTTCACCCAGAGCTCCTAAGAAAGTAGATTCTCATATGTAGCCTGTATTTCCTTCTGACAAGGTAAAAGCAGCTAGTTCTAAGCCGTTAAGAAAAGTCTAGAGTAGGCCACCTGTGGTTGGAGAAAGTGAATGTATACCATGACTGGGCTATAAACTGCTCCTCCACATGCTAGCATTTAGTTCAGAGCAAAGCACATGTAAAAAGCCCCAAAATATTTCCCCACCTGTTTCCTGCCCTTGCACAGACTGTAACAGTCTCTGTGGTTTGGAAGCAGAACCAAAGAGGGAAGCTGTGATTTCAAAGCAGCACAACATGAGGGAAACGTTCAGTGCGGCAAGAGGGTCCGCTGTGCCTGCTGTCCTGCGGAAGAACAAAAAGGTTGCCCTGCCACGATGAGTCACTTGCAGATTCAGCGCGTCTGTGGCAAAGATCACCACTTTGTGGTCTGGAACAGTGTCTTGCTTTACCGTGAGGGGAAAAGAAGGAAAATCTGGTCAACTGAGTGGACAGACTACAGAGCCAAGGGATTTCTTCTTTCTCAGAGCTCAAGCAAGAAAAAAACGTGGCAAGGGATGATGAAGACACTTCATATCAAGATCTCAGAGAGGAGAGGACAAGCATGCATGAGCATTAGAAGAAAGCCATGCTGGCGGGAAGCCAACCAGCCTGTCTCTAGCAGACCTCTCAGGGGAACTCAGGAAATGGGTGAACTTTCTGGTTCTTCCTCAGTGCTGACGTATACAGGCAGTACCGCATTAAGTCCTACCCTTTAAGGTATAGATTACCACACAAACATGATTCCCCATTTTCCGTTTTTTTTAGAATTAAATTTAAACATACACTATACTAGCACAACTAGTGTTACTACTGCAGCAGCTATGCATTATTTCCTCTATTTCTGCAACAGGGCAATTAAAAATTAAAATAATGAATGTGATTTTAAGACAGAAGAGCCTCCTGTAAAGGAAATAATCTCATTGGCCCTCTGAACTGAACAGAATAGTCCTGTTTCAGTGTAGAGCAGACCAAAATTACTACTACATAAGGTGACTTAAACTTACAGTTGAGCTTTATGCCTTCTCAGGGGACTGCCACACAGGAGCTCTCTCGGAGGGTTTTTCAGAAGCCCCATGTCTTGGATGCTGCAAGCCCCTTGGCAACATCGCTGTCAACAAATACACACAAAATCACCTGATGGTGTACACAAAAATCTCTACTACGACAGCAGAATCTAACACTGAAATATACTCCCCGAGATATGGAGATAACTTTTCTTGTAAAACTTGGCTGGAGGCTGGAAGGCTGCTTTAGCAGTTGTGCAAGACAGCCTGTACTGTTCGTGCAGCTCTAGGAAAGGGGAGCAATTGTAAAGGGATTATTCCCAGTGCTTACTTCAGACACCACTTTTCAGCCCAACTTTGTAACCAAAAATAAAGAAAACAAGGATTATGTTGTGACGTATCATCATTAAGATATTAGTTAAGTAATGAGACAGGTTAAGAATAAAACAGGAAATTATTCTTCTGGTTTTACTTCCTGAGCTTTTATTAGCTAGCCAACACAGACGAGCTCCTGAAAAAGCACTTGTTTAACAATTGGACAAAAATCAAAAAATAAATTTGAAGGCCATCTCCTTTGCAGGTCTCATGACAGACTCTCTTCAGCGCACAGTAAGACTCATTTAAAAATATTAAGTCAGTCTATCTAAAGATGCCACGTACCTTTTAGGAGAGGCTCAAAGTGAATCTAATCTGCTAGAGCCGTTGTATCCCACAATCATTTATTCTGTCTGTCCTCATCTAATCTTCAGAATATCAGCATGCCAATCAGATTTTCCTGGAGAGCATATTATGAATCTTTGCACTTTATAAAGTGTTGGGTTTAGTTGTATTGCATACAGTATGAGCTCAGGATCCTGTCAAGGACTCTATGGATCTCCCACAGCCCAGCAACGTGGGGTCTTCTGAGACTGAAAAAATGTCCTTTGTGATTTCCTTTACCATATGGGAGGGAGGAGAGGGAAAATGCTATTAACTATATGGAAAGAAGAGTAAATTACACCAATTACAGTGGCTTCCATATGACCAACTCTGAGCCAGTTTCCGCCATGCAATCGGATGCATACACTGCAATGGATGGAGACATGCTAACACTTCTCTCTCGGGAGCTCAATCACTCCCTGAATTAGGCCGGGTTCCCTCTTGGGAAAAGCCCCCAGGAATTAGCAGGTCTAACTGCATTACCCAGAGAGATTTTGGCCATGGTGAGCAGAGACAACCATGAATGAGACCTTGATACAAACCTTTAGTCTCTTGCCCATCTCCAGACATGTTTTAGAAAGTTTACCCATTCTAAGTAGCTATAATTTAGCAGAATGATAGCTTTGTATAGGCTATATAGCTTTATACAGCCAGCTTTAGTGCTGGGGACTGAAGAAAAAGACAATAGGAATACTCAGAGCTGGAAAGCCTGGGAGAAAGAGCAGTGCAAATACAGCCCATCCAATAAAAGGTGTGCTTGTGTTTTATTTTGATTCTGTTGCCATTTAAAATAATCTGATTAGTTCAGGCTATTCAGCACCTGGAATGTTCTCTTTACTGCTTGCCAAAAATAATTAAGCCTTATTCTTTGTGATAAAGGACACTGGAAAGGGAAGCCATGGAGAAAAAGACAGGAGAGTAGGCTTTGAGAAATACCCAATGCAATGGGTTTGTAAGCATTTGTAAGTCCACCTGAAGCCTACGGGAGACCAGGATTTCTGGCCCATGAACATCAGAGACTTCAGGAACTGCTCTGAAAGTTTGAAAGCCAGGAATGATGGACAAAACAGGCCTCACAGGAGTGCCGAATGGTGGGGACACCCGAACCGTTGTCATATCCCTAGCAAGGGAGAAAGTGAATATTTCTGTAATTTTGCCACTGACTAAGTATGAAATTCTAAGTGAGATAGAGTGTCTTGATGCTGTTTCCCTGCTCACAGATGTTTCCATGCATAGTTTTGTTCATATTTACTGCTATGCCAACAAATGCACATCAAATGCCTTTCCCCTGCTGCTTTTTCTCAGAACCTCTGCCAAACCGTACGATCAATTTTTTTCAGTGTTTACAGACAGTTTGAGAGTCTACAAACTGTAGCTCCTGCAATATACACACAAAAGCAAAGGACAGAGAGGAATAAAAATGTCTTGCCTGCTACGATGGCAAAATTATCTGTACCACAAGGAAATATAGATTTTTTTATTCTTTTCTTTTAAGATTCAACAGCTGCCAAACTCATACTCCGCTGAACTCCAGTACTTAAAAAATGCAGCGACTTAACTGCAAGGGATTTTGCCAATGAATTGGAGTGCCATTCCTCTAGTTCTGAAGCCGGCTTTTCCAAACCGGCTTGTACAACCCGTCTTGTATCTGGCTGTAGAGGTTGTCCCAGCCCCAACGTCAGACCCCATCTTCTGCATGTAATGATCCTTCCTCATATTCTCTTCCTTCTGTCATCAAGAACCACTTTCATCCTTCAAACTAAATATGGAGATGCTAATTAGTACTAATTAGATTAATACGGATGTTACAGTTACACAGAGGACTTGCCAATGGAACCTGGGAAGGAAGTGAGGAAGGAGAAGAGAGAGTTTATTTGTGGAAACCACTTCATAAGCACCAAGGACACCTCTGGTTGCTATTTCTGAAGTACAAAACCAAAGCAAAGACTTGCATTGAGACCCATAAGCCTGGCTGAAACCAGTACAGCTGCCAAATAATTAGGCCGTCTTAGGAAACACTTTCACTAAGCAGTACTCTCCATTATACTGTTGTTTTCCAATGTGAGTTACTTAGTAAAGTGAGTGGAAGGAATGGGTCACTGAGTGAAGGAGAGAGAAAGTCTCCAAGAAGAGGGAAAATCAAAGGCTGTTACACACTGCCCAGCTGCAAAAACTCTTCTGCTGGAAAGAGCACACAAAGCTCAACTGTTTCATTCCAAATAAGTGTATTGGCCCGGGTGGATGTTAAAAGGAACAACGGTAGAAAAATTGGGGGGGAGAATGAAGCAGAGCAGAGCCACGGCACCCAGACAAAGGCAATTTGAAACTTATGCAGAGAAGAGGGAAGGCTTGTGTTGGCATGGATTTAACAAAGGATGGTGAGGTGATGTGAGCAGAGCAATAGGAAAACGTTATCCCAGCAATGCAGTTCCCAGTAACACTAGTAAATGCTATATAATATATAATAATGATTAATCAGTTACCATCTTGATAATTAAAAGGTAATTGTCTAACCCTATGGCTGTAATGTAAATGGAGATCTGCTAACCCAACTGAAATTTGTGCCACTATCATCAGTGACTAATCATACCGTTCTTCTCTATAGGTTTGCTTGAATTTGCTTATTTTGGAAACAAAGCAAAGCTTTAACTTCATTTGTTAAAACTGTATAGGCAGCAGAACTAGCCAGTATTTTACTCTGCCTCATGACCTATTAGTAAAGTTCCCAGAATCAGCAGATTTCCAGGTGCAGTAGTTTTAACTGATGCCAATGCAAGGAAGAGAAGTGACTTGTGGGGTTTAAGGTTAACAATGAAATAACTAGCTCTGATGTATGTCCCAGTAATGTATTTCACTGGTGGATATTTATTATTTTAGACCAGAACATTTCTGTGAGATGTCCTGAAGGTCCCCAGCATTAAAATTAAGACAACATAGTCGGGTTCAGTCATCATAACAGTACAGATCTAGATTAACATCAGTATTAAATTTACATCAGCAAGAGAATGAGAGACCAAGAACACTTGGCCTTTTCTGGAAAGACCCAGAACAAAAAACATTAATATTACCTTTCCCACAAGATTTTACATTGGCAGAAGTGATGGAACAATGTGGCTACTAATTCACCAGCTTTAGAATTAATTTCTAAACTTTATTATTGTCTCCACTGAGACTCACAAATTGCTTTTGCTATAACATCGTTCCAATTATTTTCACCTGCTCAGCAATCAGGATTTGTAGGAAAATTCTGACTCTTTGCAAGTTGTGCTTATTCTGAATGAGAACAAAATAAACTTTTTATAGTTTCTTAAAACACAAGTTTCTGGAGGAAATGATGTTTCAGGAAATTTGAAATGCATTGCCCTAAGGTAATTAACTAGTAAAGAGCTTTGAGTTTCAAACATGACAATTTATTCTGAAAAGGATCAAAATTAATCACACTGACATTGTTAAAATGCTTTTCAATTCTTTTCATCATAGAATTTCATGAAAAGCAATGCATTTTTCAGATGGTTCAGTTTTTAATGAAGCTTCATTTCCCACAGGATAAATTTTCCTACAGTAAATTTCTTACCGTTTTAATTTTATCCTTTGTTTCATATACTCTATTCATCTGAAACTCAATTATACAAATGCTGAAGACAGACACTTGTACCACCACCACTTTTTCTAGGTATGAGTCTCTTACTCCATCTGCCAGTACAAAAGTGTATTACAACACAGACATTACAGCTCTTTGTATATGGCATTTTATAGTTTGAAGATTGTCTAAGGGTTAAATATTGATACCAAACTATACCAGTAAATGCTGAAAATCTACAGTACACCCCAGCTTTAAATCTAGTTTTGGCTATTTGAAATGAGTGCTAGCTAAACGAGGCCCGTCTGCTTTTTAAGAGGTGATCAGAGAGAAATGGGTAGATTAGGAAAAGAAGCTTAACTAATAAAATCAGGAGGGAGGAATAAGGCTTGAAGTTGCGAAATACACAGACAGTATCTCAATTAACAGGAAAAAGCTTTCCAAAGAACGGATGTACTTGGAGCATGGTGAAAAAATTAATTGGTTCTCTTTAGGGTAATGTGGAATTAGAGAGAGGATGGAGTCGCATTGCAGACCTGTTGTGTAATTCCCTTGTCTGCTCTTACAAATGAAGTGGATGGAGATTTGCTTTAGCTGGACGTCCATTTTCTTGAAGCAGGGAGAAGACCTAAGAAATAACGCTCAGCTATAGGTACAGGCAGGATGCAGCAGGGCCAAAGGGAGTCAAAGCGAAAGGTTTGTGGATGGGAAACTGTCAGAGATAGCCACTGACACATACTTGCCAGGCTGGTTTTGGTAGATTCGGACTGAACATCTGTTCTGTTCTGAAGTATAGGAAAGAAACAAGTGTAAACCAAATACCAAGACAAGAATCAAGGGTTATTTGCCAGAGATTGCAGGGATTTATTACTGAGCACACATATGGAAAAATGACCTTTGGCAAGAAGATATGATTAGACAGAGTACGCACACTGCAGACAGCGCAGCTTTCCCACAGAAGGAGGATGCTAGAAGAAGCAGCGGCTGAAGTACACTGGGGTTATAAAGCAGAGACCGACACATTCTGTGCACGTGTCACCTGTGTAGCAAATAAAACACGTTGTCCTCGGGAGGAGGAGAGGGTAGCAAATAAAACACATTGTCCTCGGGAGGAGGAGAGGGTGCACACCCTCTTTGCAACACTGGCACCTCACCAAGTTGGTGAGACGCATAAGATCTGGCCACAGAGCGTCTCCAGCAAGCCCAGGGTTTTAATCTTCTGCAGACGCATCTTTGCCCTTACTTTAGATAGTCCAGAGTTAGCAGAGGAGTTATTCCCAGGCTCCCACGGACAGTGGTGATGTTCTTTTACTAAGGGCTGCATGAGTCGCTTAAAAATGTCTTAAATATTATTTTCTTCCTTTTCAAGTGAGATCCACCTGATAAGTGCTTATGTTTACTTTTCAACTGCCTGTACATTCCTCATTTTTGACAACATAAAGCAAGAAGGGACGATAAATCTTAGCTGTTAATTAAGGCTGAGCTGAATTAAAGACTCTGCCACAAATGACCATTTTATCGCTACATGCAAGAGCACAGCGCAGACAGTTTTAGTGTGAGCTAAAAAACATGAAAGGATAGTTTATATAACTCATCCTCCAACTATCCTTACATTCAGTGTACATGTTCCCCTGGTGTGTGCCACCTCCCAGGCAGACTCCTGTTTTCCACATGTGTCTGCTGAGCAGGTAGGCAGGATGGTCAGGACCAGGATGGTCCATATAATGCTTTGCACAGTATGAAGCAAGAAGGTTTGTGGGAAGGAAGCTGGCATGGGGATAACAGGACTGCAGAGGCAGCTGAAGGGAGAGACTCCTCTGGACCAAGGTCCTGGGGCTATGAGGATCTTGTCTGTTATAGATGAAAGAGACATCAGCTGGGATCCTGTGAATATTACAAAATAGATAAATAAAAGAGCAAAAATACAGCTGCCATACATCTCCACAAACTTTCTCATCTATACAAGGGTTTCAGACATTAAATCCCCTCTCAGCCAAGAAACTGGAATTGTCTAAGAATATTCATATTGACAAATCAAGTGCGGAGTAAAGGCAGATGGGGAAAGGATTAAATCTGGCACTTTTGTAATTTTTTGTGCACTGTATCTACCACAGACTTTCTTCTTATATTCACCAGAATGAAAGCTCCCTCCTCATAATCTTTTCTGATAATTCAGTCACTTTCTACCTTGAGAAACAGAATCAGGAGCCAACAGCTTTAAGTTATTAAGGATGATCCAGTTAAACACACAGTGCTACTAAGGAGAGAGGAGCATCCGACAGACCGTGCCAGCTTCTGCAAACAGTGCACACGCTTCTCTTCCTATGGCCAACGGGCAGAGCGCTCTCAGTGTAAGCACTTTCCCTGCTTCAATTTGTGGTCTGTAGAAGTTGTTTGATAGTCCATTAGTAGGTATCTTTCTTAGGTCATCATCCTGTTAGCTGCTTTCATGGTTTAATCAAAACCACCGCAAATACTACTAACCCTTGTTAAATTCTTATCTGTGAGGAAGGCTTAGTTTGGGTAATGCTTTTTGTGCATGCATGCATTTTATTTCCACTGCTCTCATCTAACCTGTTTATATCCTTTCACTTGTAGAGATTTAAATGCAAAATGGAGGGAAAGAAAAGAATATAAGATGGGAACCAGACATGACTGGTAACCCTCTTTCCATGCACCACAGCTTTCTAAAGACTAAACAAAATTGCTGAATGTCATGCAGATGGGAATAAGAGACTAGCTTTGCAGAGCTTTAAGTCTCTTGTTTTAATGACTTGGTAGGTAAGAGTCAGAATTTCTAAAGTATTCCATTCCAGAAACTCACAGAAGCCAATGAAACAAAGAAATTACGTTGTTCAAACCACTGTTTAATCAGATTACGAGTCTGATTTTTTATTTAAATATAATAAGCTCAAAATGAGTTAAAATGAATATAAGCACAATGTTTATACTTCAAAATATAAATTAGAGATGTATAAACTCTATTTTCTAAAAAGTTAACATAAATTTCCTGTTCCTTTTGCATTTTAAGGGAGAGTGATCTGAGTATTTGTCAATGTCATTTCAATGTTTTACATTTTGTTAAATGCCTTATTCACAAACATAGTTGAAGATTTACCTATTTAGTTCTGAGCAAACACTTTAATGTGGGAAGTTGGAAAGATTATTCAAATATTGTTATTCTATTCAACCGACTCTGGTTGAGAGCCAGAGGAAGGCGTTTGCTGAAAATATGTTGTTCTAGCACTTTAATTAGGAGAGACCAGAGAAAATTCCCTAAAGCTTTTGGTTAGACAGTATTAGGCTGCAGTGTAAAAAATAAAATCTAAATTAAAGGAGGATCTCCCCCCATGGCAGATTAGAGTTCAGACGGGAGACCAGAGCGTGCCTGCAGCCTGGGTCATTTTGCTCAAAAGCCGAAAACAGTTTGGGTTTTGTATGCCTTTTACAGCAAAATTTCAACAGGTAAGAAGAGAAAAATAACAGATCTCTGAGATTTAAGACAAGAGTAGACTATTTAAAATAAAAATCTGAGAGCCACATGCTATTCAGAGGCTTGATAGCGGGGCCCATTGGAGGCAGAGCGTTTGCTTCTGTGGCCGGAGGACAGCCCGTGGCTGTGCCCAAGCAGCCCAGCTGGGGCACGGAGAGCCCTACGTCTAGACCCTTTGCGTGGGATATGTCTGTCCTGACTTCTCTAGTGCAGTCTGCGGCAGACGTGAGCACAGCATTTCCTAAGGCTGTAGCCTGTGCTGTACCTGACCCGTAGATTAATGGAGTTCCGCAAGCCCAGCTGTTAATCTCCCGCTTTTCAGGAACATGGTATGTATATTTATTTATACTCACATTGATGCTCATGAATGTAAAAGCAAATGTGAAGGAAACAAAAGGAAACCATTAAAGTAGAAATAAGAATTAGACTCATGGGAACTCTGATTTCTAATTAGAAACACTGCACATCTATTATAATTTTAGCTCACAGAGGTTAATAGAAAATGAGATCAAAGGCAGCATGTGTTTACCAATGGTAGATCATGCCAGACTAAGTTTCTTTGATGTGCTAACAGAGCTGAATAGGAAATGCAGATATCATCTATCTAAACTTCAGGAAAACATTTAATGTGCTGCCACTTGGGATCATATCTATTAGATGAATGAGAAAGGAACTTATAAAAGAACTATAAAAGTGCATGAGGTTTGGAACAGAACAGATGACAGTTCTGATTCTGTTGAAAGGAAAATGACTACGCTGGAAGAAGGTTAGTAGTAGAGGTCCTCGAGGATTTGTGGTGGGTTCAGTCATCTTCTCTACTTACACTGTTCCTCCTCCCCCAACCCCATAGGTTTCTGAGGCTTTTTTACCAGATGCGCCAGGGCTGCTCGGCAAACGAATGCAACACTGCCTTGGACTCTGAGCTGCATCACCCAGCAGGTGGGAGACCATCTCGCAAGCCCCTTCCCTTCCTCCTGGGGAAATCCTCACCTGGGCTGCAAGCTCTGGGGAGTGCTTCAGTACCCAGCAAGTGCAGGGGTGGTGATGCCTCCCACTTCCTTCGAGCACGGACACTTTCAGAAGAGCTCCGCAGGGTCACACAAACACCACAAAAACCTTCTGGACTCAATTCCAGTTGATAGCACTGCCAGGTCATCTTTCAACTGGTAAAGAAAATAGGTTCCTGTGTTGGTTGGAAGCAAATAATGAACACAGAGAGAGCTTTCATTCTTAACCTTAAAATGTTATTTTTAATTGAAATTGCAGATGTGACAAAGCAGAAGACTGCAATATCATTCAGGTGGAACTAGAGGACCTTAGGGCATGGAGTCACAGCAGTGCAATGGGCTTCCATCAAATATATTGTAATGCCATGCCCTTTGGACCTACAATAAGATTTGTGTTACAGACTAGAGTTCATCATCTGGGGAGATGACAGACCAAGGATGCATTTTCAAAGAAACAAAGATAGCTAGAAAGTATTGTTTGAGCTACTTCTAGCAAAGAAACATATAACAACATTTTCCTTGTGAGTTACTTCTGGAAGATGGCATAAAATCCTTGTCCCTTGCTTTGAAAAAGTAGCAAACATGAACCAGTGCAGAGGAAGCAGACATGACAAAGAACTGACAGCTTCTCTTAATGAGAGGAACACTAAATAGTTTCGTTTAGTTTAGTTTAATTTAGTTTAGTTTAGTTTGTCTAGCAAAACCAAGGCTGAAAGAGGAAGCAATTATTCTCTGTAAAGCTATCAAGGCCAAACCTCAAGGGAGGAAAAGGACTTTTCAGCTGACACAGTAATACATGGGAATAAACTGGACATGAATATGTTTAGGCTGGAAAATAGGCAAAGATTTTTAACTACCAGGGAGAAGGTTGTCTCCCAGAAGAGGTAAATATAAAAGCATATGCAATTTTAGGACAGCACCTAATCAGCATATGGAAGGGCCACCTTCAACACTGCCATCCTACAGCAGGAAAAAGAAGCCGTAAGGCATTTCTAATTTGCAGCTGGATGTACAGAAGCCCAAAAGATACCAAAGTGCATGGCAGTAAGTAAAACCACCTCTTCTCCTCTCAACAGGAGAAACTGCTATCAAAGCACAGGTTATTAACAACGCTGGGATTTAAAGGCCAGTCCTACATCAAAAAAAGCAATTTCTTTGCTCTGGAGTTATAAGTGAAACTGGAATCAACTCTGTCTAGCCCCTGTAGACCCATCTTGCTGCTGCTCCTAAAAACAAAGAAAGGCAACAAGAAGAGCAACAAGCCCACAATAAGTAACTTCAACCAACATTCAGATCCACAGCCTAAGCTGGACTGCAATCGCAGAAGGTTGGTTATAAATCCTCTGCTTTGGACAAAACGCAGGACTTCTAGAAAAGCTTACATACACTTTTGCTATGAATTACTGAGACTCCAAGTAGGACACGCGTGCATTTTGAAGGTGAAAAGATCTCTGTACATTATCACAATGACAGCCTTTGCTCTCCCTGGCTGCCACCCCAGGAGCCTGCTGACCTGAAACTTTGGTGTGGGCATGTATCCATCTGTGAAGCATTCTCTGCTTAACAGGGTGCTTGGACTATTGCTCGCGGGTTGCCATTTCATTCGTGCTGCTTTGGCTGTGGCTGATGACAAGTTGCTACACTTCTGATTAATTTCCACACTACAAAACGTTACAAGCTTCGTGCAGACAGACCACAAGGTGGCACAGCTGTAGTAGCTATATAGAACTGGATAAGGCAGTCCAGCATGAACAGATTAAAAATAAAAATTAACATAGTATTTAATATCAATTAGAGATGAGGGGAGGTAAGCAAAAAATATCCTATTCTGGTGAAAAAGTTCTTATTTCTAATTGAAAGGTGGTGTTCTCTGAGCCTATAAACAACAGACAATGCTGAAATCTTTTATTTTCAATAATCAACTGCTTATATATTTACAAAAAAATAACACTTCAAAGCACAAGGGACTTTTGAACAAGGAAACCAGTTTTGTCTGAGATGTAATAGAATCATGTGACTTTAGATTTATTTTCAGTCGAATGTTACAATGATTATAGAATAGTTTTTTAGCGATTTTTTTTTAAGCTGGAAAATTCTTTAATACCAACAAACTCTCTATCCCACAGACAATTCCATTTGCAACCACTTTCAATTTTTGAATAGCAAAAGAGTTTGAGAACAGTCCCTAATTAGATGTCAGAGACCAATGACCTTTTGAAAATAGTCTTTTTATGACAGAATCCACAAGGCAATGTATGCACTCTATGATACAATAATGTTAGTAATATGGATTTATGGGATTCAGATTCACTGCTCCGAATGACCCAGAAAATATTACGGAACTTTAGCCCAATCATTACTCTGGCAGAATATCACAAGGAACTGGACAGTATAGGTTTATTGTCTCCAGGATATTTGCTTTTATTATCCTCTAACTACTGAGGAGATGATTTGAGGTAAAGAGAAGCAGACATATAGTGGGGACTATGCAGGGAGGCAGAATTTCATTATGTTTTTGTTGTGGGGGTTTTTAACAAAAATGATGTCATTTGTATCATTCACCAGTGAGTATTGCTATTTGTCCTGCAGCTGTTCAGCACTAGCGTAACAGGGTGATGATCCATGGTTAAGATTTCTAGGAGTGTCTGCAATAAAAATATTAACTTTCCATCCATTTATGTACTGCCATATTTGTCAATAATTGTCGCAAACGTCACATATTTGAAGAGGTCTCATTATGGCAGAATAATCAAAATCTAAAGATAAGCTCATCTAAATACCAATATATGTCCATCAGAGATATCTATATCTAGTCATCGAATCTATATCCAAAGCGGAGGAAAATAATAACTTTATTAATCAGGTCCTCTTGGAGAAAATCAGAATTCCTGATTAGCATCCAAATGAAAAACTGGCCTTTCCAAATTTGCTGCATTTCATCCAGGCAAACTGTTCTCTGACTTGGAGAGTGAGGAGATTCACAAAAGCCTGCGTTTTTTAAATGAGATCTGAAGCTTTAATTAGCAAGTTTTTCATTTGGGTTGACAGTCTTCCTTATTTTAACTGGAAAATGTCTGCGACTGTTATAGCTATGCCTGGTATAATATTTATAAGGAATGTCCTAGTAAGTAAGAATATAAGTCATTGATATTCATTGATAATCATGGATACCATTTTCAAAACAACCTGAGGGATTTGAACACATAATGTTCTTCCCGCTCTAAGTCTTCCCATACTTCTGTCACTATCATCCACTGCAGTATTGTATCTAATCCAGGGCTCAATCCTCCAAACACAGAATGCAGTTCCAAGAAGCCCGGAATGATGGGGGAGCTGAATCTTCAGATTAAAATCTTTCCCAGGGAAGAAATGCACTCTTAGAGCTCTGTAGGAAAAGAAAAAGGAGGAAAAGGAAGAGGAAAAAGGAAGAGGAAAAGGGAGAGGAAAAGGGAAAGGGAAAGGGAAAGGGAAAGGGAAAGGGAAAGGGAAAGGGAAAGGAAAAGGAAAAGGAAAAGGAAAAGGAAAAGGAAAAGGAAAAGGAAAAGGAAAAGGAAAAGGAAAAAAGGAAAAGGAGAGAAGACATGGTGATTGATTCCTACACCTCTCATGCTAACTGAAATGAAAGGAGTCAGCTTCTTATCTCATACCGTTAGATCCTCTACTCACACCAGCAGCATTGCTTCAGGTGGCTCTCTAAAGATCAACAGACCGATATAAAGAATACAATTATTATTTTCTTATATTAATATAACTTAGCACAGAAACACACCAAAGAAGTATAAAATGCCTATTTATTTTTTAATTGAGAGTAATTTAATTGAGAGTAATTGAGAGTCTTTAAAATTTCACAGAGAGGATAAGTATCCCATGTAGAAAACTCAGTCTTGCAATTCCCATTAATTTTTATATGATTTGTACAATCAGTCCCTGAATGCTCAAAATGCCTCTGACAGTGAAACACATACAATGTCCCTGTTGTTTTATTGCATCCTTTGATGATTAAGTTTGTGTATTTTGGCTTTTGTAGAGAATACGCATCCTAAAATCTTGTTTACAGTTCCCTGCTAGTATTGCAGTGAGTGAGCACATTTTGAGATCATATGTCTGTCTGTAGAATTTTGTTTTCCTGCCCCTATCTGTATATTTATATACACTGACGAAGTCCCCCCGGAGCCCCCTCTTCTCCAGGCTGAGCAGTCCCAGCTCTCTCAGCCTCTCCAGCCCAGCTGGAGGCCAGTCACTAGTGGTACACCACAGGGGCTGATACTGGGACCAGTACTCTGTAACATCTTCATTAATGACAAGGATGATGGGACAGGGTGCACCCTCAGCAAATTTGCAGATAATTCATGGTTCTGGGGGCTCCTAGGCACACCAGTGCTACTAAATTATTTGCCTAGGACCCTACAGAAAGTCTGCAATATGGCCAGGAATTTAAGCTAGCTGTCTTGGGGTTGGGCTAGCATCGTGGCGTTGAACCAGCCTTCACAGGCCTGGCTCCGGGGTAACGACAGCATTAGTGGGATGCGTTTGTCCAAATCACTTGCTGCTATTCTCAGTCTCAAATCTTATCTGTAAGCAGAACTTCTCTGGGAATATTTTATGTAGAATTTCTCCAAAGAAGCATAATATTCAGAAGCAGGCCAAAACTTCAACTTTCATTACTGGAAATGGTCTCAATTTCTAGTACAGAGTTGCATTTGGATAGAAATTTCTCCAAAGCTGCACTCTGTTTGGATTAAAGGTTTTGGTTCTGTCATTTAGCAGAACTTATTTTTTATGTCAAGTAGACACCTATTAATTATATTAATTATTGACCTATTAATTGTATTAATTATTGTTAAAATCAATAACAGAGGACATCACATCCTAATTCCCCCCCCTTTTTTTGCATTTTGTTACATTATTCTCCTTAGCCTAGGACTGAACATGATAACAGCTGGGGAGCAAACAGAGTGCTTGTCACTGAATGCTCTGGCAATATAAAGTTGCTAGAGATTTTTTTTTAAATAAGATGGCTCCATATCTGCTTTTTCTGCAAGGATTCAGTTCCCCAAAAAAGATCCTCTGAAAGCAAAACAGAGTGTCAATTGTAACAGTATAAACACAAACATCAGTCAAAAAGACCTCAAAGAGCCCTTGGCTTTCCACCAGGTGAGAAGTTCCCGGAGATGTGCCACCAGGCTGTGAGCATTGCCCGTCGTGGGGAGAGGGGGTTGCTCGCAGACTCTGAGCTGTCAGCGTGGCTGTAAGTGATGAAATCACTGAGCTGGAATAAGGCAGGTGGCTGTTTCTGAGAGCAGAATTTCAACAACCGCCAAGAGTTTTCAAACTGAAAAGCAAAGAAAAGAACTGGCATCGTCACATCAGGTACAACTTCATGGGAGTTGTGTACCTCAGGAGCAGCGGCAGCCTGGGAAGCGTAGAGAGAAAATTCTTCATTTCACAAAGCCATTGGAATAATACAATTTTTCTAAAAAATATATCCAATTTTCTCAAATCCAGCTATGGAAATGAATTTGAGATACTCTTCTCAGATCCATCATCTTGTTAGTGGATTCATGTAATTAAAACCCTGTTGCATATGAAGGATGATGGCCTGCACCTAGAAAAATGTTTGGGCACCTAAAGCAAAGCTTAAGCACCGAAGCTTTGCCAAAATCCAAGACCATGACTCCGTGTCATAGGTCTCAGACACTCTCCCAGATTGCTGTACTGTCTCTTATATATATATAGGTGCTTACTTTTGGCCCAGTTGTGAGGCAGAAAGCCTTTGGCATTTTTCTCAGTGGCAGTCCTCAAACACTTCTTAATTCAAAACATGTTACTCACAGGTTGGCATTGGTGGGAGGGTACATGGGCACAGAAGAAGAAACTAATTTTTCACACACCCCAACAAGCCTCAAGCACTTGAATAAATTGATCAGGCTCCTAAAATTACTCTGTAGTGAATGGCTTCTTCAGAGCCAATATAAGACTGGACTTAAGCCTTTGGTGGAGCCTCACTCCCTTCTTCAGCTGTGTGGAAAACTGTCCTCCCAGGTTTGAAAAATAATTAGCGACCAAAGCTTTGCAATACAAATAACGTTATGATCCCCCTTCTGACGGGGAAAGGAGCCGAGGTGCATGGACTGCTCTGGACCATTGCTTATATCTGAGTCTGACAGGTACTGTGAACTGGACCTCTTTGGGTTTGGATTAAATATGAAATTATTTTTAGCCGCAGACTAACAATAGCAGTTTCCTTCTACCTTTTTTCTGGGAATGTTGCAAATACAAAGAATGAAAGTGCATCTTTTTTACTGTGCTGTTATGTTGTTATGCTTCTGACTCTCTGTCATGTTTTGATCTTTTCCTTTGTTCCTTTTCTTAGATCATATAAGTAAATATCTGACTTAGCCATCCAGCCACACAGCAGGCTTTTTCTCAACATGAGCCATAGTCTCTGCTGGATGCCCCATTACAGTCATTTTTTATTACACTGTTTGCTTCCAAAACGCCCCTGCAGGGCTGGTCATAAGCAGAATGTGCATAGGAGAGTCTACATGGTATATTGATTGTCATCACACATTTTATGCATTTCACATGTCCCTAAAAAGTTGTCCTAAAATCTACCAAGTTGTCTGGATCTATGTCAAAGAGCGTGTAGAAAAATGTGTGTTACATCTTGCAAGGAACAACCGATATTCTGTGTACAGTGATGTGCCTATAGTTACCTTAGGCACTTCTAAGGCACCGCTGTGCATTACTGACCCAGAACTGTTCCATCTTTACTATGTTCATCTTATAATGATATTTTTCTATCCCAGGAGTATTATGTGTCCCCTACAGACAGAAAGGGGCCTAGTAAAGAGAGGCTGAGGTTCACAGCTGCTGATCTAAAGCCTCCCTTAGACGCCAGGAGATCCCAGGCTTGGCATTTCCCACTGGCTGGGAAGAGTCTGTCAAAGGCACTGAACTATTAACAAAAATTAGGCTTGGGAACCTACATGAAAACTGGATTGAATGAGTAGGTCTTCAGTGATTTTTCCCAAATATTTATAGGAACAGTATACAAATAAACAAAAAGAACAAAATCATGTTCTAGTGCAAAGCTGTGTGGTTTCCTCCTGCAGGAGCTCTTACCAACACGGAAGCCAACATCTCCCTGAATTCCTCACGTGTAATTACGGCTTTACCTTACATTTCTTTTCCTGGTGATTTAGAAAAGATCTCCAATACACACAGACTGCATCCAGGTTCACCTGCTGATGTACAACCCACATCCCCGTTGTCTATGCTGGATTGCTGTTGGAGCGTGCCGTGGCTCCAGTCCAGCCTGTGTCTGCGTTTTCCTTCCACCAAAGAGTGGGTATGGGACCAGAAGGAAAGGAGGAGGGGAGGAATGGGCATGGGGGCAGGCTCAAGTCTTGCCCCAGGAGGGATCAGGATGACAGTAAAGTGAGCTTCCAGAGCTGGGAGCTTTGAGGTGGTTTTCATCCGATGAACCAGACGTAGCCACGCACTCCCTGTGTAGGTGGTTGACCTAATGTTTTTCCAGGCACACCATCAGTCAGTCCTTTTGGGATTTAGTTCATCTATCCTTGCTGTCACTGGCACAGATACCATATGGAAGGAGACTCACTTTTCCATCCTCACAGTCCCATTTGTGGAAACACAGGGCTGTAAAGATACTGGCTTGGGTCAGATTAGTCCCTGTGCAAGACACAAGGTAAGGGAAAAGAAAGGTGGCTTCTAGCATCCTGTTACTGCTCATGTAACAAGCCACAGCCCACACACATACTAACTCTGAAATTTCCCTGTTGTTACAGCTTATGATCAAGAAAAATAATGAGAGAGCTATTACAGGGGGCAGCCCTTGCATACTCAACGCAGAAGCTGTTTTGGGGTTGGCCTACAGAGCACCAGACCAGATGTTCAAACCGAGACAAAACTACATGTTTTGAGAGCTGAAGAGAGACATCTTATTATGCTAACTCAACTCTTTTCATAGGTACCAATCCAATCCTGCAGCCAAAAAAGGACCATAAATCATATCCATTTCCTTAGCCACGGGCAAATAGTACCTTTCACTCCAGACCCGTGGGGTACCTGAGCGTGCAAGCTGTTCTGCTGGAAAGGTTATATTTTGACATAAGCATTATATAGCGTTTTTCCTGTCATTTAGAGGCAACACACATAGCTAACCATCATGGAGTGATTTAGAAACTTGATTAGACAGTTAGGCAGCTGGCATTTCCTCAGTAAAAAGGAAGCTTTGCTGTCTGTCTAGCTCAGCGCTGATGGCTCTTGTTGCACAGCCCACTGCACAGTAAGTGTAAGGTAGCTGTTGCTGACAGTTTTCATTTGTTTGGTTTTCCCAGATAAAAGGGCAAAATCATTAAATACTGGCTGACCACTTCATTTCACATGAGCAAAGATGTTGGTACAGTAGGCTGGTTTCTAGATAAAAGTTTAATGATGTGACACACACAGCAAGAAAAAGAGCAGGCAGTTTTTGGTTTTATCCTCATCTGCACACGAAACTTTATTTCTTGTAATAGATTATGAGCAGCAGGGGTCTGTGGCTGCAGAAGTGAGCGTATCACTGTGTGCTGACCTCTGCCAACCTCACCTGGGTATTTCACGAAGCCATCATCCTCCCATTACGGCAGCAAGTGCCATACCTGTACTCCCACATCATGGGGAACCA
The DNA here is from genome assembly GCF_035582795.1 of Mycteria americana. NCBI lineage: Eukaryota > Metazoa > Chordata > Aves > Ciconiiformes > Ciconiidae > Mycteria > Mycteria americana. The sequence continues at coordinate 147,474,202 of NC_134366.1, forward strand.
CGCGGTCGCGTTCTCCTCTCCTCCCTCCCCTTGCTCAGAGACAGAGGGAAATCATTGAATGAATAAGGAAATTGGTAAAATTGAGAGCTTTCATCGGTTGTTAAACCTTTCATCAGAGCTTGCTCGGGTTGTTAAAATTGAGATATTACTTCAGAAAATTTTAAAGTGGTATAAAAAAGTATCACCAGTAAGTTACGCACCTACGCTACTCACAGATTTGCTTGCTCATCTAAACCTGAAAACTAAAGTCTCTAAAAATGACATAGGTGATTTGCAAATAAGTTTTTTGATAATGGAAATAATGCTTCCTTATATAATAAAAGGCCTGTGAGTTATTTTTGCTTCTTGTGTTCTAATTTTTGCCCTAAAAGTATCAGGATTACACAATTTTTTTCTTACTGGTTTTTAAGAAAGATTTCTCTAGACAAACTGAAAATATTCACACTAAAGGTTAAGACTAATCAAAGGGGAAAGATATTGGTTCTTCAATAAAAGTATTTTCATTCTAAGATAGCAATTAGTCAATACAGTTAAATACGTAAATTATTATTGTTGTTGTTATAACAGTTAACAAAAACAAGGCCCTCTTCAGACTAAAAAGTTTTTCCTTATCTCCACTCACCCTCCTGGCTCTTGAGACAAACTTTCGACTTTTTTCTTCTTTTCTGTCTCCGGAAAGAAACACATTCCCAAACTTCCATCATAAAAACCAGATTAAATAAAAGCCTTTCAGTATTATTAAAAAGCAAAAATAGCCTGAGATTATTTTCCATCTTTTTTTCAAGCCATCTTTAGGAACTGAGATAAAAATTTCTCACCCTATGAAATGCCTTGTCTTTCCTTCTGGGCAATCCTCTCTGTCGTCTTTCATGTCCTCCTTTGAAACTTGAAAAGCGAGGTGGAAGAAACAGGAACATACAGCAAGTCACGCCACAACCAAGGCTTTTCATACATGAAGGTGTTTTAAAGTAAAAACTTCACTCTAACGTTTGTTGTGAAGCATAATATAAACTATAATAATATATAATAATAATATATAATGTGTAATATATAATATTATTGTAATATATAATGTATACTTGCAATGCCATCCTCTAGTGATGTGTGGTAGGAGAACAAAGACAAAGCCTCCGTTACCTGATGTCCGCGTAATAAATAACCTCTCGGCATGCATCTGAAGTAACATGGGCAGGGAGTTTCCCTAAGAGCTGCTCTCCGCCTCACCCCGGCATCCTCCTCCTCACCTGCCCTCACCCCACAGAGCCCACTCCTGCCCCATCCCGCGGCTCCCCGCTTGCTCCCCTCCAGTAACCCCAGCACTCCCCGGTCCCCACAGGCCCTGATTTTTGGCCAGGCCACCTTCAGGGGTATGTTGCATTCAAGGACCTTATTTTCCAGGCCGAGCGCTTTTGCAGAGCGCAGCTTATCGGGATGTCTGCATCAGCTGTGTGAAAGTACAGTTAAGCCTCACCACCCCTCCGCACTGCTGAGACTTCAAAGCACGTTCAGGCGGGGGTCTTGCGGTTCATGAAGTGACCCCCCCGCAAGTGACCGTACCGAAGGGGAAAGCAGCCAAAACGATGCGAGGAGCAGAAAACTTGACCTGACAAAGGCAGCCCGCAAGAACCACGTTTCTTTCATGGAGAGAAAGCAAGTCTAGTCCTCAACACACTTGAAAGATGCAACGAGGCGGCTGCCGAGCGGAACGGGACAAACTCTTCCCCGAACCCTCAAGGGTGAGAAGCAGCAAGAGCGGCCCCTTCTCCAGCCTCTTTGGGGCTGCTTTCCCAGCCACCGGCGCGGCGGGGCGTGCGGCTCGGCGAAGCAACCCTCCCCGGAGCCGGGGGGCGGCGGCGGGGCCGGGGGGGCGGTCCGCCCCCCCGGCCCCGCCGCCGCCCCCCCGGCTCCGCCGCCGGTGCTGCGGGCGGTGTCGGCGGCTGCGGCGGGCGGATGGCGGCGGAGCGGGGAGCGGGGCTGCGCATCTTCCGCGATGTGAGTACGCGGCACCCTGGACATGCACCCCCTCCCTCCAGCAAGGGCAGCAATTGCGAGCGGTTGGGGAGGGGGGTGGTGTGTCTTTTTGGTTTCGGTTTTGCCTTTTTTCCTTGTCTTTTTGCCTTTTCCCCCCTCCCTTTTTTCTTTTTTTTTTTCCCCTTTGTTTTCTTCTTTGATTTCCTTTTTTTTTCTGGAGCCGTGATTTTCCCCACTTCCTGGGGTGGAAGGGGGTGAAAGCTTCTAGCAAGGCTGTGGCTCTTTCCCTTTCCCTTTCCCTTTCCCTTTCCCTTTCCCTTTCCCTTTCCCTTTCCCTTTCCCTTTCCTTTTGTCTTTCCCTTTCCTTTTCCCTTTTCCTTTCCCTTTCCTTTTGTCTTTCCCTTTCCCTTTCCTTTTGTCTTTCCCTTTCCCTTCCCCTTCCCCTTTCCTTTTTTTTTTATATGTTTCTAACATTTAAAATGTTAACAAGGGAAACGAGTTTGCTTCCGATGGTCTGCATGTGTGAGGAGAGCAGGTTAGTTGGGGGTGGTTAGGAGAGGTGCTGGGTGAAAACGCTGTCACTTTTCAAAAGACATTGCTTGGATTTTTATTATTTTATTTTCTTCCGGGCTTTTCACTGAAGGGTGTCTCACGCTGCGAAAGTTCTTTCCCAAACTGTGCAGGCTCCCTCCCATCCCATTAGACCGTGATGGATTAGAGGTGCCCAGGGCTGGTGTCACCTGAGCGACCCTGAGCCCCTCAGCCCTTTGAGGGGGAGCCCAGCGAGGTGCCCTCCTGCCCACCTGGCCATCCTGCCCCTCAGGGCTGCTGTGCTAGACCATCACTGAGGGCTCAGCATCTCACAAGATGCAGCTGTAAAGTTTTTTATCTAAACTTGCCCAGCACAGAGCATTTCTTGGTCCAAGGCGAGTCCTGGATAAAAGGTAAACTCCCACCCAAAGATCTCCGAAGTATCCTCTGTCCTTGATGAGAGCTACAAATCTTCAGACCAACTCTACTACCAACTCTGATCTACTTCAGCCCAAAGCTTATACCAGGGTTAGTCCACAATATCTGCTGGAAATGGCATGTTCTGTATTAAAGATTGTTTTAAAGACCCTCTATCTAGATGTTTTCTCTAATGTGCCCACATAAACTTTTTCCTCAAATTATTTCAAGCAGCCCCTGATGAAAGCCACATCTCCTTATCTCCTAATTGCTTTAGGCCCCATAAGAAATCATTTAAATTAGACTCTTTGTTGACTTTTATTGTTTCCATTCAAGTGTATAATGAAAAAATGCAGCTGTTTGGTCTTATAAACACCTCTTGTAAGAGAAACAGGAGAATTACAGGCATACATTGCAAAGACAGAAGAGAAACCCAAGCTGCCAGGAAGGAGTTAAAAAACATTAAACGGAGCCAACTCCCCAGTTAACTCAGCACACTGGACTGGGAAACTGCAGATGGTCAGAATACCTGATAACCCAAAAACTTTTCCTTTCCCCAAAGTAAAAAATTTCATTCAAATCAAAATTATTTGTTTAATTTTCAGCAATTTCTTAAACCAGTGTCAGGTTCATATTTATAGAAAAGCAGGTGCCATTCACAAGACTGGTGAAGAGGAGGGAGGGGGGCTGCTGCTGTACTTCTGCTCTTGCATCTGGAGGAGAACCTTAAATTCAAACCCGGTCTCTGCCTGCTTCAAAGCAGGGACTGGGCCCTGGGCACCCTTCCTCCTGTGAGAGTACACGTATCACAGATATTTGGGGATGTGCAGCTCTCTGATAACCCCTCAGTGAAGCACCTCCACCAGTATAAACACTTAACTGCGTATTAGACTGGGCAGCAAGAGACTGGCCGTAAGGCTGCACAGAAAGGGCAGGCACTGAGGTCCTGGTCCCGCTGGGAGCTGGGCAGAGACCTCATGAGAGTGAGACCTGATTTCTCATGCAACCTCCTCCCTGCTTTTGTGTCAAAGTCCCTATCAAGTGTCCAAAGGATTTTAACATTTCCATAAGGTTTTTTAAAATTAATTAAAAATAATTAATCCCAAAATTTAAATAATAATAAATAAAAAAATAATTAATTAAAATTAATTTAAAAATAAAAAAGATAAATTACTTACACTTTGCCGCCTTTGACCCATATTTACAGGGCACTTCTAGTTGGTTGAAACTCCACTGCTACCGCTGTCCCAGTCCTATACATCCATAAGCCAAGCCCGAGCAGCCAGCGCTCTTGCTCGCATGGAAGTCTTGCACAAGGTGTGGGCTGCGTCGCCTGGTGTGGCTGTAACACCCGTGCGGCTCTGCGTGGGCCCTTGCTACTCGTGGCGCAAGTCACTGGTCATCTGTTAATATTGCTTGGGTCCGTGCTGGGCATGTTTATCAGCTGGCTGAAGCACCCCTTGCTCTTTCCCATCAGACATGCTTGCGCACATGCCCACAGCAGGCAGCTCAGCCCAGGCACCTGGGAGGCGAGGAGCGAGATTTCAGCGCTAGCCCCTTTGGTATGCACCTGCTTGGGGCACCCACTGGTCCCTTTTATCGGCTGTAACTGGGCAGAAGAAAGCCTTTAGATCTCAGAGAAAGCCTTTAGATCTCAGAGCATCGTGTTTCTCCCCCCTCCCCAAATTTCACGAATCTCTCCACTTCCAGCTGAAAATCTGCAAAACCTTTCAGCACGCTGGCTTTGCCATCTCTGTTGGCATACTCAGTTACCAACTCCAGAGCAGCACCGAGCCCTACAGGCAGCAGGGCGGTGGGCACCTTGGCAAGCAGGCTGGCTTTTCCTTCAGGTGACACAGAAAGGAAACAAGGCTGCTTGCCAATGAGATAGGAGAACGATCAACAACAGTTCCCTGGAAAATCCAGCCAAACCTGCCAGGAATCTAGGACTGTATTTTACATGTTAAGGATTGTAGAAAGAGGTTTTATTTCATTCTAATAATGATTTTAATGATCTTTCCTTTGTTCTGCATTTAGTCTTTTAGTTCTCATTAAGAGAAAATTTCCAGTTTCAGAGTAAACATTTAAAACCCCTAAACAGTCCAATCCTCATACTGAAAATTGAGCTGCAATATATGATTTATTTGGATATATGGGGAGGAAAGATGTCATCTTACTAAGTTTATTTCATGCTTTATGTGCTGTAAATTTGGTCCAATGCAAAGTTCAGCTTAGAGACCGTAAGTGAAGTCCTGGATGTGGGTCACAATTTTCTTAGTTCCCTGCCAACCCCACCCGACAGAATACAGTCACGAAGATGCTCCAACAGAGCTTGGCACCTGGATCCTTGGGTTTCTCATTTGGTTTCACCTCTAGGAGCAGAGCAGTTATGGCACGTGCTTGAGAAGCTGTTTAGATACTACTAGCAGTTTATCAAACTGGATAACAGAATCACAGAATCACAGAAACATACAGGTTGGAAAGACCTTTAAGATCATCGAGTCCAACCGTAAACCTAACACTACCAAGACCACCACTACACCATGTCCCTAAGCACCTCATCCAAACGTCTTTTAAATACCTCCAGGGATGGCGACTCAACCACTTCCCTGGGCAGCCTGTTCCAATGCTTGATAACCCTTTCAGTGAAGTAAAATTTCCTCATATCCAGTCTAACATTTCCATTGCTGTCAGCTTTCAAAAATATATGTGCCCATTTTGAAACTCTTTCCTTTACTGATATTCATAGCAGCAATAGAAACTATATTCAGAAGATTTGCTTTCTTCCCTTGTCTAAACTTGTTATGGCGTTGTCTGGACAACTCCCCATTGTGGCTCAGGCTGAAGTAGCGATGAGGGCTATGTCCAGAAACGTATCAGGGTCACAGCACATGGCAATTGTGCATATCTGAAGTGTCGCATGGTGGCCCCTGCCACAGCAAAACCACCTCATCTGGAGAGCAGGGAGCAAAGAAACTGGAGGAGACCCCCTCTGTCGCTTCCATTCCCTATCCCTGATCCCTTCTCCAAAGCGTGGACTAATGTGGCGGTACCTGCGGGACTCCAGCAGGGACGGGCGGGCACGCCAGCGTGCCACCAGCAGTAAGACAGGGCCGGTGCGCCTGCGTATAGCCCCGGGTGGGCTGGTGCTGTGTCCCCCCGCCGACGGCAGGGCTGGGCCTGGAGGGCTCTGCCGCCTCTCCTCGCGGGATGCACCCCCAGGATCGCCTTCTCGGGCTTTGCACGAGACGTTACAGGCTCTCGCCTACATATTTAAATAGCTTCTCCAGCATGTGCCATGTACAGTGGGGAGAAAAGGCAGACCTGTGGACTGTGTGGGTAAGCTGGGGTCGCATACAGGCTTTGTGGCAGAAGTCTTGCAGCGAAGGATCTACAGCAGGCACCCCCCTTGCCTTCCCAGCTCATAAACCTCTATGCTTTCCCTCTCCCCTTTTTTCTGTGTCTGGTTTCTACTCACTATCAGAGCAATCCTCCAATTTGCTCCCACACATCTGATCTCGCTGCCTCCCACACTCAGATTCCTTCGTGCCACCCAGCTCCTCTCCTGACTTATCCCTTTGCTTCCTCCACCCACACAAGCCCTGAGCCTTTCTCACCGTCTCAGATGCTCAGCACATCCTCCCAGCTATCATCCTTGCCCTGCTTCTTTAAACCACTTCTCTCAACCCCAAATCCAGTATCATGGTAGCCGTACGGTATCAGGTTTTGTGCCTGAACATCATCCTTATAAGCTGTGCACAAACTAGAAAATAAAGCTGGTTCTTATTACGGTCTTGGTTTTCTGTGCACACAGCACAGGAGGAGTTAAAGAAAGCAATACTCTGAGGGAAGGATGGAGACACACTAAAGGCTTTTCAATTTTATGCAGCCCTGTGAAAATATGATGTAGAGCTCAAACTATAAATGCCCACTAAATACAGGATTGTGTGCTATTAACCCATACAAAAAAAAGTGATTCTGTTCTCTCTCTCCTTTTGTGTAGATACTAAGAAGAGCAGACAAGAATGGTAAGACCAGTCACATGTCTTCCCCCTCCCTTTGGAAAAAAAAATCCATCATTGATTCAGCATTTTAAGTCATGCTTTAAACATCCTAACAGGAAAACCAGCCATCCCTCATGTCATTTTGTGTTTTCTACAGGCTCAATACAATGTATTTTGTTGTGCACTGATCCTTCCCACGGGTTCTTTAAGGGCAGATCTTGTGCTTTCACAATTTGGCATGTTTTTGATTTGCTCTTTGGGTGCACGTAGGTGTTTTCTTAGTGACACTGTGTTCACAAGAAGGTTCGAAATACTTGTTAGTAGCTCCATCTTATTACTTTTTAAAAACACCATAGGATATATCTAGCAATCAGACTTGTTTCCTACATTTTGCAGTTATGTATTTGTCCACCATGTCAGTAGGCAGAATAAAGCCTTGAATTAAACTCACATATTTATAACATAAAAGTCATGAGTTTTTTATTATGTTCTTAATCGAAAGTTTTGCCCTCGTGCTACTGACTGATTTTCTTTCCACATGTATTTTTTCCCTTATTTAAATTCAGCAAGCTGTAAGGCTTCACAAATGCTCCTATTTTGGCTGCAGCAGAGAAGGGTCCTTGCTATAAGGACCACAGGTGTAACCACTGGAATTTTTTGCTGGTATACATAGTCACGGTCTTGAACCTGACTTTAACTCCATTTCCTCAGAATTGCTGCACAACTTTGGAGAAGTTACATTGTCGTTTTTGTGCCACATACCCCAGCAGAGAAATGAAGCCTCTACTACTTCCCTGCATCACACGGAGTGTGAGATTCGGTATGGTTGAGGCTATGAAGAGCTTCTGTAGCTCTGCAGTTACCATAATATTATTTATACTTAACTCAGATAACCAGAGTTAGGTCTTGCAGGACGAGAAGGAAATACAAGCTCGCAATTATTTAGCACTGTAATACCAAAGCACAGGAAAAAGGGAGATGCAGCTTCTTGCAGAAGCACGGGCCAGACTTCGGTCTTTTTCTGAAAGCATTGAAGGGTGTCAAACCCACAGCTCAGACAGGTTTAACCCTGACAAGTAATTCCCACTCAGTCCTCAGAAAACAGATATTGTGCAGGTTCGATAAAGTGTGCTCTCAGGTATTTAAAGGCATTATGGATACTATTGGGGAAATTGGAGAGAATCACTTGCAAGGAAGAACTGTTGGACAGTAAGGGGCTACCATAGGGTTTGATGATATAGCTGAGCCTGTCACATAACTGTTTATTGTTGCTGAGAGGGCAATCCCACCCCCACAGCCCACCTCCGGCTGCATATTCCTGCCCCAGCTCATGTGCAGCAGCTGGCACTTCCCACTAAACCAAAGCTTGAGAGATCTCAGGGACCACAAAACCCATCACTGTGAGGGTTTTTTGTTAGGGTTTTTTTTATCTCCAGTGGCTTGGAAGGGCAGTGATGGTGCAGGCTGAATCCCAAGGCGAGAGCTGGGATGGGGAGGAGAAGGACCTTCCCCTTCGGCCACGCTTTTCTAGCTTAGCTATGTGCCAACCACAGCCAAGCTCTGCTGGCATCCCCCGCAGAGCTCCTCGCGGTGTTTGGAAGAGGTGTTTATGCGTCTACCCTGAAGGCTGATGAGAATCAGAGCGCACGGTGCAGAGCAGTGGTCGTCATCCCCCTGGAGCCAAAAAGAGCCCCTGCAGCTTCATGTCCCTGCCCTGGACTTTGAGCTCATGCTCTGCCCCAGCCCTGGTGGATCCACAGCACTTCAGTGGCCAGGAAGACTCCCAGTCCTCAGTGGGGTTACCCCACAGTTTATTATTGATACTTTGCTATTAAAAATAGGGGAAACGGCTCACATGATGAGTGGCAAACGTGCTTGTTCAGAACAATATGAAGCCACGTCGGCCCTAGAGACTTTGGTCACTGGAGTTCATACCTATATATGGATCCTTTACAACATATTATTGGGAGAAAAGTGGCTAAGTTCAGCCACTTTAGTTCTATTAATTTAAGTCCATGAGCTTGAAATGGTTTCAGCTCTTATGTGCTTAACTGTGTTTGTTCAACCATCATTTGCCTGTGGGACTTCCACTTTGCTAATCTAGCACTGCACATGCTCATGCCACATTAATAAGGAGATTTATTTTAAGGCTGGGATGTTAAGTACCTTCCCAGAAAGTGAACACTCATCTAACATGCTTACACTGTTGTCAACACAGATTATTAGCTTTTGTTAATGACTAAGATACTTACACTTTCAGTGTCATCTTTCTGTGCTGCAGGAAACCACGTATTGGCTTACCGTAACAAATACTACGTTACTGTCCGTGACACGCTCCTGTTAACCCATACACTTTTAATAGGACTCTCTCCGAGCTGCCGTATTCATTCGCTGTGAGATTAAAATACCCCAAAAAATTTATTATCAAAAACCTTACTAGATACTTGCTTGTCAGCAAGAAAAAAAAAACACATCCAAAAAAGTGGATCAAGCTGATAAATAGGAGTATTATAGGAGATAGTGTTCTTACTATGAATTTAGGGACTGCGGGACTTCAGGTCAGCCTTCCACAACAAGGAAAGACAACTATTCTTGCAAAGACAATATAAAATAAGAGATCAAAAGAGCCAAGAAATCCTGCTGAATTGCTGTTACTCAAACATACTACAATGATTTATGTCAGCTGGGTTTAATTGAGAAACTCCTTTATCAAACAGTCATTTCCCTATTTGAAAGACGACGTACAAATGTTGTTTCTTTTGGGGTGGTGGCTTCTTTCTTTGCCAGCCCAGGTACATATATCATTCTGTTACCCTCCCATTTCTGGAAATATCATCTATGCATAGCTTCCACAAGAGGATCGGCTTCATAAACTCTATCTATAGTTCTTATTTCATGGCTGAGCAGCTCTGCTCTGTACGGAGCAGATCCACACTCCTCCCGTAACTGAAAAGGTCGTGTGATTTTCTTAGAGGGAGAACAAGGCATAGGGAAGGAATATCACATTTCTAAGAAATATATGGTTCATAATATTGACAAAAGCAACAGAAAACCCTGAGGGAAAAAACCAATTTCATAAAGGTGAGATGTTTCACATTGACCTTTTTGGAAAGGAGACATTTCAGGTTTGCATGTCAAAATGAAGTTTTGGTCAGGTTTACTTTACAAAACTCCATACATTCAAAGGAAAGCTAATTTGGAAAAATTCCAGCTAAAAGGAAAGTTCTTCATTTATTTCATTCCTTCGCTATTGAAAACAAAATCGAACTCATTAAATTCCTCTCAAAAAGTAAAATCTTGCCCCTAGCCAGCAGGGACGAGAAATACGGAAAACTGGAACTGCCAAATGCAGTCTTTCCTAATCAAGATAATTTTTTACCTCCCTCATCTCACAGGCAACAGTGGTTGCTCAACACACATGTGACTGCAGCACCTATATGTGCTTATCCTCCTGCTTGTCTGTATGAGGCATTCCTCTTATCTTCTGATATGCTCAGAGGGACGTGGGGCACGCCATGAGCCTTGCAGTGCTTTGCGATCAGATGAAACAACATCAGTTGTTGGTAAAGGTCGCCCTGGGGCCTCTCCTGACCACGCAGCTTTGACATGTGCCCTATTAGTATAGCCTCATGCTATAATTCCCTCCTGTTAGCACAGGAATGGACATTCAAATATAGACTATGTTGCAGAAATCCAATCACAAACAGTCTGACTGTCAAAATGGAGAAGAAAATAAGTAATAATCTACTGAGAATTCAACTCGCGATCTTGCAAGAGTAACAGTCTTCTTTCAGCTGAGGGAAGGTGCTTCAACACTGATGGTTCAACGCTGACCAGAGTCAGGGTGTACCACAAAATAACTGGAGAGCAGTGCCTGCCTTTGCCTGCATCATGGTGGGGGACATTTCTCTTCCCATCCTCCTGTGGGAGAAGAGGGCTGCTCTTCCCTTTCTACGTTATCATCTCTAGCTTTTTCTGGAGGGGAGCCTGGCTTCTTCAGGTCTATTCTCTTATGAAGGTGGAAACGAATGACTCGGAGCCCAGTGGCATGCTTGCCTGGCTGTGGGCTGCTGAGCGTATGTGCCAGGACAATAACCACCCTGTAAGGCATGAGCTTCCTCTCCTGCTCCGGGAAGATGGCATGCCCTGGCATTTAAAACTCCCCTTAGCACTTTTCAGTGTGGAAATAGCCATCCAGTTAAACCTGGAGGGAGGAGAGAGTGACCCCCAGCCAGCTCCTCCAGAAGGAGGACCTCTCAGCTGTCTCTCTCGCCTCTACAAGTTTAGAACTGGTATTTGATTATGGCTTTGTTCCAAACTTACAGCTCCTGCCCCCAAACCCGCGGATCAGCTCCAAGCAGAAGTTGACTAAAAAGGGCAGCTCATATGACAGGTTTAGAAAAGATAGTCTGTATATAGATGCTGTCACTGATTTGCAAATGAAGTCAGTTGTTATGAAAAAGCACTGAGTGTAAGCTATATCTCAAACATCCTTAAAGCTGCTAAGAAGAAGATATTTGAAAACACCATAGGTAATATCTGCTGCAGAAGCAGAGACTTTCCAAAAAAAACAAAAAAAGAAAAGCCTTAACTGTAAGGAGCACAGTAAACAGTATGCTGCAGGCTGTCAGGAACGACTGCAAACAAATGAGGGAAAATAAAAAAATTGACTAAACAAAGCAAGACTAAAGCTCCAGAGGTGGCCAAACCTGAATATCAAACACCCAGAACAGGCCAGCAACGAAATATTATTAATGCCAGAACCAGCGCATTTATGTTTGGTTTCATTTTTTCTTTGACATTTCAAACAAGCACTCACTGAAAGCTTCCCCCCCCCCCCCACCTAAAAATGTGGTTTTTATAATTTCATTGAACTAGAATCTGTAAAATGAAAAATACAGTCAGATGAGACTAATCTTCTCATTCTGTCATATATCTTCATTCAGCACCCCCTGATGCCCATGATACAGAGCAGGGACATCACACTTTTAAATGTAGAATTCTAAAGCTGTATAGCATGATAATACTAATGGTATCTTCTCACCTGCCTTTAGTATAAGAAATTATATAGGAGAAGTCCCCCAGTGCCCTCTGTAAAACACACAGCACTCCAGCAGTAGCAAAATTGTTGATTGCAGTGGCCTAGGGATTTCAGACCAGCTCTAAAACCGTGCGAACATTAGCCCAACAGAAAACCGTAGGTCATAAATAAAGGACTCTTTAAAATCAGGCATCAGAGTGCAGCAGTAGCATCCTATAGCTTCCACTGGTGTCAGTGACCAAAGGGACTTATTCACAGAGCATACACATTTGAGTCCCCTGACAAGATTTCCACAGAATAACAAAAAAGCCACCAAGATGCACCTGTACGATGATCAAGAGGAAATCTCACAATGCTCACTCTAGAGTCAGTTTTGCAGAGATCAAAATAGTGTTTTCATATTCAATATTTATTGACAGTGCCATTACAGGACAAACACTGACTTTGCAGGTCAGTCTTCTACCAGCTGCATCTGCTCATGTGTCTCCAGGTGAGCTCCGGCAGGGTGATAGCTGCCTCACTATAGTCCTCAGATGGTGACTTCTCAGTGGCTCTAGCTTGTAGCCCAGAGTGCTAATCCCAGCCATCCCAGAGGCCTGAGTGAATATGCCTGGAAGAGGCAGGGGAAGCACCTCAGGAAGGGGATCTCTTGGATCACCCTAATGTGAACCATCAGAGTTGGCCTGGAGGCTCTCTGAAGGTCGCCACTTATGGGACTAAACTTTTTTTCAAGGAAAATTTTAGAGTTACACCAAAGCAAGGCATGCCAAGTCCATGATTTCAGCATTTTTTTCCTCAGCCAGCATCTCCTAATCTGGGTCCACAATGTCTTGGCATCTCATGAGGTCTTCAACTCGCCCATAGACTGCCCCAGCAGTGCTGCGTGGTGGCAGCTGCAGCAGTGCGTGGGCTCTCCTCTCCATACACACGGACTGGCCCGATATGTCACAGCATGACAAGGTGACCCAGCTCTTGTGTGCCCTTCCTTGAGAAAAACAGCTATGTGCAGGAATCCCTTGGGGAAGCTCTATGCGCCATGATACCCAGAAAGGCCAGGTCTTAACATCATAATGGCTGCGTTTGAGCTATGCATTTACTGGATGACTTTACAGAATATATATTGAATACATACAGAATATACTGAATACTATACAGAATATATATATGAATGGGAGCCAGAGCACAGAAAGTCTCTGAACTGCAGCATTGCTGATTTGAGCTCCCAAATTATCCAATCAGTACTGGTAAAATGGATTTGTAAGGCAAAACCCCTGTAGCACAGCCTCCGGGGACTCTTGCCACGCTGCTGTTTGCTTCCTGACCATCTGAATCCCCTGCGGACACCACCCTGGCTCCCGTTTCAGAGCCCAGGCTCTGTGTGGGGTGGGATTCCCCGTCCCACCTCCCTGGGTCCTTCAGGTGCTGCAGGGCAGGACTCTGCGCTCCAGATTCCAAACGTTATTATTTCTATAATGACAAAATGCCTACTTTTAAACTTAAACCCTCTCCCTGTTAGCCTAGTCCCCTTGGGACCACTTTGGTTACATGTGCTAAGCTTTTCCAGCATAACAGCTGGAATAATGGCTCAAAAATCATTATATCTGGTTATATCAACACTCGATACAGATCAGAGTCAATGAAAGCTTAGTGCATTTGCCCAGAATCTTTAAAGCTTCAGCCTATGTCTGTGCTTTTTCTTATGCAACCCCTTATGCCTGGGACCTAGTGGATATTATCAGCATACTCTTTGGCACACTGAAATTTATTATTTTGGCAGCTCTTCCTTAGTCTGATTCCAGCCTATGTGCCGTGTGCCAATAAATCAGGTATTTTTTTCAACTTTTTGCATCTGGTTCAGTCCATCCGTTGTCATGTGTCCATCCTCCCAACCCCCACCCTCATTTTCTCTGTGTATAGGGCAATATCTTTTAGCACTCAAGTGCTCTGATCCAAACCTTTTACAGCAGGTATGGACTATCAGTTCCTTCCAAAAAGGCAAGTCACACAACAGGTCCCTGGGAGCAGATGATCTGGGAGCAGGACCCACATTTACGCTGCCTTCCCACTGTGTTTGCTTCAGCCATGCAGCGGACTGTGGCCGGAGTGAGGCACTTAAAAACTTTAAGTTCTTCAGAGGCAGCCAGATTTCAAAAAGCCATAAAGGGCTGTCACAGCTCCCATGAGGTATTTAGAAAGTCAGCTCCCCTTGAGAACTGTGAGGGCCCGGATGGGGCTGTGTTTTCGGCCCTTGCCTTTCCCATGGCAGAAGTGACTGCTTCATTTTGAGCACTGTCATTTCCTAGTCCCTGTTGTACCCTCCTGGGGAATAAATACTTTCTGCCACAGGGGATTTTTCTATTTATTGGTTTCATTTGTTGTTGTCTCTTCTCCCTTTGCTAATTTTTGCCCTACAAGGGCAGAGGACCGCGCTCGTAGAGCCCCAGACCCTAAATAACCTGACTCCCCTGGCAGTGTGCATGTTGCCAGCCTGGAGGCAGGCTGGGCACCGTCTGGTTGGGCTGGGACAGTGCCATGGGCTCTGCTTTCCAAATCCCATCCCACCAAGGCGAACCCCAGGATGAGCTTTAGCCCAGTGGGGTTTTTCCCTCCAATTGCCATAAGCTCTTCCAATTGGCTCTTCCAATTGCCATATAAACCCTAGGGCTGCCATTCGCCTATATGAGCTCCATCTAATGTGGGTCCTGCTACGGAAAGACTTCTTTGGTGGTCCTCCGTGGAGCCCACAGGCATGTTTAACTGCTAGGAAAGGCTCACAGTCCTAACAAGAAGCGTGAAATAGGTGGTAGTGGAAGCTGTTTTGTTGCCCTCCAGGATTTGCTGGCATCTCTGCGAGATATCCTGCTCCTCTACATCACCGTAACTTCCTTCACTGGCTGCAGACTCACCGTTTGCCATTGTCTGTCGGCACGTAGACTCCAAATATATACGTGCCCTTGTTCATTATTTGCTTGATATCTTTTCACTCACTGAAGTCATCTTTCAACTCAAAAAGAGAGTATGTGTGTGGCTTTCCTTCGTCAGATATGCTGTTGTTTATTGAAGTCATAAGCTATCCAAAATGTGTCCTGGAGATTACTAGTGTTTCTGGAGCAAACTGGCTGGGGGATATCACTTGGGCCTATTTTACATGTAAAACCATCTATTCAATAGAGAGGTGAATTTTACTGAAGTCAATGTAAGAATGCAATTGTAACCCAAAGGAAGGCTCCCCTAAAACACCGTGTAAATAGATTTCTAAACTTGCAAGTGCTACATGGGGAGATTCATTTTATTGTTTATATTTTTGTCTGCCAGTCAGGAGTGTTTTGGCTCTAAGGAGGATGGGCAACTGTGCCTGTTTTTGAAGAAACCCTGCTTTTGAAAGATGTCAGAGAAGATACACAAAAGCAAGCAAGGCTTGCAAAACAGCTTCTTTGAGATAACGTTGCCAAGGCAAACGCTGCTGGTTGATTTGTCTGAGGGATGCATAGCTTCAGAGAAGTTTGTCTTTCATGAATCATCCATCCCCTGTCGTTTTGCCAGGGGCAAGGACTGAAGCGTCTATAATAGAGGTTTCTGCTCAGCTGCTCTGAAGCACTTAAACCAGACAGTATTTATCTGGGCGCTCCGAGGGCAGCGAGGTGTGCCCCAGGGAGGCAGTGCCGAGGATACGTAATGCAGCCTTTAAAATAAAAGCCATTCTTGAAAGCCACACTTGAAAAAAATCCTGGCTAGGCAAACGTGTCTTCAATTAAACAGCACAAGGAGCACTTGTTAGGGTTTGGGTCTGAGCTTCATCTGAGCACTGAGGAAGGGCAGGGGTGGCCTGGGCCACCAGCGGCCGAGTCCCCAGCTGCACTAGCAAAACAGTTACACTCATACAAAATCAGAGAAATGCCCTGGAGAATCAGAGCTTTTTTCAGCAATCGTAACTGTATGAAGTCTGTAAGTAACCGAATAGTTTCAAACCTCCTTGGGTTTTGCCAGCAACAAGCTCAGTGATGTGGCAGTCAATGTCAATAACATTCAAAATGTTATTGAGAATAAATAACATTTAAAATGTTATTGAGAATAAATAGCAATGAAGCAAAAGGCAATGTCTGCTCTTGGATGATAAAATTTAAAGAAAATAGCTAAAGTGCCCAATCTGACTGTTGGCAGATCATTGATTTTCTGGATTGATGTAAAGCCAATGATCCCGAAGAACAGAGGTAAACAGACAGATGTTTCAGGTTTTGTGTCATACTCAGACTGTTCTATGAGTAAACTCATAACATGTTTATCTCAGGGAAGTTGCCAAAAATCATTAGTTTCTTGAGCATGTGTATAACTTGCATGCAAATCACCCTTCCCAGCAAAGGCTAAAGCTGCAGAGGCAGTTTGATTAAACAATCGATTGTATCTGTATGAGCCAAAGGAAGCATAGCTATGAAAAGAAGCTTGTTCCAACATGCTCAGTATTTGATATTCCTTCTCTGTAACCAGTGCCAAATGGCAGATGTATTTAGATTCTCAATTAGGTAATCATGGCAGCTCTGTCAAAGAAAATTGCCTACCTTCAACACAGTATTGTGCCATCTTGGTTTTTAGCTCTTGTAGATCTTGACATTTTATTTTGATCATAATGATGATTATCTCCAGCTACAGTCTGTCTTTTCATATTAAACATTTCAAAATGTTTTTGTTGAAGCAGACATTTAATTTGTACAATTTTGAAACCTCTTGAAGATTACATATTTGAAGCCATATATTCAAGTCAAAGGAATTATGAAATAATAGCAAGTAAAAGAGTGAGGAAACTCCTCAGCTCTGTTCTTCAAATCTGCATGCTGTAGTACAGCATGTAGTTACAGGATTCAGATACTGCCTTTATAATAGATTCTTCACCACTATAAGATTACGCCACAATATGTGGTAGATTAGTCTGGTGCTTAGGACACCTTAGTCTTGTCCTCTACAGTTGTTTAGTGCCCTATGAGTGATTCAGTGTGTTACTGAAGGAGGAGAAAGAGACATGTGAACTTAAATTTAGTGCTACCCAAAACAGAGTTATGAAGTGTTAGGCTTTGAAAATATTCTTTATGCTTCATGCAAAAGCTCAATCAGTTTACATAAATTATTACTTAACTACCGTTTAACCATTCAAACTTCTTCTAAATACAAGCAAAAGGTGGATCTTCTTTCTTTGGCTTTTGTTTGCTGATTAGCAGTCCTGCATTTGAAACTCACTACACTAGTCAATGAGGAACAAATTGCCCTAACTGTTTTAATGAAGTTACAGATTTGCCTCATCCTGACCCATGCACTTCTTCTGAAGTCATGCCTGTACAGTAAAGAAAAGAGGACAGTTGTTCTTCAGGACAGAAGCAAATGTCCGCTGTTGCTAAGGGATCCCTGATGAAATCCCCTGGACTTCTGTGGGGTTGAGCTTTCCATTTACAAACTTCTGTCTTTCATTTTTTTAACATCCTGCTGACAGGCATTGGTTGGTTTCTCACATCACCTTCTATACAATGTCATTCAAAGCCCCATCCAGGCTCTAGGTCATTTCAGCATGCAGAATTATGTTATATATCTTCCTTTAATTGATTCCTTCTCCTCAGCCTTGAATCATGTACTCAGGAAAAAATTAGTCGTGCTGACTGTCATATGTTGTTTAGTCTTTGTGATATGATTAGAGGCCAGAGTTAACAAAGGCTAATGCTCCTTGCAC
Organism: Mycteria americana; assembly: GCF_035582795.1. Lineage (NCBI taxonomy): Eukaryota > Metazoa > Chordata > Aves > Ciconiiformes > Ciconiidae > Mycteria > Mycteria americana. The sequence goes on from NC_134366.1 coordinate 147,491,879, forward strand.
CCCTGAGTCCTACTTTCCAAAACAGACGATAGTCTAAGTCTGCCACTTCTGTCACTGCAACCGCGGCCACCCTGTGGGTGGGCCAGGCTGTCCAAATTGCAGCACATTTTATCTATTTCTGATGTCACTAATCAACTTCTCTGGGATTATCAGATGTGTCAGTGAGGTGAGATACAAGTACAATCCCTTCTTCAATGAAATGCTTTAGTAGTTATTGGAATACCCTTCAGAAAGCATTGACAGTTGTGCAGAGTTTGACCTGACAAAAGCAGGGTAAAGCCTCAGTCTGAAGTGGTAACATCCTGAAAATACCAGATGAATTAATCTGCTTAACACATCTCATCTCAAGGATTTTGCCTCATGTAGTCAAGGGCTTGCTATAATTAAAGCTAACTTAAGAAACAGATGAAACAGACTCCACTAAATAATGTAGTAGAGATTGTAATAAGGACTTTCTCCTCTTGAATTAATGTACATTCCATTACTGTTCTTCTAAATGTTATCATACGGTACTTCACCTCCCTCTGAGCCCCATTAGTCCTGCAGACACTTCCTAACTACATGAACATGGTATTGATGATGATCAGGACCCACGTGGTGATGATCGTTTTTGTCCCAAACAAATAAGAACAGCAGATACTTAGAAAATAAAGTCAACTTCTTCATAGTTGGGCTTCACTGTATATTAAATGGCCAATTCAAACACCATCTGAAAATCCATCTAAGGGTTTTGACTGACCTCTGATATATGTCCAAACCAGTTTTCTCCTTCCTATATTTTGGTGTAATCTCCAGATGAATTACATGCTGGCAAATAGAAATTTATTCTTTTTTATGCTGACCAAGAAAATGAGCTGAAATTCTTTCCAGTGGAAGAGGACACAACGCTGGCTTCCTATTCCATGAAAGTAAAACTTTTTAAAATTTATTTTGCTAATTACACACCAAGCACAGACCTTTTTCAGAAAGATGTATTTTATGAAGAATCAGAATGCTGCAAACCAGTGCAGTGTATTGATTAGCGTCCTTAGCTAGAGAGGAGAGCCAGGGTCAGATCCCTGCTGCTATTGAATTGTGCACTTGAGTCTCAATCTCCTATGTGGGACTCGGGGAGCAGAGGAATGGGAAAGGGAACGGTGAAAGGAACGGGAAATTGGTAGCTCTAGATAGCTGAAGAAATTTTAATTGAACTAACGTGTTCCTTCTACAAATGTTTGCTTTTGCATTCCCCTGGGTTTTGTCTGCCCCACTGAGTCTCAGGAGGTCACTGATCTTCCATGCAGAGGCAATGACACGGGCAGGGAGCAAGTAGGGGAAGCATGGGGCAGGACGGGGAGAAGCCACAGTGAATGGGATCAGGGCAAAGACAGGACTGTATTGATGTGTTTGTCAGTAGAGACTTACCAAAACCAAACTATCTTTGCTTGAAAGATAAGAAAGAGGAAGAATAACAGAGTTACCAGGCAAACTGAGAACTCTCATACAACAGCCGATGTGTCTTGATCAAATATGTAAAGTTTCTACATTTAATGTGAAGAGCTAGAGGTTTTTAATAGTTTCCTCTTCTACTGCATGAAGTAAACAAGCAAAACCATAAATGAAACTAAGGCATTTTCCATTTCTTCATTGTTTCAGACGATGGAAAACTGTCCTTTGATGAATTCAAAGCTTACTTTGCTGACGGAGTTCTGAGTGGAGAAGAACTGCATGAACTTTTTCACACCATTGATACACACAATACTGAGTAAGTGCCCCCTTCTTACAATTACAGTGCTACTCTCTGTACCTGAGAACGGAAAAAAGACATCAGGGTGATTTTAGAAAACAAGTCTAAGAAGAAAGCTGCTTCAGGGAAGCTAGGCTGTGTCATATGGCTCTAAACTGTATAAGTGAAGTCCTTCTAAACCTTGTAGAAATACCTGCATGTTCCAATAAATGTGATTTGGGTACTGAGAACACAGGGTGGAAACTGGATGCCTTCTGTGTTCCCCACCCATGACAGAAAGGAAAAGGGGCTGTGGCCTCCTTCAGGTTTAAATAGGAGTTCCTCAATTCTTGATCCCACTTCGCTAATTCATTACGTGAGGTGAATACTTGGACTAGATGTTGAGCAGGGAAAAAATGAAGCAACCATATACAGAAAAGAGCAGAAAAAGCCATCCTGTCTGGTGCTGGCATGGAAATTGTGTTGGTGCTGTCACTTAGGATGTTTGGATATCCCCACTATGGTTGGGCTTAACAAGGCCACAGGGAAATGAGCTGACAGGAACTTCACAAAGTTCAACAAGGAGAAGTGCAAATTCCTGCCCCTGGGGAGGAACAGCCCCATGCACCACTATTTGCTGGGGGCCACCCAGCTGGAAAGCAGCTTGGCAGAAAAGGACATGGGGTGGACACCAAGTTGAACATGAGCCAACAAGGTGCCCTTGCAGCAGAGGAGGCAAATGGTATTCTGGGCTGCATTAGACAAAGTATTGCCAGCAGGTCAAGGGAGGTGGTCCTTCCCATCTACTCAGTACTGGTGAGGCCACACCTGGAATGCTGTGTCCAGCTCTGGGCTCCTCAGTACAAGAGAGGCATGACATACTGGAAAGAGTCCAATGAAGGGCCACAAAGATGATTAAAGGACTGGTGCACCTCACATATGAGGAAAGGCTGAGAGAGCTGGGACTGTTTAGCCTGGAAAAGAGAAGGCTCAGGGGGACCTTATCAGTGTATATAAATACCTCAAGGGAGGGTGCAAAGAGCCAGGCTCTTTTCGGTGGTGCCCAGTGACAGGACCAGAGGCAATGGCCACAAACCCAAAAACAGGTGGTTTCCTCTGCACATCAGGAAACACTTTTTAACTGTGAGGGTGACCGAGCACTGGCACAGGCTGCCCAGAGAGATTGTGGAGTCTCCGTCCTTGGAGATATTCAAAAGCCATCTAGACACAGTCCAGGGCAACTGGCTCTAGGTGGCCCAGCTTGAGCAGGGGGGGTGGACCAGATGACCTCTAGAGGTCCCTTCCAACCTCATCCATCCTATGATTTTATGACTGAAGAAGAGAATGAATTTCCTTTTTATTTGCTTTCTGGCCATCAGCAGTTATTCAAAGCAGGTCTCCCATTTACTGTTAATTATGACGGTGTTACTAAGCTAGTGGTTTTTAAATCAGACTACTCCTGTGGTAGAGAAGGTCCTGAGGAGAGGCTGTTTATTGCTTTTGCTAAGAGGTTATGAAGACATCATGTAGTAATCATGGCGTGGGTTGTGGTTCTGGTTACAAGGAGTGAGTACACAGTAAGTCAGTATTGCTTTTCTCAGCTGCGTACAGTGGAGCAACAAGTATTAAGATGCTATCACAGCCCTGCTTCCTACTGTAAGAAAAGGTAAGAGCAGTGTAACAGGACCTTATCTCATCCAATGCCGAACTCCACTGTGTCTCTGGGATTTTACCTTCCACAGGGAAACAAAACCAACAGGCTGCGATTTTGTAATTCATCTACTTCGTAAACGTCAGACACTAACTCACAGTGAGATATTAGTTGTTAGCCTTCTTCCTCAGACACATGACTTTGGCAATCACCTTAATACTTTAGGACTTGCACAGTACCCCAGGTAGCTCCAGACAGGCCTTTCCCCTTGGCCAGTTCTTCCTGACAGTGACTCTCATATGGCTTTTTCTCCTTCGGATGTCTGTGTCACAGCATCACGCCCCTCCTTGTTCTCCTCTTTCTCAGCTTCTGCCAGTTGTCCTCTGCAAACACCCAATTGCCATGACAGTTGTGTGTCACTAGCCCCAAATGCCGACCCGAGCCCAGGCCCATCACCCTGGTGGCCTGTCAATGACCAGGCGTGATGCTGGACATTGACATGACAACTACCCTTGCAGCAGAAGGCCTGAAAGTCCAGCAAAGGGCTTTTTGGGGAACCATCTCAGAGCCCATTCTTCTGAAGAAGCCTCACTGAAGGCCTTGTGTGCTTGGAAGCTTGTCCATTTTTTCCACCATTATGACCTAGTCTAATGAATATATTCTCTCTCCTTAAAAATTCTGCCTCCCCCCAGTCTAGATGGAATTATTAAACCACTTTACCTTTTCCAGAAAGTATGAAGAAAGAAATCAATTGAAGTCTGAAATCTGATCAATATTGTACGAGTGTGTGCTAGGGAACATGTATCTCAATTTATGATCTTTACAAACAACTTCCAGGAATTTAAATCAAAATTTTAAAAAAGTTTCTAGGTTTTCATTAGCCATTATACAAATCTTTTTTGTAAAACATCAATAGTTAAGTGAATTCAAATATTAACTATGCAAAGTGTTGCTTATTTCAAGCCATTTAAATATAGAGTCTATATGCAGAACCACATTTCTTTGCTGACTTACGAGCTTGGTTGGTTTTTTATAAACATGTATGAAGTACTGTTCATGAGCAGTATTGTCTGTGTCAGTATATGGAGCCATGAGATGCCTACAGTTAGGAATCCTCTTTTAGATCTGTTCTCTGCAGTCCTAAAAGCATTCACATAGGCACCCAATTCATATAAACAGAGGAATATATCCCCTAGGAGTAAATGCCTAAATAACTCTGTGGATTTGGTTTTTAGCTCTGATCTCACTTACATTTCTGTAAATCAGGCATAACCTCCCCAGAATCATTAGATTTGAGCCAGCACGAAATGGAGGTATGGAATTGGACTCCTAATCCCAAGGCCATCCTAAACATCCAGTAAACCATCCTGTGTTGAAGTCTTGGTACTAGGATGCAACAAAGACAGAGAAACAGGTTTCCCAGATGTATCAATCTCCTTAACAGACAACACAGGGGAAGAAGCAATATAACCACGTTATCTCTTATCATAAGAAAAGAGAAAGCTGTCATTATTTCCCTAATTTCCCATATTTCCCTAATTTGTCAAAAGTACTTACGTGCTATAAATTCAAAGCAGAATGTTGCAGAAATACTGCTAAATAAATAGGTACTGTGTACAGAAGAAATAAGTGCAACATTTTAATTTCCTTAGGTTTCTTAAAATCAGTGGCAAAGACAGAAACAAATATGATCTTCAACAAATGCAATGCATACAGTCTACCTAATCCTAGCAAAATGAATGACATGCTGCTTAGAACACCATGGGAATTTGCTTAGCAGATTAAGGGCCTTCATGCAAATTTTTAACCCAGAGTCAAAGACTCATTCATACAGCTTTGGACATGTGTACCACCTATCTGCATGAGAGTGGTTTTATCTTACCATGATTCCATTTGTCTGCGTTTGTCAGGGAGCATCCTGATAAGGGCAGATATCCTCGGTGACTATGTAAGATTTCTAAGAAAAAAGACAGATGTTCTACATCTACTTTTCCTTTCTTTTTATTTGTAAAGCTTTTTAAATCTGTAAAATGTTTTTATTTGTAAATTTTTTATTATTCGTAAACCTTTTTCTCTTTAGCAGAGAATATCTAGACCTGAAAAATATGTAGAAAAGTGAGAATAACATTACGTTTTTCCTCCTGGGAGATAGGCATACCTGAAGAATAGGTGTGACTTTGTCGAATGCTACAGTTATTAGCTGAGAGCAGATAAGGAAACTGGCGCAGCAGCCATCTGCAAGAGAGATGATTCTCACTGTCCAGAAAAAGCCTGGCAAAAAGCAGGGCACAGAAGTCACAGACAATACGTACTGTGAAGGACCATATTTTCACGTATTTCAGGGAACTGAACAGGTGGAAGACTAAGAAAACCTACTAAATTACCTTTTCCAGCCAGAAGAAAGGGTGCTTTCTATTGACTGGTTAACTCTATTTGTTATAGAGTAGAACCTAGATATAGCTAATAAGAAAACACACTTAAAGTTTATGTTTAAAACAGCAACAAGAAGCTTTTTGAGTATGTTTTTTCATGAAGTCTGTAACTGATAAAAGGCTTAGTGTCTGACTTCGCAGCTGAGAAGTATTCTACACCACTTGATCTTTCTCTTTAACAGAGGCAAATATATTTTAAAGGCTTTCCCTTAGCACCTTTGAAAGGTTTTTGAGAACCCTGTCATCAGGTAGGCAGCAAGATGGAGCACGCCAAATATCAGATGGATATAGCAAAGAGAGACAGCTTGGACAGTATAGTGTAAATTCCTTGTTAGTATAGCTTTCCAGCAAAAATCACATGAAGCAGATATAATGAGGAGGCAAAACTTTACTCACTGGCATTTGCTGAAAAGGGCAGATTATGTAAAATGTCTCAAATTAACCAGCTGGCTAGGAAAAGTAGCAAAATGTTCATTGAACCTTGGGAAGTTTTGTGATGTAAGCATTAGGAGAATCATCTACATATCAAACGATTCCCAAACGACCTATTTTGTGATGTTTTCACTTGCAAATTACCCAAGGGAATGAAATGAAAATCACGGGTTGTGCCTGTAATTCCCAAGTAGTTTATGGCTGGTTTTTAGTAGGGGAGGGTGAGAAATTCTACTCAGTTATGTATCTAGTAGGAGAAGATTTGCACAGATTATTTTGTCTCTCTTATCCAGTTAAAATACAGACTCTGTCAAACTCTGGGCAAATCATTTATCTCCTCTCTGCTTCACTTCAGTATTTACAAAATGCAGACTGTAGTTCCCTATCCCACAAATATTTTGTAAGCATTCAGATTATGCAGTGATTTACATTGCACGTAAAAGCCTAGGACAGATGGTGAGGGAAGCATGTCATGATCCGCTGGATCATTTCTTGGAGTATCTCAAGATTTCGTACCCAGCTTGTCACAAGAGCAGACTTTGGGTTGTTTCCACCTAAATTAAATCTTTCAGCTCAGCCAGCATTCAAAACCTCACTGCCTGTGTGCATGAGTCTTTGTACTTCAAAGCCTGAAGATAAAAAAGGAGAGGTGGCCTTCGGGTGATATCCATGGGCCACAAGCTCAGGAAATCTGAATTCCCTTCTCAGCTCTGTTGCAGCAATCTTTCAAAAAAATATTCAAAGCATAAAAGACTTACACTGGCTTAACACTTTTCAGGCAATTAAATTAACCAAGTATTAAACCCCCCTGTTACATGGGTCCTAATATCAGTCTTGCTGAAGAGAGATTTAGAAGATTATTAACTTTTAAAAAGACCAAGCCAAGCTAATGTAACATACCTGTTACAAAGCAGATAGGCTCTGGAAGACTGCTAGAATGAGCAATTACCATTTGCAATGTGATAGCAGGGCAAATAATAGGGGGTTTAACTTCCCAGTAGTTAAGGTTGTGTCTGCCCAACTGACCGTGATCTCTGCACCTTGTTATTTGGTGCAGACAGGTGTTAATCTTTTTACAAAGTGAAAGAAGAGTCAATTGCTACTGCAGTGACCACAATCACCAGGGAAAAAAGATGAGTAGGAATTAGTTTCCACTACATAAAGTTTCCTAGAGATAGGTTGAATAGGAGTTCATTATGCCAGGATGCATTTATATTTACAACTTTTCTAGACCCTAAAGTACATGTTATTCACTCAGGGCAGATCACTGCTTTTACTGAAAATTTGCATTAGCTAAGGATCTTTCCTCAGTACATCATTAGGACCTATATTTTGCAATTTATGAATGTATTTATGTGTAGACTGGCTATTTTTTTCTTCCTAGTTCATAAAATCTACATTACCTTTTTATAACACTTTAAATATTAAATAAATACCAGTAAAGACACGTCATACAAATTGATTGCCTGATTTTTTTAACTTCCATTCCTTTTTCCTTTTGATACAGCCAGAAAAAAATGTATAAGTTAATATATACCAAGTATGACATAGATTAATAATGATGCTATCACTGTCTAGACAAGCAAATTAGGTGAAGTAGTGTGTTCATGCAAAAAGGAAGTTATTTTTTCCCATATTTTAGTACTGCTACAATGTTTTACCTTTCTTGAGGGTGTTTTAATACAAGAATTATATTTGTAAGAACTGGTAATCAAAAAGATAAATTGTAAAAAATTAAATTTGTGGTGGGGTCTTCTGCCCACTGAACCATAAGCTAACATAATAATTAGTTTATAGGCCAACGAATTACACAGAAATTTCCCCCATGGGCAGACTAGCTCATACCTGTTCACAAGGCCTTAATGTAAGTTGTTTTTTTTTAAAAGCCTCTTCTGACGACAAAGAAACAAGAGGACACTGGACCAATGGGCCACTGTGGCGACCCAGTGAGTGGCGGTCTCCTGTTTGCTAAGGAAGGCAGGGAGATAATACCAAGAATTAATTCATACATTAAATTAATTTTAACATTATTCAGTAAAACAAGCAACTTCTGATTATTCAGAGATACTGTGCTTCAAAAGCTGCATAAAGAGACAGTAGAATGCTTTGATTAGGCCATACAACTAACATTCCTGATGTGTAATTAGCACAAGGTGACTGCTTTAGTGGGGTAGCGATTAATTATTCTTCCTTAAATGCAGTTTCCAGTATTGTCATTACTTCAGATTGAAGCTGAAGGCCAATTAGGCATTTGACTTCCACTGAAAGTCACTTCTAGTTGTTCTTTTCAGGATCTCATGAAACCTTTGGGCCATCCCTATTTGATCACATACCATTAAATAATATAAAGAAGCTGTTATGATGCTCAGATGCCCGCTCAGATGCCCTCACTCTGCCAGTGTAAGAAAAGGCTTTGCGTTGATGCAGCAGTGGTTAGGTCTGGGCTGTTACAGTCAGGTCTCTAGGTTCTCGTTTCCTAGCGTGCACTTAGCACTTGCATCTACTGCAAAGTAGTGTCTTGTTTAAAGACCCTTTAAAAAAATTGAAAGTATAGGCAAGAAATCAAGAGCAGTGATTATTAAAGACTTAAGCTTCTACCTAGAGTTGTACAATGATCCTTCTCCCCTTATTCGTAATGGTTTAAGTGTTTTGCAGATAGCCCAGAAACAAGCACACTAAAGCATCTGGGCAACATCGTAAGCTCTGTTGAAGGTATCGGGAGGCCAAGGTAGATCCCCACAGTGTGTTGAGTAGGAGCCAAGCTACCATAGTACGAGTTAGACCAACATAAGGGCATGGCTGTGAGCAGGGAAGGAGCAAGAGGAAGAGCTTATCTTTGCCTCCTGATTTGACACATATTTGACATGACATCTATGTTACACATCTGTAATGTCACAGTGGGGAGCTTGTCAGTGGTGAGGTTCTGAGACCTCAAAAAACCTCAATGCACTCTACTTCAAAGCTGAGTTAGCCTTTATGGAGGAGTTTTGTAAGGGTGAAGGGAACCCAGTGTGGTTCCTCACCCCTCTCTTCCCTCACAACCTCAGCTCCAAGCTACACAGTGCTCAGCGAGGCTTTGCAGGGCTGATGGGAGCAATGGGAAGGGTGTTAGATGCAAATGCAGGTGCTGCAAAGGCACCAGAAGTCTTTCCCGGGGCTGACAAGGAGAGTGACAACACGCAGCTCATGGAGGACATGGCCTGCAGGTCATAGCTGAAGTAATTTTGAAGTTGAAAACCCACATGCTCTGCTGTCTTGGAGCATCCTGGTTATTAAGTCTTCTATCAAGTGAACGTGAAACACTAATTTTGGTTGTGTAGCAATTTGTACTATCATGGCACGAGTGTAAATCAATACTCACAGCTCAAGGCAAAGGCTGTCAGGGACTGATGCTCAAAGCCCCCTGAAGATAGAAGTGAGCTGGTGATGTTAACTACAAGAATCGCTTTATGTTTTCAAAAATTGCAGACATTTACAGAGGCAATATCTGAGAAGTTTAAGGCTGAGGAGACTGCAGGTGTCTTGCAACTTTAAGCATTGTGTTTCTTAACATATTCTCCTAAGCACTGTTTTTAGGAGCAGATTGGAGCACAAGAATATTTTACAGATTAAATAGGAAGAAGAATCATGGAATGTGACTGGCTTTGCTGACTTTCCACTTGAAAAATGTTGAAGAATTTTTTGGTGTTATTTCCATTGCTATTTCATTTTTGGGCCCTTTTGAATCATTAAATCATAATGTATAGACCTCATCCAAATCTGAAGATCTTCTTCCTCCCATATTTGCATCTAATCAGAACAAAAGTCATATTTTTATTGTAAACTTGATATTTTAAGTGCTTTAATAATGTGTGCATCATTCCTACTACCTAGTTTGTATCTTAACATTTCTATGAGCTCTCATCTGGTTTCTAAATCCAATGTGTGCATATGTTCAGTGCAGCTGCCTGGGGGTTGTAATATTGCTGAAGAAGCTGTTTAAACTCCCAGTTACCCCAACTCAGAAAACCCTAACTTGTGGGGTTAGCATGCTCTACACAATTAATAGATTGCATTACCTGGACTTCATATCTGCCTTTACTGAATGCTAAACAGCTTGCGTGCAAGACAGTATTGCAGCACAGTTCAGCTTCAGAGGAGGTAGTTCTGCAGAAATATAGCTGTTTTGCTTACATGTGTTATTGCCTGAATAATTGTACTGAAAGTATCAGCAGCACAGGTCTTATACATGGAGAGAAGTATGGAGGAAAAGTTTGACATTTGTGGCTTATGGGGTGAATGCTTTTACAGCTCATTTCCTTGGTAAATCTGTCCCTGCTTAATTTTAATGTCAACTCTGACGAGCCCATGTTTCAGCAGAGCAAGAATCCTTGACATGGTTAATGGTTTAGTGAATAGGTTTTAGCAGTCATTGCAAATGTAAACCTCCCTTTTACTCTTACCCTTCTCCCTTCCCTACCCCCACTCATAACTTTCATGGAAATTGTTTTTGCATAATGGCATCCTCAGGGAAAAGGTGTCAGAAGATAATGAGAAGATTTGGCAAAGTTACAAACTAAGAGATATGCAAAGGATCTCAAGGGAATTCAGTCTGCAGCACTGCCGGAGAGAGAGTGTGATAAATGCTTCACTGATTACTGACTCATATGAGTCAGTGGGGAATCAGTCTTGTTTTTCTCACTTTTCTCATTGGTAAAATGAAGTCCTCAGCCAGGACCTTAGTTACAAGGTAGGAGGGATGCTAGAACTATTGAGGCAGACCTGGGGCACAGGCAACCTCCTGCAGGTAGGGAGGTCCCATTAAGCCTTTATGTGTGGCACAAGTTAAAGATTAACTGCGCACAAGCCAGAGATGAGTTTTGTTGAGGACCTGAGAGCCTCGGCCACCTGCAGCGCCGAGCTTATGCTGGGCATTTGGGAGAGTCTGTCATGCTGCATGTACTGCACATGTAGGGATGGGACTTGGCACTATGGAGACACACCTACACTTGCATGTGTATGTGTCAGCAGGGTGTCTAAGGCTCCCTCATAGTCAATGAAGTCACTGGCACCTAAGTAGTTCTGCTCACATAGGCTTCAGCACTGTTGCCCAGGCATAAGACATTTAAGATGCTCCCACCTTAGACATCAGACACCACCACAAGGTGGACAGGATGACACAGGAGAAGCAGTTGGGACATGGGTGGTGGGAGAAATTCTAGAGCATCTGAAACAACACTAGATGCCTATGTTATATCCAATTACTCAGGCTCCTGCTAGCTGGTGTACTGAAAAAACCCCAACTCCATTGAGTTGCGCCAGGGGAGGTTTAGACTGGATATTAGGAAATTTTTCTTCACCGAGAGGGTTATCAAGCATTGGAACAGGCTGCCCAGGGAAGTGGTTGAGTCGCCATCCCTGGAGGTATTTAAAGGACGTTTGGATGAGGTGCTTAGAGACATGGTGTAGTGGTGGTTTTGGCAGTGTTAGGTTTATGGTTGGACTCGATGATCTTAAAGGTCTTTTCCAACCTATATGATTCTGTGATTCTGTGATTCTGTGAATACACAGGGGCTCCTTTGCCTGGCAGAGGAGGTTGGACACCCAGCGCACATGTGGCTGTCTACATTTAGGACTCAGCCCCAAAGTGAATCTACCTCCCTCCGCCTGCCCAGGTCTTCATTAGCAGAGCCCCAGTTCCTCCCTTGGGCCAAAAGAGAAATGCTGAGATCATCTGCCCAAATAGCAAACTCCAAAAGGATGCCAGTTTGATGTCTGAGAGCAAGAGGTTGGTTAGCGTTATCCTTGCAATCGTGGGAACCCCTCTGACTGCATTAGCCTGCAGCCCGGTACTGTGCACTGAAACTAAAATGAAATGCGTGTTATATGGCCCCCCAGCGCTTCCTTCAAGACTCTGGTTGCAAAGATAATAATGACAAATCCTCAGTAGTTTAACAGTAGTCTAAGGATAGCAATTATCTGTGCCTTGGATGGTTTTCTTTTGTTTCAGTTGGAAGGCATATTTTAGTCTCATGCTATTGTTGATTTATCACGGTTCAATACAAGTACACAGAAAAAATAATGAACTTCTAAGTACAATGAGGAAAAAAAAAATGTATTAAACCCAGCATGAGATAGAGACAGGCTCTTTAATTAGGTGAACTGCAGGTGAGTGAAAAGTAGTTTTTCTAAAAAGGAATTATTGAATGCAAAAAATTACAGGAGGAAAATAATACATTGGGTTTTGACCATTTTTTTAAAAATGATCCTTTAGATTAAATAAGAATTTCAGGCACATGGTGCAGCACTGACATCAGAAAGGTGTGTTTGCTACTATTTAAGAGACATAATCGCAGCTATTGGCTTTAACTCTCAGACTTTTCAAGACAATAGCTACAGAAACCAGTCTGGAAATGAAGTACAGAGAAAAAGGCAAGATGCTGGTCAGAATGAGCTGATTATACAGTTTAGTATTTCATGAGTGAACAAAACAAGTTCACTGAGAATGATTTACACAGTCCTGATGCTAACAGATGCTCTAGTCAGACAGACAAGCTGCAAACAGAGTTGCTTGGAAATTTTCCATATGAATGGTTATTTTTAATGGGAAATTCAGCTTTCTGCAGAAAATATGGGAATTGCTCACACTGGGAAAAATCAAACGGTAATGAGTAGTTTCAATTGCATTGACCTAAATGGAGCTGACCTAGAATGTTTCATTTCGGTTGAGTTCTTCAGAAGATAACATTGGCTTCCTAGCACTGAGCTCATTGCTTAATGGTAGGTGTACTGCAACTTTTAATAGTATTATTAAGACTTTTAGCAACACGGAGATTGTTATAGCTGGGATGATTAAGGTGGCTAGCCAGCTATGTAGTCATTGCATCCCTGTGAATCATTGCCTAATGCAAAGGACTAGGGTTTTTTGTCAGACAAGTTGTTAGTCAGGAAAAACACTTTATTCTCTCCTCTAGTCCTGCCACACACAGACCAGTAAGTGACGATTCTGAAGTTATCACTTGGCCTGGAGCTAAGCATAAGCAAACTAGGCAATTATATAGTGAGGCACAATTTGGGACATTAGAACAGCCGTGACCCCACTGCCTGTGTCAGAGCCCAGAAAGCCAAGTTGGCTGCTGCGTTTGAAAGGCCAGAAGGTGCACAATCCAGCTAGCCCTGGGGTTGAAGAGCAGCAGTGTCCTCAGGGTTCCCCAGGGACCAGCCCCAGGAGCTCTGTCCCACTTTTGCCCCTTCCTCCTCTCCCTTTTCTGTGGCAAGAGGCCAACGCCTGGGCTTGTCCCAGCACTCATCCTACTGATGGCAAAAGGCAGTTTTGCCTCCACTGATAAGAAACCTTGAACAAACCTGAGCGAAAAGGTCTTTGCTGTTGCAAAGGAGCTGTGAGGCAGAATATCCTTAAAATGGAAGTGCACATAGAAGACTCCTTTGCACAACACCCTCTGTAGTGTTGGAGTACTTATGTCACTGACTTGAAGTGGGATGGTATGCAGGCTTTCTTGTTACAAAGAGCTTACAGCTTTTTGGCTGAGATTGTCCATGGATGTCTATTCAGTTAACCTTGCACAGTCTAAGTAACACTTAATTCCTTTCAGTCACAAATTATATGCTTCTACTTAACAATAGGAGATACCAGCCTCAAATTTTCCTCCCTAAAACCAAATTTAGTGAAGAGACGTGCAAATGGGATCCAAAAAAGAGTTGGTTCAAGCCTTTGAAATAAATCTTTCTCATATTTGAGAATGAAGAGATTTGAAGAAGAAAGTGTTATCCTTCTCCGGCTATCATACTCATGGCAATGAATTTCCTAAATTAAGTTCATTCATAAAGCCTTTCATATACTATTGGATTCTTCAATAAAATAACTGCTTTAGATGTCAGCGTCCATAGTTTATATATAATTCCTGTACTGAAGAGATGTCATTGCCTCCTCTTGTGGGCCGGGGAATATATGCTGGTACCTTTGCCTAGAGGTGCCTTTTGTCCCAGAGAATGGTATGTGTCAGGTCAGCGGATGGGGCTGCGGATCGGTGGATTCACACCAGTGGATGGGTGGAATAGCTTTAACCTTCCCTCCTTCCTGGCTGGCCCCAGTCCACAGCTGACTGTGGTGGACAGAACAAGAGCGTGATCACAGCTGCTTTGCCCTCCTACATTTTGGGCCGCTTGCAGAGGTACCACAAATAGGCACTTTTGCCACAGTTCATTCAAGTGAATTTGCTTATATTTCTGTCACTGAGCAACAGGTATGATCAGCTTTGCAGTGATCAGGACAGCTCAGTGGAATATTTGTAATAGTCCTTTAAAAATAGCTCATGTTATTAGGTAGAGAACATTTTAGACACAAAGTCGGGCATGTAAAAGGACTGTATTTAGTAGTCAGAAAGAAAATTGAGAGCAGAAGTTTAAACAATGATCGTGCTGACATGACATGAATGCATTTGGCTGCACCCTATGCTTCAGTTGCTTACCAGGAGTGGAGTGCTGGCACCTGGATGTGAGTCATCCAGCAAATGTTGCAAATAACATATTCAGCATTGCCAGATTATAGGTCTACGCAGGAGCATCCTTGGCATATGTACCCACTGAAATGATGAACAGGTGCCCACTATAACCCTGAGTACTGAGTTGCAGAAACAGCCCTCTGGTGTGCACCTCACTCCTGTACTATTAAATATATTCCAAACTTATTTAATTGCTTCTGTAGCATCCTGCAGGGAGCTCAAAATTGTTTGTATACAGAAAAAGAATTTCTAGGTTTGTTCACAACTGTGTTTGAAGCAGCATGTTATTATTTCTGAGAATGAAATAATCAGTGACACAAAATTATAGTTGCCCTGCCTAGAACAGCATCCCCTTCAAATATGATGCCAAGAACAATGGAAACTCAGAGGGTATTTACAATAGAGAAGGAAATACTATGAGTATGCTAGACTGAAATCCACACTCTTTAGGTCATTTCTACGTTCTGTCACAGGCTTCCTGAAAGCTGCTGCACAAATCACTTTGGACAATAATTTTCTCATTATTCAGGTGCCCAATTCTAACTGAAAATTAATTCAGCACCCAAATACATTTCCATTTTTACTCGTAGTCCACCTGCAGCTGCATCACTTCTGTCAATAGGACTGACAGCGACGTTCTGATGACAGCAACGCTGAAAGCCTCTGAGCCACTCCCTTACTATATCGCTACCACACTGCTGAGGATACTGCAGGAGAACAAGGACCGGAATGGATTTTAACATGAAATTTTGAAAGAGAACATGAATTTGACTGGCTAACAATGTGAAAGGCTGTTTTAAACACAGTTATCAAGCTGTACCTTAAGAAATGCAGAAATGTCTTTTACAAAGAGAAGGCAATAGGGCAGATGGTGCGAAGGGGCAAAAACTGCAGGGACAATGAACAAAAAGTAGGCATCGTAACAGCAAACTCCTGTCATTAACATCATCATATTCTGTCACTGCTTTTCAGTTTAGGCAATGTTCCAGCTTTCAGGGTTTCAGTTTGCATTCAAGGAGTGAATGCCTGTTGACCTAAGAGTTAAGTTTCTCAGCTTCAGCACCGATTCTTACTACAAATTTTATTATACCTGCCACAAAGGTCAGTGGAAAAATCAGATGCCAGACCTATTTGCAGCCATCCAACTTGGCCCATTCAAATGCAGATCAGGTCACCTTTAGTTAATAAAAGTTGTGGGAAAATCTCATTTACATCATCAATTAAAAGTGTTCAGAAGTTTTTATAGCCCTCAGTATGCAAGTTTGTGACAACCCAAGATCACACATTTTCTATCTGTTTCTCTCTCTCATGGAATAAAAGCCAGATGTATGAAGTTAGCATTGGTGAAAATGACTTTAAGATAATGCTGTGTCATCATTTTATTAAAAGGTCAATAAAAAAAGCCCATTAAAAAGATAAGTGAAAAAATCCTAAGTGCAATCAGCCATTCAATATTCACCCCTCAGCAAGATTCAAAAAGGACATTCATGCTTTTAAGTTTCTTTAATAATCAGTTTCTTGTCCTCCTTGGAAGAAAGTCAATATGCTAACTTTCAGAATTGAGCTGTAGGTCAAATAGTTTATCTTTTGACTATTAAAGCCTCAGAGAGAAAATATTGCTTAAGAGAGAAAATATGGCTTAAGAGTTGATCAAGATGAAATCTGTTTGAAATGAACAGTTTTGAATTGTATGGAATACTTGCATACACTTATGTATTATGGTTGTTATGTTATGTATTATGTATTATGGTTGGACTCGATGATCTTAAAGGTCTTTTCCAACCTATATGATTCTGTGATTCTGTATTTATATGGGAATATGGCAATACAGCTTTTCTTTTCACATCACTAGTTTTGCTGAAGTTAGTACTGGTGAAACAGTTTTGTATGGCCAGAAAGGCTTAGAAACTATGTGTGTTTGTCCTGGTTTCATCTGGGATAGAGTTAGTTTTCTTTCCAATAGCTGGTATAGTGCTGTGTGTTGGATTTAGGATGAGAATAATGGTGATAACACACTGATGTTTTAGTTGTGCTAAGTAGTGCTTATACTACTCAAGGACTTTTCAGCTTCCCCTGCTCTGCCAGGTGCACAGAAAGCTGGGAGGGGGCACAGCCAAACTGACCAAAGGGCTATTCCATACCATACGACACCGCCCCTATATAAACTGGGAGGAGTTGGCCAGGGGGCAGCGATCACCGCTCAGGGACGGGCTGGGCATCGGTCAGTAGGTGGTCAGCAGTTGCATCACTTGGGGTTTTTTTCTTGCGTTTTGTTCCTCTCTCTCATTGTTTTCATTACAATTTATTATTATTTTAGTTATTAAACTGTTCTTATCTCAGCCCACGAGTTTTCTTACTTTTGCTCTTCCAATTCTCTCCCCCATCCCACTGGGGGGGAGGGTGAGCGAGTGGCTGTGTGGGGCTTAATTGCCAACTGGGGCTAAACCATGACAGTGCTGATGGGCTATGTCTAGTTTTATCCTCCTGCTGTACCATGTCTCCTGTGGAGCACTACTGCCCAGTGAAGACTACAAATAGGAGAAATCTGTTGGGTTTTCCCCTCATTTAGCATGGAGGGCTGAGCTCTGAGCCATGCTGTCCAGCATGACAGCCACAGAAGAAGAGTACAGGCAGAAAGATGTGGAAAAACCCACCAATTTCTGGTGTTTAGATGGATTTCTGCCAGCACTAGGACCACGTGTGTAAAGCCTGAGGAGCGATGACTCTGCACCATGGTGCCCAAAGGCTAGGTGAGGGGTTTCAAAGGGGCTGCCAGTGAGTAGGAAGGTGCCCGTGGGAACATGACCAGGAAGGGAGGCTGCACCTGCAGCCAGCTACGCACAGCTACAGCCCCCAGCTTAGGACAAGCCTCCCTAAGGCAGCACAGCAAGGCCAGCAAGGGCCGGGCACCCACATCTCCTGCTACAGCCTGGGCACGGAGGCTTCATATCCCAGTCAGGTTAATATTGAGTCCTACTATTTACCAATCCAACAGGAAACATTACTAAGCTCACTAACCTTCTATCCTCTTATCTTTCCAGCAATCTTGACACAGAAGAACTCTGCAGTAAGTTCCTTTTTCTGGCAAGGAGATAATCTGTGCCTGCAGCAGCCCTGTGCAAGTGAACATACCATGTGATCTGATTTCTTTTCTGTTTAATATTTGTAACTCAAACAGAAAATAATTTCCATTGAAAGAACTCCTGGGAGAATGCAGATGGCTTATAATCTTTCAGACTGTCATCCATTACATGCAGAAATTACTTTGAAAATATTTTTCCTAATCAATACTTCACATTCTCTGAGCTGAAAGTATTTTTCTTAATCAATACTTCATATTCTCTGAGCTTCAAGATCTGTTCTGATGTAAAGACAGATAGATACCTTTTATCTTATTTCCCTTTCATGTGAGATTTTTTTTCTAGTTAGTTCATCCTTTTCAGAGGTATGAGTACTTTGGCAATTTTGAAAGAGAAATTAGTACCCCACTGGAGGAAAGTTCATTACTTTCCTCCAACTTGAGCCGGTGAGAACAGCAGTTTGACAAGTTCTACCATCCTCCATCACAAAAGACTCCTGCAAGGCCTAGAATTTGTCCCAGTTACACATTTCTGTGCCCCATTCTGGGCTGTGAGTCATTTCCCCAAAACCCTGCTTGCTCTCCAGCTTATCTTACAGCACCTGATTTAGGAGTGCTGCTTGCAGCAGAAAACAATTCACAGAAAATTTCTGCAAGTCCTCCCACATGATGTCAAAAAAACAGTTATACTTGTCAAAAACAACCTATTTCTGAGGGAAAGATGGCAGCAAATGGTTGCCTGATAAATTTTCCAATGGTCAACAATGTTGAAGACCTATAAAAGCTGAAAACCCTGTCAAGTTGAATGCCAGCTCATTTACTCACCCACAAGATGACTCTACCCATGGCCAAGAACCCACTAAGAGGCACCTCAGTCTGTGGCTTATAAATCTATGACAAGAGGCTCAGCTGAAGTGAATTGGGCTGTGACGACTTCTGCTGGTTCAGAATCTGGCCAAAATTATATACAACTGGCCAAGGAAGACAGGGGGTTTTGTTCCATGAGAGTTTTACTGCTGTTGATGTTGTGCTGGAGGCTTACAGGTTTGCTCAGCCACCTCGGGCTGGCCAGAGGGCTGAGGAGGATCTCAGCCCAGCACTGGCTCTGTTTGCTGCCTGTTTTGGTTAAATATGGGCTGCTTCAGCTGCCTTTTAAATCTTTCATAGATTGCCACTAGGGTGTTTCTCGTCCGTGAATCTGGTACTGAGTTTACTCAACACACATTTAAGCTAGTGATTATATGGCTCTTTCTGAGTTCTCAGCTCTCCTCAG
The DNA here is from genome assembly GCF_035582795.1 of Mycteria americana. NCBI lineage: Eukaryota > Metazoa > Chordata > Aves > Ciconiiformes > Ciconiidae > Mycteria > Mycteria americana. Next base: position 147,510,952 of record NC_134366.1, read on the forward strand.
AAATGAAGCTTCACTTCCATGATACTAATTCACAATACGTGTTCATTCTAAATCATTTCGTTCAGCCTCTCAGCAATACCAGGTTATGTCGCAGTGCTCCTGAAACCCTATGCTTTCATGACTCCCCTGAGAAGCTCACGCTGACCTCTTAAAAGCCTCAAAGTATTGCTATTTATTATTTCAAAAAGCTCCTATCTAGTCTTGTTCTTCCTGTCTGCCATTCAGATGTTGTTTTTCATGCTCTTCCAGGTGATCTGATATCTAAATGCCTTGTCTAACACACTCTCTAGCTTTAACATAATTTTCTTTCTGTCTTTTTCACACTTTTTCCTTCCTGTGCCGCCTCCTGTTGTATTTTGCCGCATTGACCAAATGGGAACTCGAGTCGTGATTTCCCAGGGTTGCCTCCTCCTCTAGCTATAATCCCTCTGGATTGAATTATGCCCCCTGATTTTACATCAGCTTTTTCTATTAAAATGCCCTTTGTTTTGAGCAGCTACACAAGGACATCCTGCAACTTACGTTACTTCCATGATTTTTGTTAAAAGTATTTTGCATGCATCATCTTTGTTGAAAATATAATCACGGTACATGGGACTAGAAGCTTATCTGGCCAACTCAAGGTCTCTTCACTTCTCAGAGAGAAATAACTGGTCTCAGCTGACCCCAACTCACAAAAACCCCCACTTGATTGTATCTCCTCTAAGGGCTTTACCAGTGCTATTCATTTTTGTATCAATATAATCAGATTTAGTACATACACATGAAATCTTCATTTCCTGCTAGTAACTGTAAAGTAGACTATTAAACTGAAAATCCAGTTTAGAAAGAAAACGTAGATATTTTGAAAGTAGGTCTCTTTCAGCTCTCAAACTGATATTTTAAATTTTTGTCAATTTGGCAACTCATTTATTGAAAGAAAATGCTTTGAAACACTGATTTTGGTATTTTAAGTACTCCAGGAATTATTTTGAGGGAAATAATACAAAATTTAAAAATAAAATAATCCCTTTCATTGTAACTCTTGTTCATTTTATATATTGAGATAGTTAATAATACCATAACTTAATTCAGACTTGATAAAATTTATTTTTAATGAAATATTGATTTTTCAGGTCATTAATAGATGATGTGGGTTTTCTTCTTCTTTTAGAATATTTTTCCCAGCACTTAGGAGAGTATGAAAATGTTCTATCTGTCTTGGAAGACTTAAACATAACCATACTGAAGGCAATGGACAAAACAAAGAAAGTAAGTAAAAATTGTGAAATTTTCTTTACATTGTATATTTTGTTTATTTGAACATGCATCCAGTATTTTTCTTATGTAGATAAAATTACTAATTCATATTTAAGTTCTTCCACATATACATGTTTGTAGCAAAAGTCCGGTAGGAAAAGGCTTGTCAAAATGGTTGAGTATCAAAGCTGTAAAGCTCTGTCTGCAAAGTATTACAGTTTGGATATAACCAAAATTGTCTTTGTGAATGATCTGAAGAATACTCTTCATATTGTTGTACCAAGAGAGGGTTCCATGTCCCATGCCAAATGTGGGTAAGTATTACCAGCATATCAACATTCGAAAATAGTCTGAATTTGAAAAAATAATCCAAGTTTTTGAGGTAGAAAACATGTTAGTAAAAGATGCTAATGACTTAAACTATATTAATGACTACCATTAAATTAGGTAGGCAAGAGTCATCTGGCGACATACTGGGGAGTCGTATTTATGTTATTGTTAAAGGTAGATTCCAGGATAGTTTAAAAAGATTAAAAAGGGCTGTAATATCTCTCCCCATGTTCCCTGAAGCTGAGCCTCAGTACTTTTATGATTATAAAAGCATCCTGTAGGCAGTGGCTGTGCGTCCCAAATACTTAGTCCCAAAATATAACTGGCCAATGTAAATCACTTGAAAGTATTCCTGAGAGTAACAACAGAAGACATAGAAATTTGAGTTGAGTGAAACATGCTGACCGAGAACAAGATTTCGTTTCCATTTCAGGCATTTTGAACAAAAACAGCACTCTCAGTCAGCAAAGAGGAGGTGTTGGGGCTGTTGCCCACCGGTGCAGTGAGGAGGCATTCACCCCAGAGGGAGGAGACGTTTCTCAGCAGAAGCTTGTTTCTCCATCTGTCCATCTGACGAAGGATGTAGCCGTGCTGCAGGACATGCTAGGCAGCCGATCCACTTGGCACTCAATTCATTACGGTCATACCTGCTCGTTCATACCACATCCCAGCTCGATGTCTGATCAAAAATGCATCAAGACATTGGGTAATATGCTCCTTTTCCCTGGCTGAACAGTTAAATATTCTGTGCAAGGTGCAACAGCTTCAAAAGGTGAGGGAAAGCACAAAACAGGGAAAGAAGTGAACCTAGATCCTTCAAACCCAACCCCAGACCCGCACCACAAGGCTATTCACTTGAAGGCGAGCAGTCAACAACAGAAATTTCAGCCAAAAGTATTCAGTGAGACCCCGTGGGGGGAAAAAAGTCTGATTTTTTCAGTCAATCAATGGAGAGATCAATGGGGAGAAAGCTGTGCTTCTCTAGCAAAGCTATCTTTGGCATTCAGGTGTTTGCAAGAGTGCAGTACTCACACATTTTACATGAACTGCCAAAATAAAAACCTGCAAGTGTAGCTTATTTATTTAGAGCTTGAACCAGTAAGCTGAATGTCTCTCTGTTCACGCTGTGCATCTCTGTTCACACTGTGCATGAAGTGAACGTGGGCTGACTCACTGCCTCATTGGGCTGGACACTGAAAAGCAATAGATTAGTTTATCCTAGCCATGCATAATTTAAAAAAAAAATTAGTCATGTGTATAAACTACTGCTAAAGAGCAGGACATGTCATCTGATAACTACTGGAAGTAAATAGAACACAGCACTTAAGAATTACTTTGGAAGTTAATTACAGAGGAGGAGTTCCAGTAGACTAATCAGAGTTGTGAGAAGTAAGCGTTGGCCTGACTAGAAAATGGATGAGAAAAATCTGGAATATTAATAAGCATTTCATTTGCCTGCTTGAAGAACCCATCTAAGAAAAAAACAACACACCACAATATCATTGAATTTTATTTTCCTGACTGAAGGTTCAAGCTTAATGGGTTTTGTCTCTTTCAGGAATATGCCAACTGACTATTCGTTAGAGGTGGCAGAACTAGAGCAAGGCTAACACTGGAAAAAATACTTTTAATTCCAATTAGTAGACACAATGTGTGAACACAGTCAAACAAAATATGTGTCCTCAAATATTCTAAAATAGAGCTTTCTGCCCAGGATATGCCCATAAACTACAGCTCTGTAAGGAAATTAAATTCTCAGTTCAAACTTGGGATTATTCACAACAGGAACTCAGTTCTCAGGAAACAGATAGGTTATGTGACCTGACTACCTGATAAATCATTGGAGTGCAAATAATAAAATTGCCATCTTAAATAGTCCAAGCTTTTATTGAAGTCTAAAATCTGGAATATATCCACCTAAAATCAGAGCTGGAGGTGGAGCAAAAGCTAGTTAGCATATTGAGACAGCATGGATAAATTACGTTCTTCACCAGTGACACACACTGGATGTGATGTAGCTCCCAGCTCAAGTTGACCCTGCAGCTCAAACAAGCAGGCACTCAGAAACGGGGGGGCTGGTTATGAATGGCCATTGATATGTATGCAGAGCAAGGCTTGGGTTTCCCCTCCTAGTTCAAAATAAAACTGTCATTGCTCTGCCGTTGCAGCCACCTAGTTCCTTAAATAGTCACTGAGTAATGGTAGCAATTATTACAATCTTCTAAGCCATCATCTAGTTGGAAAATTCATATATAGAAAAAATGCCCAGAAATTAAGACCTACACTGTGAAAGCTACAAAGACACGGTGTATCTACAGCGGCTGAGTCAGTTTCCAATGACCAGGACCAAATTTCCAAGGACCAAATTCTCCTATTAAAAACCAAAAGTAAAAACTTCTCAGACTGAACCTGAACTCCACCCTGCAGAGCATGGGGCTGACTACGGACCCAGTACTCAGGGTTGCTGTGAGCTTTCCATCCCCACTGACTTTTCGTGGATTGGAGAAAGCTCAGCGCCTCTATCAGTCTCTGCTCAACTTTCCCAGAGTGCATGCCACTTCAGGTAGGCAGCTCATTCAGTCTTAAATATTTGGGGAGAAAAAGGAGCAACTTAGTACTTCATTCATTTTATTTCTCCAGTTTAGAGTCAGATAAACAATCACCACTCAGTCCATCCTATAGAAAATCCCTGCTTTCCTACCAATTCATGTTGCCCGTACTCAGTAGGTACTTTGCACGAGAGGCAGCTGTGGAATTGAAGCCCTAGAAAAATTGTTCAGCTTCAGTTTCCAAGGAAAACCCAGAGAAGGAAGATGTGTCAGTCTTCAACGAAAAGCTGAACAATGGATCAGAGTGTCTGAAAAATCTAAATACCTAATCTATAAACTCTCCTTATTCCAGACATAACAGAACTAGAAATTTAAAAAACCCTAAATGCAGTTTAATGTACTTCTCTTTACTTTTTGGTGTACGTTAATCTAAGTTGGATAACACCAAAGTCTGTGGCATTATTTGACTCATATCTGTAAATCTAGTACAAAAGTGTGCACCAAGTAGCTTTTGCACATGAAATAGATTTCACTCTTCATGTTGTTTTGTTTCAGTTTTGAAAATCACGTGCATTAACGAATAAATACCTTGGGTTTTGTTTACAAATATTCCCAACCTGTCCAGCCTTTAGTCAGAAAGCTCTCTCACCAAGAGCAACTGGAGTTTGGCTTGGCTACGGATTCCTGGATTTAAATCAAGATCAACCAAATTGTCCCCATCACTCCAAATTATTTCCATGTGTAGATATTTTTAACCCAACAGATTAGCAGATAACTGACATTATCTGCTAATATATCCTGCAAGTTAATTGCAGCATAATTTCTGTGTACTTTATTGCCCTCTGTGGTTTGAAAGAGTTGTCAGCACAGCTTTCCTGAACTGAGCTTTTCTCCACTCTTCCAGTCCTGTGCTATCTGAAAATGAAAATATTGAGTCATCTGCGGGAGAAAATGTTCCAGTGTGTTAGCAGGTTCAAGAAAACTTGAAACCAGACTTCCTTTCACCGTTCGGGGGCCAGATCCCTCCGGCCTATCCGGACTAAATAGCACCTGGGAAGACAGGAAGCCCTTGGTGGTGTAGGAGTGGTTCATGCTCCGTCGCTTGAAGGGAAGGTGCTGAGCTAAAAATACAGAGAAATAGATATAGCAAGGAACATCTTTCAGCAGGGAAAAGACTGAGTTGCATTTGCAAGCAACATACTTTTAATACAAAAGACATCTTACCAAAGAATGCTGGGGAACCTACAGCCCTTCTGTTTTGGTACTGGTCTCTTGTGTTTTATCCTTACACAAGGAAGGGAAACACATACCTGGGGATTTTTAGAGCGACTTACGGCATTTGATATTCGATCATTTCTCTCGTTAGGATGGAAAGTCTGCGTGAGTTGCTTATACAGAACTGGTGAGGACAGATTATTCATTGGTGTCAGTTGTTTTTATTGTACGTGCAAGGTTGGTATTTTCCTGATCAAAGTACAAGCTGGGATAGTTCCGTTTATCTTGTTTCTTCTTCATCTTATATACAGGAAGCATTAAAAATTAAAGACTCAGCAAAACTTTACAAATGCATTGGAAGGCTTGTTTCTTTAAGCCTTTTTTCTCGGATGTCTTTTCTAGCAAAACACAGAAGCATATTTAATTAAAATATTTAATCTTAACTTTTTTATTACCCAAATAAACATAACATTTACAGCAAGCTGCATTTTTATTACTTTCTGTAATACAATGAAGAGAAACTTTGCAACCCACAGCACAGAAAATAAAATCTGTCACTGAATAATGATGTAGATAGATAGATAAAAATAGACCAGGTTTTTTAAGGTGCTTGACATCTTGGTTCTATTGACTTGTGAATACTGAAAATCAGAAACTTACAGACTAAAGAACATGTCTTCCTCGAGTTATCAAGCCATAAAATTGTTGCTATTGGTCAGCTATTCAGTGAGAACAAGTTTTGCTCTATCATTTTTATTTCTGGTATTGCTATAGTGTATTGCAAATGCAACCTGCTGGCAGTGGTGAACTGTTCTGTACTCAGTAAACTAGCAAAAGCTCATTTAATCACCAAAAATGTAATTTTCATATGAAATGAAGTTGGCAATATAGAAGTATTCAGGGGTTTAAACAGGCATCTAGTGGTATTTTAGAAAATCTGGGCTATTCAAGGATGTCCAAGACATCTGCACAGGCCTGACAAATAGCACACAGGACCTCCAGGAGACCCAGGGGCAGGAGGAGACCCCCTTCTGGGGCAGCAGCTGGAAATCAGGTGGGTCTCTGTAGGGCACCAGCCTCCAGTTTAGGTACCTGAATAGCTCTGAGGTCTCTGAATGTTTTTTTCCAGAGGAACTGTCTCACGGAGCAAGAGCTAGTGGTGGCTTGTCCTGATCCGACAGTGCCTTTTATCAAAGTCATAACACCCATTTGAAGTTCACTTTTTTCCACCAGCTGAAGAGCACTCCCCTCTCCTCCTGCCTCCTCTTTTGCCAAAAGCACGGGGTCATTTTCCAGCCAGGACCGATCCCCATGTGTCCCCATTGGCACTTCACTGCCGGTGAAGGCTGGCAGCAGAGGCTTGGGAGGAAGCAGGGACCATTTCAGATGATTTTAAACCCCCTGATCCCTAGGGCAGTTTATGCTGCAGCGCTGGTGAAAGTCTAACCAGAGCTGGCTGGTGGCCAAGTGACTGTGCCAGGGGGATTTCAGGATGGGACATACTTCCTGCTCCATGATTTCAGTGACTGTTGGCTTGAGCCTCACCTAGCCCATTAGTCTATCACGGAGCTGACAGCAGTCTTGACGTACAGCGTACCAGCTCTTAACTTACTGGAGTAACAACTAAAATTCAGACTTTTTGAATTGGCACATTGGTGAAATAGTGGGAACTGGGAATCAATGAGAGCAGCTGAGCCCAGCAGAGATGCTTCCTCAGGAGAGTGGCACTAAGTGCCCAGGTAGTTGGGTTTTTTTCCTTGCAAATGGAGGCCACTCCGTGAGCTGTCTCCAAAGTGACTTAAGACCGCCATACCTGTTGTAAAAGTGATCCGACCTCCAGCAACAAAAAGCTTCATATCTAAGCTGTTTCTTAGGTTATATTGGCTATATTTATTAGATCATATATTTTAATTTCAAAAGGAAGTAGTGCAATATATATTTTTTTTTAAGTAAACTGAAACTGGCTTTTATAGTTAACAGTGCTTATAAGACAAAACTTTGACCCAGTGAGTAAGAGTGGAGCTTGATCCTATATAACTTCATATCCGAAGTGCAAATCCAGTAACTATAACGCAACAGCAACATCCTGGATGGACTTGGGTAGGACTTTTGTACAGCCAATGAAAGCATTTATGAACAGCAAAATGAGAAATTAAAATCTAAAGTAAAGGGAACATCAAAATAACCAAGAAGGACTGTCAGCACAGTAGGAAATTGTTTCAACAAATATTGAAGATCTCCCCTTAATCTGTTCTTCTGTGTCGTCTTTTCATCATCCTTATTTCATTGACCTCATTCCATTTCTTTACATCTCTTTTCTTCCTCAAAAGAACAGCAAGATCTTTTTTCCATAGATGAAAGCCAGGAAGTGCTTTGGCTAGAATAGTTAACGTACACTTTTTCAAAACTGAATCAAGAGAGAGATGACCTCTGAGTGCACACTCCTTCGGTAAATACTGAGGTACAGTTCTTTCGGAGACAAAAGCACTGCAGACTTCCATAGAAAGGAATGGCAGGCAAACATAGGAAATGAGGGATGGGACACTGCAAAATTTCTCCTTTTCAGACTCTAAAGTCTCATGTTCTTTGCTTTGGAGTGACTTTCTTTCCTCCTTTGCAACTATTTTATGAAGGACACCAAATGATCTGTCTGTGATAGCTGGGGACCAGCCTCAGTGAACTAGCAAACACCACTTAAGCAGCAGCAACCATGACTGGTTTACACCCAGCATTTAAATATGCAAAACATAAACATAATAAGTTTAGGATGCAAATGAAAGATAATTCTTATTCAATAGAGCAATCAAGTTCTGGAATAGCCTTCCAAGCATTTGGGGGCAAAAAAACGTAACTGCTTTTTACACGTTGCTTGCAAAAACATAGGGGAGTGTGTGGTGTGCAACAGCAAGATGCTGGATTCAGTGACTGACATAGCATGTCTAATTCTTTGCTCCTATGAAATTATTCATTTTTCTGCTTTGCTCAAAAAAAACCCAAAGCTAAGTGAAGCAGCCTTGTTATTACTGGAAAACTTCTTGAATAGTCTAAAAATAGGAGCCAGTCAAAGTAAAAGAGAAGATTATAGGAGCTGAAGGAGTAACACAGGGATATGCAATTTACTTACTGATGGTGCATTTATAGTAATTATGTAAATCACTGCACTCTGGAGGGTTGATACCCATTAGAAACCAGAATACCTAGATTTTTTTAATTGCATATTTGAGTAATAGTAACAGTAGTGATTATGTAAATTATATTGCAAAAAAAAACTGAAAAAAAAGCTAGACAAGCATATGTCAACAATAGAGTTCCACAACTAACATTCTGTTTGAGCAAAAATGAAGTTTTACTTCACTGAAAGGGTTATCAAGCATTGGAATAGGCTGTCCAGGGAAGTAGTTGAGTCACCATCCCTGGAGGTATTTAAAAGATGTTTGGATGAGGTGCTTAGGGACATGGTGTAGTGGTGGTCTTGGTAGTGTTGGGTTTACAGCTGGACTTGATGATCTTAAAGGTCTTTTCCAACCTATACAATTCTGTGATCCTGTGATTCTGTGATTGGGTTTGGTGGGGGTTTTTGTTTTCTCAAAATCTGTGTTAAATTGGCTGGCCCCACTTTTTGCACATGATTAGAATTTATTAACAGTTTCCACAGAATCTAGTCTGGTTCTCTTTGAGATTGCACTTTTTACAAATGCACCTTTTGCAGAATGAATGTAATGAATAGCTGCTGACAAGAATAACTTAAGGCAGGTATTACTCAGTTTATTCTGATTATTAATTTTCATGCATTGGCTTTGAATCCATTCATTTGTTCCTTGCATTCATCACTAAGTTTTTTTCAGGTCAGCATCAGTCTAAAATACCATAGCCATCTCCCATCTTGATGTTTTAAAATGGACAAAATATCCAGATTCCACTGGAAATGAAAAGCCAGAACAAAAAGGAGTTATTAATTTTATTATTTCTCATAAAGAAATAGAAATCTGTTCAGGATGAAGATTACATAAAACACTGAAGGCAGACAGATGAAGTTCAAGACATAAAGAGCAGCAGTGGTACATACTGCAGCATGCAGTGATTAATACTTAATACTGTAAGCCAACTGACAAAAATACTGCAATCTAATGTATTTCTTAACTGCACACAGTTAATTCTTCCTGTATATTTGATTTCTTCAGACTGTCTTTTAATGACAGTTAACTCTATTGCACTAGTTTAATTGGACATATATTGTATCTCCTTCCATTACAGTGAGTAGGGGTTTTGATTCTCATACTTACTTAGAATATTAAAAGATCATAGATGAAGAAGAGTGTTTCACAAAGAGTGAGTACTTTCTGAATTCCACATCAGAAAACATCCTCTCAGAATATTTATCATCCAGCTAGTCAAGCAAACTGCAGACTCGGGATTTATCTATCTTGCATTAATGGTGCCTTTTCACATCCTACCAGCTATCTTCAGGTACCTTCAGTGGCTAGGCACCACTTGTATGGATGTCGTAAGTTAATACCATGGAGGGGAATAAGGGTTGAAAGATTTGCTGTAAATTTGTGCTTTTCACAGAGGAGACAAAGGGAAAGACAGAGCCAGAAAACCAATAAAAGATGTGGCTGCCTACAGATTAGGCATTATGTGCCCTGCACTACCAGTGCCCAGCCTCGAGAATACAAAATTGAATGGAGAAAAAAACCATCCTACCCTTCTGGGCACATGTTGGTTAAGTTGCAGAAAAAAATGCATGAATTGTTGGGCCAAAAGGAGAACAAAAGAAGATTCTTTCAGTCAAAAAGTAGTTCCATTTTTCATTCTAAGAGAAAGATAGCAAGAATTTCAAAATTTCATACATACCGTTCATTCAAAGAAATGACAGGTATGGTGCTGCTCCCACCTCCATTTCTCACAGGCATTTCCTTAAGCTCTAATACTAGACCAAGCATACCCCTCTAAAATATTAACAGTGTTCAACATTAGATCTACAAAATGAGAGAGCATTCTAAAGGAATTGTTGAAGAAAGTCCTAAAGATTGGACTTTCTTGACTGAAGTCTGAAGAATTGTCAAAGGTTGTTCAATAAAAAATAGAAAAAAGTGGAGTAAAGCAGATGCCTTCAATGCATTTTTGTGTTGTTTAGATTTCAAAGCTTTATCAAGTTAAAATTCTGGTGGGAATTTTTCAACCAATCCTTTTTGAGTAATCAGAACTCAACAAAGGGATAAAAAGTAGTAACATCAAAATATCAGAGCAATAAATGAACTTGTTACTAAGCTCCAGGTGCACCAGGCTTTTAAGAACTGTTCCTATTTGCAGGCATACTTGTTTCTCATATTCTACTTTTTCTAGCTAAAAAAGTTATAAAACTGATTAAAAGCAGTCTGTAAATGCCTAAAAAGAACCATCTGGAACATTTTTTCTTTTGACCATGGATGACGTGACCTAAATTCTGTGGGTTGTTTTTTTATCATTCCCTAATTTCTGATGAGACCAACTTGCCAGTGGTTAGAACTGAAGTCTGGATCCTTTTTGCATAAATCCATGTACTCAACTGTTCATCTGTAAACTCAGCTGAAGAGAGGAATGCTGGGGACAGTGCTAAATATATCACCAGTTGCACCCTGCTACAAGGCAGAGAGGACCCTATGAATAAACAGCTATTTTTATCTAGGGACATTATTAAATGAGGTTTTGGAATTTCATTTGATAGGATTTTCTATCTATAAAATTTATTTAAAATCGTGACTCTTAGTGCAAGTCTAGTCAAACGCAGATAAATTCAAAAAGCTGCAAGCAATTAATTCTGAGCAGTCGTGCAAGGATATTCCAGAGATTCACCCCTTTCCTCTGAGCTCCTTATCAGAGCAATGGAAACTCTTGGGAATTTCTTTGATCTTTTTTGTGGAAATCTTATACCTACTGGGTCAGAAAGAGACAATGCTCAAATTTTTGCTGGTAGCAGAGAAGATGTGTTAAATAGTCAGAACTTAAACAAAAAAAAACCCACCAAACCTTAATTAAGTTAATATCCTTACCTTTAAACATAAAAGCGGATAGAAATAACTTCACAGCAGAAAAAGAAACATTTAACCTAGCCATTCTCCTGTCGATACCTATCAAAACTACCAACAGCTTTGATGTTTTCCTTGTATTCCTTCAACCTTTTCCCAGGAGCAATGGCATTAGACATATCCCTGCTACTGCTGATAGAAAGCACAGACAAAACACAGTTTCTTGTCTTTAAGCTACATGGTGCACTTAACAGCAGTTAAATAGGAGTTACTTTTTATCCATGTATGAATTTTGTACATACTATTATTGCAATAAGAGTGCATTACTTCTTCAGTAATCCCAGTAAAGGAGAGTGGTAGACTCTTGTGGTGTTCTGATGGATGCTATTACAAATGTCTCTCAATATTCTCCTATAATCACCCATGGCTGCCTATTTTATTTCATTGCTCTTATGTCAGCACTGCAGGTGGTCCATAGAGATTGTCACTGTTCCAGTTCTCTAGGTAGAGTTTAAACTTGTAATTTATTCCGAATATAATACTTTGATAAAGCTGTAAAGTTTGTGCCACACTCTAAAATTGAAGTTGAATCTATTTAATAGGTTGGCATGTTATGCCTTTGCTCACTCTTACAACAAAGATGCCGTAAAAGCTGCGTTTGTGTGAAGTCAACACAGTGAGCATCTCTGGATCTGGCTTCTGTTGAAATTACGATTTTATTCTGACTCTGTTCTGACTCCTTCCCACGGTCTGAAGAATTAGATCTTAGTGATTGAAATGGAAAAGGATTGAATTCTTTTTCATTTTAGTACAGTTATTCTGACTAACTTAATATCCTCAATTTAAAGTTGTAACCCAGGGCATTGTCCCCCTAATGTAGGATCTAAACACACAGGGCAGGAGACATTCCACGATTAAGGGAAATATAAATAGATTATTCCTTACTGAGTTTTACTCAATGATAGCTACTTTTCAGTTGCCTTGGGGGTATTTTCTGTAAAGATAAGCATAAATAATTTTTATGAAATTATTTGATATGACATATAAAATAGGAAACAGAAAATTGCAAAGTAATATAACAGTAATAAATAACGATTATAAGAAATGTTACAAATAAAGTACAAATAAGTAAGTTATAAAGTGTTATATAACATAAACTACTATATAGCAAAACAGCAATATAGAAAGGAGAAGCCAAGGGGACCAGGTTTGTTCAGCCTGGAGAAGAGGCTGAGGGAAGATGTAATTCTACTGTCTAAAGAAGGGTTATAGAGAAGACAAAACCACAGTGCCTTTTTCAGGGGTGCATAGCAAAAGCACAAGAGGCAACGGCTACAGCTTGCGGAAGGGAAAACGCTGGCTAGACATATGGAAAACACTTTGCACAGAGAAGGTGGTGCAACAGCGGACCAGAGAGACGGTGTAATCCCCATCCTTGGAGATGTTCCAAACTCAGCTGACATGTCCCCAAGCAGCCTGAACTAGCTTTGAAGCTGGCCCTGCTCTGAACAGGGGGTTGGACTAGATGACAGCTAGACATCTTTTCCCACTAAGTTTGTGGAGCTCTTGCCTAAGCTCCCACCCCTTCTGAGACATTTCAGAGTTATTTTTTGTCCCAACCAAGTTTAGTTTGCTTGCTCCCAGTAAGCAAACACAGGTATCTCCCTCCTTCCCCATCTCAAGGAGCTGCTTTTCTGATAAGTGGATCAGCATGGTGTCAGGTCACCCAAGGGGAGAGGATTGGGGCTGGCACCAGGGCTTGAGAGGATCAAGAGAGCTGCTGAACCTGTGGTAGCCCTGACATGTGGACTCCCTTAGGAGATACCTAAACCCTGCCTCCTCCACCTTTATAAAGGGAGAACCTCTTCTGCATCTTTTAAGATAGCCGTAAGCCAGTTGTGAAGACCATGGTGACCTTTTCCACAGGGAAATCACTAATTATGTGTATTTTCAGTTGCATTAATGGAAACTCAAATCTTAGCTGCTCACAAAGGTCGCAGTTGTCTCTTGATGAGGAAGATGTGGAAAATTACCCTCATTCACTCACAATCAGTAAAACTAACAAGCAGAATGATATGTTAACACAGCCTTATTTCATCTGGACTGCCCAAGCTGCTGTGCAGTATTATGTATATGCTAATGAACAGTAATTTACCGCTAATGAAATTCAAGAGACAGGCCATTTTTCTAGTTTACGTACAGATGCCATCACTGAGTCCCATTATTAACTGGTGGCGCAGTATACTGACAATACAAATGTTGGGCATGCCAGTTAAGTTGATTCTACCATAATACACACTTAATATTTTGATACACATTTTTCTTAATTCAGAATTAACATTTTCTTTCTTCTAGTGAAATCTTGTACAGTGTGCCTTTAGTAAAATGCAAACGAAGGCACTTTTCTGTAGGAAGTAGAGTGGTGAAACGATAACAAAGCGTGGCTGGTAATTCCTCATTGCTGAGAGCTGGAGTTGAGGTTTAAGTTGAATTGTAACGGACAATCTTTTTCCCTCCGTGACTTAAATTATAATAATGCTGACAATTTATATATGCTGAATACTTTCTTCTGTGATCTGTGAAGAATTTTAGAAAGATGGGTAGGAGTAATCTTTCAGCAGGTAGGAGTTGAAGTTGCCCAACGTTACTGTGAACTCAAAATTGCTGGCCTCAGAGCCAGTATTTAAAGAAAAATATTTGCCCAGCTGGGTGCATTAAGAGAGTTAAGCAATTCCACATAGAAGAGTTGTAAACACCAATATTTGGGTAAAATATACATAAGGAAAGAGTCTTTGGTAATTCTAGACTTCCACAGATGATGTTAGCATCCTGCCTAGCCCATCTTTACAAAAAAGCTCTGTGTACCTGATAAGACAACTCTAAGCCGTATTTAAAGATCACAAGGACCATAGGGAAGCCTTTAAATAGAGAACTCATGGGACAACAGGACAGGAAGAAAAAAGACTAAATCCTGGTGCAATGCACAAACCTGGAGTAGTTACGATGAAAAAAACCTTAATAACTTTCAGATGCAGGAAAGCATTTCTGAAGGAGTCAAAAAGCAGCCAGCCTCAGACAGTAGCAAGTATGACACAGCTAATGTTTATATGACCCCCCATCAGCAAGGGCCCACCTGAACAGTTTGCAAAATGAAACAGCATTGATGTACACTTTAAGTTGTAATTCAGCATGCCGGTATCAGATTTACCATGACTACGAGCAGGAAGCTATATGGAGCTATCTGTAGCATTTACTTTCTGGATGCCCAGAATTTAAAAACACTTTGATTATCCTCCTCTCGTGAGATTGCTTTGGTATTCAAAAACTTACAAGAAATGGTCAGTTCTGTCATGTTTTGTTCACTTATTTCCAAGAGCACTAGCAAAAGCTGAAAAATTAAAACATACCCTGGATTTCTGCTGCAGGGTTTTATTTAGCTGCCCATGCTACACAGATGCACACACTTAGTTCTAACGTGCCACAGAGAATCAAAATTTTTGGAAATTAAATTATCTCTGTCAGGTGCACCGAAGTTTTAAATCAGTTGCAGTGAAGACAATTTAGAAGAAGAAGAAAAAAAATCAGCTTTCTTGTTGCATAATAAGATTTAGTATTCATAAAGGTTTCCATAAATGTTATTTATAGGACTGGTGTCAGGTATTCAGGTATTCAGGTATTCACTCAAAAGGTAGACAGACAATCTCCCGTGAGTATTTTAAAAATGTATAAATAAGAACTTATTTGTTTGAGAGTGTCTCACACCTGATGATTAATCTGAAGACAGAAGTAAATATAGAAGACCATGCAGCTCCTGGCTACATAAGTAACTTCTGATGATTCATGAGTGGTTTAACATCTGAGATTTCTATAGCAGAAGTCTTCCAACAAGAACTAACAATAACATATATTGTGAATAGATTGCTGTCATTTGAGAGCAACATGCTTTTAAAGCTATTATCTTACAATCTTTTATTTTACATTTAAATTTCAAAACATCCCGTATTTGTGTTCTGATTGCAAACACATACATGCAAAAATTCCAAGAGAAGTCAAAAAGGCATTTCAGATGTAATTCACATTGGGAAGAACAGGGAAGAGCTTAAAAATACCCATATGCATTGCCAAAAATACTCAAATGGGTTCTCAGCTAGAGTAGGAGGCAACACCATTCAAATGACAAGTTTTCTTTAAAGCTTGGAGATAACAGACCATCATCTATCTTCAGATGTGGTGACTAGAGAAATCTTTCATTCAATGCACCTGATATTTTATGAAACCATTTTAGATTGACTTGTACCCAAAGGCTTTCAAGATCAGCTGAGTGGGTTTTCTGCACACGTAAGCAGACTTCAGGCATACGAAAAATGGATATCAGCATACTTTCCTCAGAGTAGAAGCCAACAAATTCATTCAAGTTTAAGAGATGGAAGTCCATTTTCCTTCTCTGTTCCTGATGGGAGCTCTACACAGTAAGCAGAGGCTCTAGGGGTCGACTCAATTCTCTCTATTACATTTATTAATGAGAAAACAACAAAGAGGGAGTTTATGTTATTGTATGGGTGACCCCCCCTCACACACCATTACCTGCATGTCACTGCAGAACTGGGTTTTGCAGATCTGGGCTTGCCAGAAACATTAAAGTTGACCCCATCCGTGGAAATATGATTCACTGGGCCAGGGAAAGAGCAGGCATAAGAATTTATTTCTGAAATTATCTACACAAAATAGGCATAAATATTTTTGAATACGTAAAACATATTGAAAATGTTGTTACACAAGGGACCATTACAGACTGCTAAATATAGGTGCAAACTTTTCTAATAACCAAGCTGCAACTCAAAGAACATTGAGGTGCACTTCATGTAATTGTGAAATATATAGATATAAGGTTTCAAAAATAATTAAACAAATTAAAGGAACAAAAATCAGTCAAAGACTGTTAAATTCAGAAGGCAATCTCTCTGGCACAGGCAGTTCTTTAGCCAAACTGCTGGGGGAGTTTTCCAGGGCAGTATCACTAAGTACGTGCCCTGCTCAAAGACTATTCCCGTAATCACTGTGAGAGACAGGCCAGTGGGCTAGATAAACGTATTTTCACAAGAGTGGATCTGAATAAAAACTTTAAATTCACTTCTGCAGTTGTGAGTCATATCTTGGCTTTTCCATACTTAAGAAGTAATGTGGTACTGCCACCAACTGGAGTTAAGAAATGTAAGGAAAAGGGGGTTTTTGAGTAGAAACTGTGTTGTGCCACTGTGTACCTGGGCCTTTCTCAGCTTGGGTGGGATCAGTGTCTATACCTGGAAATTCAGAGGTCTTTTTGTCCAGAAGCATAAAGGTTGCTTATGTGGTTTGCATGTATAAGCACAAAAACATCCAAACTGGTTCCTTTCGGAATTAAGTCTGAATCTTCCCTCACATATTTCCAACCTAGTAGGCAAATCCTTACCTTTTTTTTTTTTTTTCCCATATAATTTTTAGGACTATCAGGAAGCTTCTAATTTGGAGCAGTTTGTGACTCGCTTTCTTCTGAAGGAGACACTGAACCAGCTTCAGTCCCTCCAGAGCTCCCTGGAGTGTGCCATGGAAACCACGGAGGAGCAGACTCGGCAGGAGAGGTGAGCAAACCTTCTGCCCAGCTGCAGTGAAGGGGGTGAGGAGTGGGGTCACCGTGAACCTCCAAGACCATTTTACATTTCACCCAGACACCTGATGTAGGGAATAACAGGAGAAATAAGGATACACTTTTTATTCCATATAGGAACTCACTGATAGTTTTCCTGAAATTGAATACAAGCAGGTTCCAGTCTGATCCTGTGGTGGGTTGCATGGAGGAGGACCATTTTGTTACATCCTAGGCTCTGCTCCTTTGACTTCTTTTTAAATCCATTGACTATCTAGTATCAAATGCAGAAACCAGACCACTGCAACATGAAGAGCTCTGAAATTACTAAGACCATTGACTGTCTCCTTGTTTGTTTCTTTTGGCTTTATGATTTTTTTTCATTCCTGGTTGCACAACAATCCCAATGTTAAGAGCAGAAATAGCCAGGCACTTGCTTGTTACAGCTTCTTCCTAGAACATAGGGTCATAGTATTGGTTAACATCTAACTCTGTAAACTTTCAATCACCTGGGTAACCTAGATCCATCCAAGGGGTTTAGCTGAATTTAATACCATGACCTTATAGATGAGGGTTTGTAGGATCAAGGATCAAAACATTTTTGAAAAGGTACGTGGCTTTCTGGGTTTGTTTTCCTCAATACGCTATTGTTAAAGATGATAAGGAAAGCAAAATACAAGCTGCTGTGTTTCATGGACAAAGATCTCAACACTTCATATGTTTTAAAATGCATTGCTTTTTCATTCTTTCTTTTGGAAATGTCATTTTCTTGTTTATTTTGCTGTTGGTTTTGAGATCTCTGACATATATGAATAATACACTGGGGTTTTGTGCCCGCAGCATGACCACAGGAATCAAGCATGTTTTGAAACGCTGAGGGTGCACTCAGTATGCACAGTATATATACCCCTCCATTCGTCCATATGTCTTTCTAGGTTCCACACACAACTGATGGGAGAGAAAGAAGTCTTGAATGGCCAGTTCAGAGCTGGAGCCTAACTTAGGTGCTCTTACACCTTCTGGAGTAATCATTGATTTCTTCTCTGACTTGCCTTTTAGGACAGCCTCTCTAGATATACAGTCTAGAAAGGCCATCTGAGTAACTCAAACTACTCGCTTGGGTGCATAGAATTGGGTGATATGAACATCCCTTTTGCTGCCAGCTTTCTCAGCTGCATTGACTGTCTGGTAGGACATTGTGGAGACTTCTTTCTCCAGTTTTATCAGTACAGTTGTTCAGAAATATCCTCTTTGGTGGTGAATTTGGAAAATGAGAAAGAAGTGAGACTGTTAAGCCAAATACCATCTTCCCCATTTTCTGAGGTAGCACTGGAAAAGCCAGGCAAACTCAGCACTTTAACTACAGCTATTTTGGAGAAAATGAGTTAGTTCCTAGTGTAGATGCCCCAGTCCCTATGTAAAATCATCTTCAGTTATGTTTAACTTAACTCAGGAGCAAACTGTCTGAATTAAAATCCCGTTACGACACTCCTAAACTAATTTAAGAGTGCTCTCACAGTGGGGAACTGCCATAATTTGGCTTACTTTGAAGGGATTTTACGCTGCAGAAAATACCATCCTAAAACATCTCCTTAAGATAGTGTGTGAGCTTTTGGTGAGTCTTCATTCTGTGTTTCAGGAGACCAGAAAGCTTTCCAAAGCAGTGACCTGGGAATTATTTACTGAACTGTTTAGACTACTGTCTGATATTCTTTGCAACCACTCATCCAACTAACTGTTCAAAACTAACCGTAGTCCTGGTCCTTCATTGCTCTCTAGCTGGATGATGAAGAACCACCATGTAGAGACAGCCTTCAGTCCTCACACAAACTCTCAAGCTTCAATGACTCTGTCATCACAGTGCAAACATAAGTTATTTCTATATCTGCTTCTATATATGTTTCAATACTGGTCCCAGAAATGTATCTGTCCTCCATCCAATATTAGCTAATTCTCATCCGTTTTCCTTCCTTATTAATAGAGACATGCTGCTGTTTATCTTTTCAATCTTTAAGCTAAAGGGGTCAATGTTTAAAGTTCATATCTCACTTTTAGCTGTTTTTGTGACCCCAGTTCCTCTGCAGAGATGCTACAAAACTCCCATGAATGAAGGAATGGTGTGAATGGTTCCTTAGGTCAGGTCAGAACCACATCATGGACAGACACTGACTTCAAGCTTTCTCTCCCTAAAAGATAGGTTTATGCCCGCTTAACCCTCCCTTTTTTTTTTTTTACTTCTCTAATGACTAGCAACCTAAACACAACTAATTAGTAATAGTGAAAACCTGGAAGATAATTCAGTGGTCTCAATAGGTACTTCTCCTTTTTTAATTCAAAAGGGAACATACAAGCACATCTTTTGAGAACAGAGTTCTCCCACATGTTTTACCCTATGAAGTGTCCTGTGTTTCTGTGCAGACAAGATCCAACAAAACCAGAAGTGCTCTCAATTCAATGGCCAGGAAAACGTGCAGCTCGAAGGCTTCAGAGGAACAACAGCCTGTCGCCAAATAGCCCTCATTTTAGCACAGGTATGGTATTTCACGTTTTAAAGTATTTAAAACACATGCATACACACAGAAAAATATACATGTATCTTCCTCTCAAAAATGTAATTTAGACGTGGTAACTAACTCAGATACTTTACTGACAGAAATCAATCTTCAATTTAATATAGAAGGCATTAGCTCAAACTGTAAGGAAAATAAATGTGTAGCCATAGATCTGAACTGATAAAAAATAAATACATAATGATGGGCCAAACTGCGGTATCATTTTGGGGCTGTCAGTTGATTCAACATTTCTTAGGTAATATTTGTAGCCTTCAGATAAGAATGAAATGGTGCAGGCTCTAACTTATACAGAACCAAGTTCTCTAAAAAATCTGAAACAGCATTTCTCCTTTGGAAAACGTGAGAGGGTACTTTGGTAATCGGGATTCTTTGGAAGCAGTGACATTAAACGTGAGGCTGCAATGAAGGCATCTCCAGGCTTAGTGATGTCTTCCAGAATCAAGGCATGAACATGACTGAAACACCAAAGTACATGATGGGTCAAGCCCACTTCTTGACCAGTCATGCAGATCTTGCTGCTTGCAGCCATGTGCTTACCTCTTCCTTTTTAACCCTCTTTTGAAGACCCTTCTGTCATTCACATTCACGAGTCACTTTTTGCCACTCACCAAATGATGCTGTTCATTCAGCACAATGATGCAGGATGATGTTTGGTCCCTTGCTGTGAGTTGCTGGTGTTCATAACAAGGAAGGTCACATAGCCTTGTTGCTGCATTCCTAATTCACAGAACTCAGAAGGAACCTAAACATATGCAAGCTGTACCAAATCCACTTACTGTATTAGTGTAATTTTAAAGAGCTAACATCTTTCTCCACAGCTATTCTAATAGCTGCCTAACAGCTGTCTACTTTCCTAGACAAGATTTGTGTTTGTCTTGGAACTTGGTCTCCCTCGTTACTGCTCGCTGCCCACATGCAAAGTAACACTCTAGGTGTATATACGCACTCAACGCTCGAGCCAGCATTTCTTTAGGCTTTGTACTTGTTCAGGTAAAGCCACACTCTGCCTCCTCTACAGATCACACCTGTGGTATGTCCCCAGCATTAGGACTTCTTTGCTTGGTCAAAACATAGTCCAAGTGCCACAAGAATGCTCAGGTGGAAAATGAGTGGGTTAATGAATGTGCATACCAAGAGCATGTGTTGAAAAATCTTCAGTTTCTGATAAACAACCTCCCTCTCTCCTTAGAGCAAGCACTTATGTACACATTCACACTGTGGGTGATGCCAGGAACTGCTCTCATAATGCACTTACCTGTTTCCTTGAGTGTCATCCTTTCCATCTGATAGTTTTCTTGAGACTTTAGCAAAGCAAAATTTTCCAGAGACATTAGAGAGGCTCAGAGATGCTTGTGCCTTTGTAGAACAACATTTTCTAACTTCACCTTTGCTATATGACATCAGGTCATTATACAGTCACAAGTATGAGTGCAATAGAGATGGAGAGCTAGGAAGCCTTCCGACAGGGTCATGTCCTATCTATATAAAGAGACAAGACACAATTAACATCCAGTGTCTTTAGTCTTTCCTCTGCTGCTGAATTCCATGACTTTGGAGAAAAATAAACATAGGAAAGTTATTATGATGAAACATAATCAGTCCTGAGTTTGTCAAAATTTGCAGTTGCCACAGGCATAAATTACACATCTCAAAACCGAAATCTCATTGTAGAAAAATCTAGTGTAGGAAGGATCAATCCTAAGAATCATATTGCAGCAATTCATCAAGCACCTAGGAACGCTGTTTGGCTGGAAAGGTAAAGAAGGATCATTAGCTGCAAGGGACATCCCGTTAATGTTATTAAATCAGCTAATCTCACAGAGTCCACTGTGAGATTATATCCATAATTAGTGGATGAAAACATGAAAACCCCTAAGACAGCATATTGCAGATGACTGTAACAAAGCTGAAAACCCCTCAGAGTGTAAGTATAAAAACAGCTGTTGCAGCTAAATGAACCTTGTCTGGACAAAAAGAAAGCCCCTTATTCCCAATGCATATGAGACATTCTACGATTGTGTTAGGAGGCTCCTTCAGGAATCCCTTAGTATCAGGATTCCTCAACATGCCATGCCAGAAACCTAAGTCATTTAGCTGCACATGTACACCCAATTAGTTCTTTTCTGCTGTTCATAAGAATGTATTTTTTTATTGGGAAGGAACATATATACTCTTAACCTTTGAATAATCCTGGAATCCTGCTGGAAGTGCCGTATCAGGACCCTAAGAACAGCAACAGGCTGACCATGGCAATGTCCTTGCAGTCGGGGCCCTACAGCAGGTCTGCTGTCTCTCTGCAGGAGGAAGAAAGATCCTATGGCCTAAGCTGCGTTGGTGGGCTGGTTTTGGCTGGGATAGAGTTGATTTTCTTTATAGTAGCTAGTATGGGGCTATGTTTTGGATTTGTGCTGAAAACAGTGTTGATAACACAGGGATGTTTTAGTTGTTGCTGCACTAGTCAAGGACTTTTCAGCTTCCCATGCTCTGCCAGGTGCAGAAGAAGCTGGGAGGGGGCACAGCCAGGACAGCTGACCCCAACTGGCCAAAGGGCTATTCCATACCATATGGCGTCATGCTCAGCATATAAAGCTGGGGAAGAAGAAGGAAGGGGGGGACGTTTGGAGTGATGGCATTTGTCTTCCCAAGTCACCATTACGTGTGATGGAGCCCTGCTTTCCTGGAGATGGCTGAACACCTGCCTGCCCATGGGAAGCAGTGAATGAATTCCTTGCTTTGCTTTGCTTGTGTGTGCGGCTTTTGCTTTACCTGTTAAACTGTCTTTATCTCAACCCACGAGTTTTCTCACTTTTACTCTTCCGATTCTCTCCCCCATCCCACCAGGGGGGAGTGAGCGAGCGGCTGTGTGGGGCTTAGTTGCCGGCTGGGGCTAAACCACGACAGTTGGCCATGCCAGGATATTTAAAACAATCTTGACTGCATTTCTTTCACCTTCACCAGTGCTCTCAGGGGAAAGAGGAACTGCAGAAAAGACACAACACGTGGTCCCTCCATGGGATGTATTTGAAAGGAATCCCAGAGACAGGCTTGCTATGCAACAGAAGAGCTGACTCTTACTTTTATAGAAACTTTCACGTAAAGAAGATTAAGAAATGGCTAACTAAGAAAAATATTAAGACAGAGAAAGCTTTAACACACACACACACACCCCCACACACACCCCCCCAAGCTGATTTTGCGTATTGAGCAGAAGGTGCTCAGGTTATGAGCTGGTTCCACGTGCAGAGGAGAGCATTCCTTTGTTCAGGTATTGGCATGATTTCAAAAGCACTGGCATTAATCTAGAATGTAGTTTTCATTCTGTATTGGATTTCTATTCTATCTTAAAAAGAAAGAAAATAATTCATATAGTCAAAATCATGCTTTCCTTTAGTTACACCTAAATGAATATTGAACTAGTTGCAGCACGATCTCCGAGAAGCAAAATAAATTGCAAGCTAAGCTAAACTTTTTTATAAAATAATTAAATACACTATGTTCCAGCATTTAGTAAAATTTTATAAATGTTCATTATTTATATTTTCCAAAGGTTGGATTGAGGAAGACAGCCAGTGGATGACCCAGATAAACAGACTCCAAAAGCTGATTGACAGGCTGGAAAAGAAGGTGTGTGTTTCTTTTCATCTCTTTGTTCTCTCATTTTTAGTACAGCAATCCTTAAACCACAAATGCTTTCAATGTCCCAGTTGCAGTCTTTCCAATCAATAATGAGTGAAACTTCAATGTCATCTAAGAGAGCTAAGACTCATTAAATGCCTAC
Organism: Mycteria americana; assembly: GCF_035582795.1. Lineage (NCBI taxonomy): Eukaryota > Metazoa > Chordata > Aves > Ciconiiformes > Ciconiidae > Mycteria > Mycteria americana. Next base: position 147,534,267 of record NC_134366.1, read on the forward strand.
ATATTCCTTTCACCTTCTCTTTTCCTATTTCATGAAAGCATGACATGGTTTTCCCAAGCTCCTCTTTCCCTTCCCATCACCACAGATCCAACTTTTCATAAAGATGTGAAAAGTCACATTATTCTATGACTGGAGGATGTTATTGTATTTAGTTATGCTTGTTTTGGGGAACATGGGACAAGCCTCTCTTTTTAGGATCTGATTTTTTTCTCTTCCTCTCCAAACTTTCCCACTAAAGTTTGACAGAAAGTTTTGTTTCCTCCTTCCCCATCAGAGAATACTAATTTATAAAGATTAAAACACTTTCATAATAAGTACAGTTGAACCAAAAGCTGATGCAAATCCCACCATCCCACCTGGAAGCCGTGGCAGCCACCCCAGCTCCGGGGCTGCACCAGCCCCCAGAGCCCTGACACCGCCTGCGGTTCCCACCCAAAGCAGAGCCCTCCGGGAGCCTGACAAATGACCCGTCTGATCCAATGATACCAAGGCTTCCCTGGGCTTGTAAAAACCTGAGTGACAGCTCTCTGTACAGAAAATATCTATTTCTTTTGTTTTCAATCAGATTTAGTGCTACCCTAGGTTTTAAAAGTTGGTTTATGTCTGTGTGTGGTGGCTTTTTTTGGGGGAGAAGAAAGAAAAGTGGAAGAAAAAGTAAGGTATAAATTCCTGTGTCGTTCTCTACTTAAGGTGTCCCTATGGAAGGACAGACAGACAATTTCAGATAGGTGCTAAGGGAGTGGCTGAATTCAGTGGATTTTGGGACCCAGGGGATTTCTTCCCCGGTCGACTAGAGGTTGAAGCGCTCTCAGACGCAGGAGTTGCTCCAGTCCCAGTGCAGCTGATGCTGGCCCTCCCTGCAGGTCAGTGCCCACCACCGGCGAGGCTGTGCACGTACTCCAAAGACGTGGATCCGCACACCAGCACGGGTGCCTTCACCAGCACCTGCAAACAGACAGGCAGCACTCATGGAAACATGAACATGCAACAGCCTGATCCTGTACCTTCTTTCCAGCTGATCAGGATGGACGTTCACCCGTGAACGTTAATCATGAGCTTCAAGTCCATCTAGTATTTGTGGCTGGACCCATGCCCCTTACCTAGGCATTGGCTCAGACCTTGGGTCCTGGCAGACAAGTGTCTCCTCCTACTTACCTGCTAGCCCAGTTCAGTAGCAAATTATATACCTAGAAAATAGTTAAGTAAGGGATTTAACAAGAAGACAGAAGAAACAGTGGTGATCCAGCAGAGGGCTCAACAAGACAAGAATGCTGACCTTTCCCTGCCATTGCTCCCTCCCAAATGAACAAACCTCCCCTAATTACTTTTCCCCTTTGGTCCCAGTTTGGGACCAAAATTGGGTATTTTTGTTATCTCAGCCTTATTACTGATTAGTTGCATTACCCATACGGTCACCCCCAGCACTGCTGGCCTTGCAAGACTCTGCTCCTGAAAAGGAGCCCAGTACTCCCTTTGGTTATCCCTGAGGTCTGACAGTCTCTCGCATTGCTTCTCCTCAACCAGCTGTGAAATTCAGCCATTCCTTGTGGCACTGTCTGCAACTTCTGTCAGCTTCTCACTCTCTTCCTTGCTATGCTCAGCAGCTCCTCAAGCTCTGCTCAGTCCATTAAGCCTCTGGCCAGGGCATACTCATGTGCCTGCCCACAACAGCTTCCTCCCAGAGGTCATTTCTGCATGAGAAAAGCAATTACACAGCAGTTGCCACGTTAATGACATTTTAGTAGCAACTTGATTTTTTCTGAATAGCTATAAATTGGATTTTGAAATGTCAAAGTCCGTCATGAAATGTAACTCTTGCTTTTGGTCCAAGCTTTACTCCCAGCTCTGCTTTGGAAGCAGCAGCTCGCTGGCCTGCCAGTGACCTCCCGACACAGACTGATGCCAAAAGGAGTTTAAGGAAACTCAGCATTTAAAAGAATGTTACTGAAAAAAGATACCTGGCATACAGAAATAATGCAATGCAAACGTTACAGAAAGCAGCCAACCATTTCATAGTAAATAAACTTACAACAAGGATGTTATAAAATGATCAAATCTGCTACAGATAAATGACAGAGAATCTCAGTTTGAAAAGGAGCTCAGTGCCAAAGGGAAACAGTGGCAGGGCATAGACCTTCCATTATTATCTCAGTATCAATATAAAACTTGATTAATAAAACATAGCAATTAGACAAAATTACTTTTGCCAATAGACAGACTGTATCCACCTTTGCCTAACTTTGCATCTGCTTGACTTTGGTCTAACTGTGAGAGGTGAGAAGTTCACCATTTCTGCAGCTTCTCCAGGACCACCTCCTTTGATTGTTCTTCTCTTGGCACTTCTTTCTGGCCTCTGTGAACTAAAAACCCCAATTTACTAGGCATGCAACTTAGAAATCATAAAACTTCTGGTCCTATAAAGTATCCTAAGGCGTATTAAAAAGACTGTGAAAATTCTTTTGTATTAACGACATTCCCTCTTGTCCTCATTTTATCAGATCCTACACTTCATTACGGTAGGAGGAGCTCCCTGTGATCAATATTTAAACAGCACCTAGCACAACAGTGTCTGGGTCGTGGCTGGGACAGGCACGTATTGCAAAAAGGATGTCAGTGCCTCTTAGCAGTAGGAGACTGTCAGCCCATCTCCTCTATTCCAAAGCAAAGTCAAGAAAAGGCAAAGTCAAGAAAGAGCAAAGCTGATCGCTGATCACTTGAATGACCACCAACTTCAGACTGAGATGAATTAGGCAGAAACATCAACCTCCACCTGGGATGAGGCCGTTACATATGCCATCTCTCAGCAGTAACTTAATCATTTTTAGCCCAGATGATGTTCCAGGTTAATCCACCACATCCAAGCAAGTGTTACATTTCAGCTGTCTTTCAGAAACTGCTCAAGCTCTTCTTTTTGACTTTGCCCTGAAGCAGATTAGAAGGATCACACAACCACACTAAGAGGCAATTTCAGAAGCTACCGGTTCTCAGCTGAGGTGAGGTAGGACTGAGGAGGCATGGTAAAGCCTCAGCTCTGAGCTGCAGTCCTGCTCAGTTTTCATTTCCAGGCTACACGGTAACTGTCCGGCAGGAGCTCTCATCTCCGCATTGGGCTACTTCACCCATGCTCCACGCGGAGTCAGCCGATGCCTGAGCGCTCCTTCCACACAGATGAGGACTATGTGCCAGTGCTCGCGTGCTCCGAGGTCACAGCAAGCTGTCTGTGTAGACTCACCTCATCTAGGTAGTCATGCCCTGTCTAATGACATAATATTCCTGAAGAACTTGTATAGATAATTTTTAACTTCTTGAGGGGGTCAGCAAGTTATCCATCAGTGGTTCCTACTGGAAAACTACCTGATGAATGGTTGATTTAGTGTTGCCTAACTCTTCTGCTGTCCTCTGTCAAAGGTGAATTTAACCATGAATCAATCTCATAAGTCATCTTTTTTTTTTCTCAAGTTCTAAAATTATATATACACTGGAAAAAATAGAATTCTTTTCTTGCTACCTTAAGAGAAAGTTTACAGTACAACTTGAGTCATTCCTTTCCTCTCTTTTTCCATATGTTTCCCTAGAAAAAAATTGCACTGAAAGTATAGAACCACAGGAATATACATTTTCCCTCAGGGTTTTTCTCTGAAGTGTCCGCACTGACAAATGAGCTATTAAAGCTGGGTGTTCCCCCCCATTTCATGCCTTTCTATGCACGTTCTGCAGGAGAGGTACAGCTACACAGCAGTTACTGTGTGACCGCTACTTCACTTCTGCCTTGCTGTCACCCGCTGCTGGTGGCGGTCCCCTGTTCATTTGAATTCTACCTGCACACCTCTTGTTGGCTTTTCAGCGAGTACAGTATTTGTGCTGGCAAAACGCCTGCTACCTGAGGTTAATCAATCCTCACCCAGCTGCAAGCAGAAGAAATTTTTTTATCTTTGTTACACAAGAATTGTTTGCAATGAGAAGCGAAGCACTACTAACAAAGAGTGCATTTTGCCCCAGCTGCTTCTCGCAAATCGATCTGCTTTTTTTCAGGCATAGGGATATTTTTCAGAATATCCATATGGCACTGGGTTAGAGGGTACTGCACGTCCCTAGCATGTAAGTGATAATTTTGTGTGCATTACTAGGTGGTGTTTGCACGAATCCCTGATTCATGAAGCGCGCATCCTGTTTGCATGTTAAGCAAGCGTACTGCTGCCTCACAGATGCATCTGTTTGCTGCTGCCCAGTCTGTCCTCAGAAGCAAGTGCAGCAATTCAGAAACCTGACTTGAAGCACCACGCACATCTTTTTCAATGCTAGAAAACAGTCCCTTGCAACTATACTCCCCCCCCCCCGAGAAGTTTCTTCTGTATAAAGTTTTATGATGGCGTAATAGTAGCTGATAGTTCATTTCAAATTACCATCCTTGCTCATCTCCATAGTCCACGTGACAATTTGAGAAGATAGCTCTCTTTTCTGAATTACATCCAATATACATTTGTGAGCAAGCAGATTTGTTACAAGTGAAAAATTACCTGCTCAGCATTATAAATAAAACTTTACAGAACAGCCTGGGTTGGATTTAGGCACTGAAACGTGCAAGATTCTGCAAACGATGCTTGTGTTTGACTTACAGCCAATAAAGAAGGGATTTAATTATAACTTCTGGAGATATAACAGAATCTAGCTATTGGAATAGCTTGTTAAAAAGGTAAGACCAGAATACAGCTGTAGTATTGCCTCTTATGTTTCTACTTTCTTTTCAACTACCTGAAAGGACCTAAAGCTTGAGCCATTTGAAGAGGAAGTTTTGGAAGAAAATGCAAAATCTGTAAGTTCTTTTCAAGATAATGATTTTTGACACTTGGTTTTCCATGCCAGCTATTGTGACAACTATCTCACCTGATCTCTTTTGTTAAAAAATAAAAATAAAAAAATCACCATCCTCCCTTTTCCCAGTGATAAGAACCCATTTTGGTCAGCAGAATACATTGTGCAAGACAAAACACCACAAAAATTAGAATATGTGGGCAAAACCTTTATATTAATTTTTGCATTGTTTTCAAAGGATACAGTGAGCCAAAACCTCAGCTCACATGAGGAGTAAAAGGTGTCATTTATAAGATTTACTGAATTTGGCAGCAGTGTTTATGGGATGATAGCTTCTCAGCTCCCAATCACCTAAGTCATGGCTGTACAGCCAGCCTCCTTCCTTCTCTCCCTCCCTCCCAAAACTGCTATAGGAAGCCTAATCAGGAAAGATGAGAAAGCATCTAGTGTTAAGCAGTAATCAATATTACAACTTACAAAACCAAAATCATAACCAGAAATAAACTTACTTTTAATTAAGTTCATGTCCCAAGATAAATTTTTTCAAATACACTAGCATTCCTAAATTCTGGGCTTTGAACCTAACAAAATGCAAATCAAATACACAGGTCAAATAACCAAAATAGATGATCCATCAAATTCCTTATTTCATCGCAGGAGTTGTATTAGATTTTTTCTTTTTTAAATGAGATTATACAATATTGCTAGACAGGCTGCTTATGATGGAGGGATAACCCATGAGATAACAGTATCAATAAACAAGGCAGAAATAAGTCAAAAAGCTGTACAAGAGATGAAGTTGTATTAATTAAGAAGCACATGGTGGTTTTTTATATATTTCATTAGTAAAATTGACAAGCTTCAATGGATGAATCAATATGTAAACTACTTACATCAGCTAAATGATAACCGTAATAATTCAGGATAAATACAGGTCTTCTGTATTGCCAAGTGTTTCCATAGTCCTGTTTATAAAGATTGTTAATTTTTTGCGGAAAGGTGGAGGGAAAAACCCCCTTGCTATTCATCATTTAACACGAGCTACCTTAGGCATCTCATTCAGGTGTGAGTCAGAGCTCTGAAAGGTAGAAGTCTACAAGAGCACCTCAGTGAAAGTAACGCAGCAGCCAGTGCAGACTGTGGGAGTATGTTCTTACCTCAGACCTCACCCCTGCTTGCACACAGATTAATCCAAGGAAAAATGCTGACTTTATTGCTGAATATTCCAAAGATAAACATTTGCTTTGCACTCTTCTGAAGACTCTCTCATCCAGGCTTCGGACAATGCTCAATTTGTCTAAGGCTGACACTAATTTTGGGTGTTTCCATTCTGTGCCTCAGCCTGCTGAGATATAAAAGCTGCCCTCAGGTGTTTCTGCTTCTCCACTCCAAAGCACTAAAACAGGGACTGCAAACTTCAAAGGAACTTTTGTGGGGGTTTTTTGACGATTGTGGTTTTTATTGTTTTATGATAGACTTTTCGGAGGTTAAAGCACAAGGAATTCAGAGGATGATATGGCAGTAATATTGTAATGTTTTTGTATCAGCATATAATGATTGTTCAACGTCAAATGTCTGTGATAGAAGAAGAAATAGAGGAATTCCGGCTTGCTCTGAAGCAGTACGTGGAATCTGCTTCTACTCAGGGTGGCTGCTTGCAGTAAGTACAATGCTATTGCCCCTGGGCTGAAGCAAGGAATGTAGTCTAATTTCTTGAATAACCTCTAAATGGAGCTGGATTATTTATGAAGAAAGAACCTGTAACATCTTCTTTCCTGGCTGGTTATGCATGTGTGTAAGACAGAGCTTTTCAAAGACAACTAAAATCGGAAAGAGATGTCAAAGTATATGTGCAGGCTTTAAGTAGTATCACAAAATGACAACACAGGCTATCCCAAAGATGCTAAACAATCTTTTAAGACATTTCAGCTCTGCAGGTCATCAATTCGTGGCTTCTGGAAGCTCCTAGGCTGACACTTTATTGGAAAACTCATTTGCCATCCTTCATTTGTGCTTACCTGGCAAGTGAGCAACTTCTCAACTTGTTTGCCAGTTCTCTGTCTGAAAGCTTTCAAAATCTTCTCTTTAGGCTGCCATTTAAAAATTTTAATTCATAATAAAGAATGGGAAAAATTAAAAAGCAAAATTTTCAATGAAATAGCGTATTTCTGCTTTGCTCCTTTTATAATTAAATAAAACATTAGAACTGGGTTAAGAATAAATTTTAGTGACTCGCCATTATACTGAATTTCTTAATTTAACATACTTAAGAAAGCTACTACCATACACACTACAGACCGTTATGAAATAAATATTTTTATAATGCGTACACAAACCAGGATCCTCCTAGATATTCAAAGGCTTCAAAGGCTGCCTAATTTATGAGCCTCGTTGCTATGAGATCATCACACTTATGTGATCGTATCAGTAGTGTTCACACAGACCAGAAAAAGCAAGTTAAGCTGGAAGAAGAAAATAGTGACCTTTTTGCAGTGGTTCACTTGTAAAGGCAGACGGATGAGGAAAATAAAACTCTCTTGTGGGCCAAGAGCTGGAAAAAACAGAGAAGCCCCCCAGCCCCCTTCCAAAAACGAACATCCAGCCAAACACTGTAGTGACTGCAAACTTGTCGGGGGGGAGAGCTTACATGACTTCAGAAGGTAACTTAACAAATGATGGCAAAGTATTACTTGCTTTCCCAAGTTTACAGGCATTTGGTAAGTCTGTAATGCCACCTACCGGATGTTTTTCACTGTAGCTGTTTATGACATTGACTTGTTTTTTCCAACAGTTCTTGATATTTTGGCTATTTTACAATGTACTTTTGCATACAGCTGGAGGAAACCAATAAATCATATTAAATTTCTTATTACAGTATGAAATATAATCTGAGACCAGTTTGCAAGTACATCAGTAGTAAGATCAGCAATCTCACACTTGGGCACTCAGAGAAATACATATTTTTGTGCTATACATCTAAACGCCAATTTGAGTACCCAAATGCCTAATGCTATAAAGCTATTATGCTCAGGATAATAAGCGGGATGATTCTGTGTAGAAGATCAACAGATAATCTGTGGGTCATTTTTCACCCATGATAAATTGTTAGCTGAATGACATAAGGACAAGTAAATAATACCAAAAGGTATTATTTTAAAAGCGTATCTGCAGCAGACATCAGCTTATCTGTTTTTATACTCCATTGCTATTTGCTTCCAAAGCACCTAAACTCTATGCCACTTCGATACATCTCTCGTACAAAAGGATGACTTCTCACAGTGTAATTCTTCAATGAAACAGCACAAGTTGCTCTACAAACTTACTTGAACTGTTCTCTATGTGCAATATGCTGTATTAGCTGATTTTCCCTGAACCACAGTTGTTTGGTTAATTTTCTGTATTACTGATTAGCATTTCTTTAGATAAATTACACTATTGGAGCAATATGAAAAATTAGTTTCTCAAATAACAGTCCATCATAGGTGTACTAAGATAAAATATTAATGAATTAAAAGCCATGAAAATACTACATGTGTTTAAAAGAAAAAAAAAAGCTCAGATAATTCACAGAATATTTCCCCAAAACACTTATTTGTTAAATTTATTATTTGGAGTTTGTTTGTTTGTTTGTTTTTTCAAAAATCGCTGCATTTGGTTCATACTCATAAGCAATTTGGAATAAGATGTGTATGTCCAATAACTTTGTCATGTTTGATTAAATTTGTTCTATCCTACAATTCTTAGTGTTTCCATACAGAAGCTTCCAAGTGATTCCCGCTTCATTGTTTATGAGTTCTGGGAGAACAGCAATGCCTGGAATAGGTAAGTTTTGGGTTTTTTGGTTTTGGGGTTTTTTTTGTACTACAGAAAGTTTTGGAGGTTAGAGAGCAGTTGCGTAGAAGGACTGAATACAAATTGCTTTAAATACTGCTAATGGATCTCTTGCTAAATATATCACAGGTAATACTTTAGAACAATACTTCAATTGCTAAAAAACATACTGAAACATATAAATAAAAATGTGAGAAAGACACAGCTGGTTTGAACAGAACAGAAAAAGTCTGAAAGCAAACAGAGAAAGGTATGCATCAGATGCGTGGTAGTTGATCAGAGACAAAAGAATAGGGAAACGGCAATAGTTCAATGATGACAATGGAAGAAACGGATGACACAGGAGGTGCGCCATCCAGCAACGCACTCAAGCATGCACGCAGTCATGCGGAGCTGTCCCATAGCTTTCCAAATCCACACCACAAAACCCCATCCGACAGCTTCCCAGAATGTCTGGTTTGGGCCCAAAATAGAAGTTACAGCGATTAAAAGTCCTACCAGCTGAGTTCTAGCCTGCAGCAGGCAGATGGCTGAGAAATTGAGCAGAGACAAAAAGATTTTGCTTAAATACTTTTACTATTAAAAAAAAAAAACAAAATACGACCCACGATCCTAAATCTGTAGACAGAAACCATTCTGAAGGAAGACGGAGAAGTCTCTTGAAGCTTAGTTTCTTTCCTTTTGAAGAAAGCCCCAGTTCAAAGCTTACTTTCAGAAAGACTCAAGAACTCTGGTAACATGTCAAAACACTTGGAACAAGAACTGCTACACTGGGTCACAACCACGAGATGAGCATCAGGGTAACAGTTAAGCATACAGAAAAAAATGTGTGTTTAATATAACGTGCAGGAACTTCACAGCTTATCTGGTCTCCTCTCCCACTATGATAGTTTTCTACATTTTGAAGCACAAAATCTCTGTGATAGCATTAATTGTAAAATCTCTGATGCTCATAAAATTTTTTAGCCCATTTAAAAAACTCGATTCTTATTCTCATTTTTTACAACTATTTAGCCACCTTCAAATGAATTACAGCAAGACGTTCCAAAGAAGTAACGTGGACTTCTTGGAAAGTCCAGAGCTCATCACAACAATGCTAGTCCCTGGTAAATATCAATTTTTCACATTATTTTGTTTATTCCATGTGAAGAGTTCTGCTATATTAGTATGTTCCATATGCGGGACCACTGCATAATATCACCCTTAGTCAGATTTTCTTTGGTAAAGTATGAAGGAGAAAGGGACTCCAAATGTTTTCATTTTAAGCACAGAAACACAAAATGCATCAGCAAGAATAAGACCCACAATGCTTTATTTTATATAGTGGAAAGTTATGCTAGCATATACTATTTAAGAAAATATCTAGAATAAACAATACTATTTGTGATCAGTAAAATAGACTCTGTTTAAGATTTTCAGGCAAAATATTGCTTGCTGATGAAGACTTCAGGTTAATCATATTTACATTAACTGACGCAAGTCTTAATTACTAATAATTTCTATTTACTAATCAACTTATTGTACATGCTTCCTGCTATGTTAAAAAGGGGAAACAACAAACTACTTTGAAAAAGCAAGGTGTTAATGATTCCAAGTTACTACTTCTAATACAAACCAATGAGCATGCAACATCATCTTCCTCAGAGAAATGATAGTTAAAAGAGACAGTGCAGGATGAAGCAAAGCAAGCATCAGTCCCATATTTTCGGAAGGAGGACAGCAAAATTTTTATCTTAGGCAACACAAATCTATTACAATGAAACCCTAATTTCCCCTATGTCTGAGTACAGACTAAATTTAAAATAATAAAACCCCACCTAGTAGAAAAAAAATTACTAGTCCTGTACCAGGGATTTCTCCTTAAAAGAATCCAGCCAAGACATTTTCGGACCTCATGTGCCTGATCTGAATACACAATTATATGCCAGAGATTCCTGCAGTATCAGGAGATTGCACTTAATGAACCAAGAATCCCTTCAAATCTTGTATCTTACTGGGAAATTGCTGGATTTAAGACAAACTTGGCTGTAGGAAACAACGCAGCCTTTTCCCAAACTTCTGTTGTGTCCAAGAGCTAGACTGGGTATGACCCAGGAGTGTTCCAGGGGCAGTTTACTCACAGTCAAAGTACAATTAACATAAAATAAAGTGTAAACATCATTTATAAATGCCTAAATATAGAAGTGTCTGAAATCGGATTCAAAATGCTCGTTAAAGCATCGACTCTGCCTGCTAAGACGGATTTCAGTCTGCAGCACTCCATCCTGGCAGACAGTTCCCATAGAAACAGCATTTCTCACCGTGCACCCGTGCTGGGGGGGCAATGGGAAGTAATGCAATCACTGTTATTTTTACCATTTCATGGATTATCTATTATTTAGAGATCTGTGCAGACATTTGAACTTTTGTTTCATGGGAAGTACTTCCCATATTTGATCTATACAAATCATATTTGTATTTGAAAGACAGAAAATGTTTCATGAAGTAAAAAATGATGGCTGCAATGCTACCAGTATACTCTCTGAAAGAATTTTAGACACCATAAAGTGATACCACTGTAAAATCAGGAAAAAACCCAACCTGTCTGCAACTAGCACATAGATAGGCTCTATTTAAAAAACAAATTTACCCTAGCTCAGACACATCTACAGTTTTTTACACATCTGGTTAACTAAGAACTGAAACAATTCTGGATTGTAATCTGAATCTGATTCAAAGATTACAACCCAAGAGTGCTCACTCGCATGATTAATTCAAATTAATAAGGACACACTTACCTGGCTAAGAATGATTCAAGAAGACATGGGATTTCAAGACTGTTAGATCCAGTATTATCCTAAAGCGAATTTATTTACCATCAGTTAATAGGAACCACAACCTATTATAATCACTTGCACACCTGTTAACTGACCAAGTTGCTTCAGGCCAATCTACCAGGGTGGCATCAATTCATCTTCAGTGAATGGCTAATCTTTATATAAGATCTGGACTTGAGGACACTAGGGAACCTTTTGGTGAAGAAAACAAAATTGAACCATTGAACCATCGGGGAAAACCATTGAACGCTTATGACACTGTAATCCATGAAATAAACTGTTAAATTGTCGGGTTTTTGGCCAAAATTCATTAATCCACTGATGTATCAGAGACTACTAGGCTTTCATAGCCCAAATTCAGGTAGGATTCTTCAGTATCTTCTCAACATTCTTCTTCAAGAATAACATTTTTCAGAAAAATGCCATACATGGAAGGATTTATGGACACATTCACAGAAACAAGTTGTGTTAATGAATTTAATCCCCAACCTGTGCAGTGCAAAACCTACTGAGCCTAGAACACCCCTCCACTAAGGGGACGTGGCATCTCAGATACAGTCACAATCCCTTTCCTTCCTTCCTTCCTGTCTCTCTCCATAAATCTTGTGGTTCCTCTCTGCAAAAGGTTCAATTTCAAAAGGGCAAAGGGGAGGAACTGTGGGCAACAAGTATAAATGTGTTTCACTCCAGCCCTCTCTATAATCTGGTGATTACAGATCTTCTTTTATGGGAATGACATTTTACAAGCCCATCAATTCTCTCAGTTTTGGGGCAAAACACTCTTAATTCCTAGACATGTGTAAAAAGAACAGCACAAGGTTTGAATAACGTCACCAGGAAAGAAAGTCATTAAAGGCAGCACAACCACCCAGGGGACACAGTGCTCAGCTAAAATACTGACATGCGCAGCAGAACAGGAGTGAGGATTTATGTGGTTTGCTCTCTGGGATCTGGGTGCTTAATTCTATGCAACAGCACCTATCACATGTTAATGCTTCTTTGGATGTTATCAAAAAGAGATATAAATTCTTGTGCTAAAGCCACCCCCCCACCAATTATACTCAGCTCTCCTAGTATTTTAAGTGTTCTTCCCCTGCCTGCAGAGGTTTTGTCCTTGAAAGTGTGCAGCTTTCAAATAAAGTAGTATTAGCTGCATATATAAATGAACGTTTCTTAATATACGTTATAGCTATTTTATTTAGGATTTTTAGAAAAGGTAGAAAAAGAAATACTGTTTATATTAACAAATAACTAAATTCTCCTCTCTTTCAGCATCGTGGTGGGTCCTCAATAACAACTAGAAACTGTGCTTCCAAGTAATGCTAATGTTGCATTGTTTTTCATTACAATAACATTCGTATAGCAGTGTACAGGTGTGCTGGGTTATGAATTTCTGATGTGACACTGTTTGTTATTATGGATGTGATCTTCTCCATTTTAAAATATGGAAAACTGCACATTTATTATCTTCTTCTTGTAACTAGTTCAGTGAAATGATACATTCTAAAGCTGAAGTAAGACAACTATGCTAAACTGTTTATTGTGTATATTCAGTCCAAACTGTCACAGAAAAGTGCATCTTGATTGGTATGACTAAATATTTGTGGAAAGTTTTAGTCTTACGTTAATAAACAATTGTTACTTAACGCTGCTGTTTTCTCCTTTTACAGAAGAAACAGGTATGAACATGAATGCACATTTTCATAAATGTCATACTTCAGAGAAGCTGCAAGTCATTAATTAGGAAAATAAACATAGGGACAACTTTTTGTGTTAATACAGAACTTTACAGGAAATTTTCTGCCCACAACATGACAAGGCAGTACCATTTTCTCTTCGCAGCCTCTAGCCCCTACCCTCGCAAAAGGAAATATGTCTGCCTGACTGCGAAGCTGCTGTGGATCCACAGACTTAACATTTCACAGCCAATTTGCTTTGAACCCCATGTCCTGAACACTCAGAAAATATTTTCATTAGATCACTGGCAGCTCACTGAAAAGTCATTAGAAAAAATGCTGTTTGAACGTAAATAGCCATAAACCTGGAAGTAGAAATACTTTCTTCCCCAAGAAGTCTTGCTGTTGTCCCTTGCACCTGAGCCGTAGATGTCTCCTCCTAAGAATGAAAGGCAAGTGACTATGGTAACCTCACACCTCCACGACAGGTTGACAAGCTCTACATGCTAAATGACCACTCTCTCCACTCATCTAGCAGTCCAAAGTTACAAACAGTACCCAAAAAGTAACTTAAAATTCATATTCAATAAAATATCTTCTTAACTGTAGGATTTACCCATTTGTATTTCAACTCAACTAATACATTACCATATGTAATCAAAAGTGGGGAATTTAGACTACAAATGAGCAATCTTCATTGCAGTAAGGTTCCATATTCCAGAAGCTATGACAAGGATTGAGCTCAAGATTAAGAAAGGTGTCACATTCGCTGGTCACAAGTGGTGTTCTCCAGGGCTCTGTGTTGGGGCCAGTTCTGTTTAATATCTTTATCAATGATCTGGACGAAGGGATCAAGTGCACCCTCAGTAAGTTTGCAGATGAGACAAAGTTGTGCAGAAGTGTTGATCTGCTTGAGGGGAGGAAGGCTCTGCAGAGGGACCTGGACAGGCTGGATCAATGGGCCAAGGTCAATTGTATGAGGTTCAACAAGGCCAAGTGCAAGGTCCTGCACTTGGGCCACAACAACCCCATGCAACGTTACAGGCTTGGGGAAGAGTGGTTGGAAAGCTGCCAGGCAGAAAAGGACCTGGGGGTGTTGGTTGACAGCCGCCTGAATATGAGCCAGCAGTGTGCCCAGGTGGCCAAGAAAACCAACAGCATCCTGGCGTGTATCAGAAATAGTGTGGCCAGCAGGACTAGGGAAGTGATCGTGCCCCTGTACTGGGCACTGCTGAAGCCGCACCTCGAATACTGTGTTCAGTTTTGGGCCCCCCACTACAAGAGAGACATTGAGGTGCCGGAGTGTGTCCAGAGAAGGGCAACGAAGCTGGTGAAGGGTCTGGAGCACAAGTCTTCTGAGGAGCGGCTGAGGGAACTGGGGTTGTTTAGCCTGCAGAAAAGGAGGCTGAGGGAGACCTTATTGCTCTCTGCAACTACCTGAAAGGAGGTTGTAGAGAGGTGGGGGTCGCTCTCTTCTCCCAGGTAACAAGTGATAGGACAAGAGGAAATGGCCTCAAGTTGCACCAGGGGAGGTTTAGACTGGATATTAGGAAATTTTTCTTCACCGAGAGGGTTATCAAGCATTGGAACAGGCTGCCCAGGGAAGTGGTTGAGTCACCATCCCTGGAGGTATTTAAAGGACGTTTGGATGAGGTGCTTAGGGACATGGTGTAGTGGTGGACTTGGTAGTGTTAGGTTTACAGTTGGACTCGATGATCTTAAAGGTCTTTTCCAACCTATACGATTCTGTGATTTAAGTACCTGCGTGTGACCAAGGCATCTTAGCTCCTATTGTATCAATGGAGTTCTGCCTAAACAAAGGCATCTAGCACATGTGAGATGCTCTAGGGCATCCCAACTGCTCTCCAGCTCCCAGCTGAGAAGGAGGTGAGTTACCTGTAGGTTGTATGTCATTTATGCCAGCCCCATGCAGCTGCTTCAGACATCCTACATGTCTTGGATGACACCAGATGCCTACCGTTAGGCAACTGAAACCCTTTGCCAATAAAGTCAATGGAGTTTAGGTTCTCTAAGCAAATGTGGATGTCAGAAAGTGATGCCTACACACCTAAATTTAGGTGCCCACGTTAGAGACAAATTTCACCTTTAACTCTTCTTACAGTAACTCAGCAAAAGTGAATGCTTTTAGTATGGAGGTCCAAAGCTTTCCCATATTGATATGATCCAACTACAGATCTGTTCATTCTTAAAAAGGCACCCAAATAGCCATATTACACTCACAAATGACAGATCACTGAAAGTTTAAAGGTTTCTTGTCTTTAGCAAAGTAAAAGTAAAACTACTCATATTCCTGAAGATTTGGCTGGCTTTTTTCCTATGCCAAGATGTCAGTCTAGTGTATAGCATGTTTTCATTTGTCACTACTGATCTACCGACAAAGAAAATACAGTGACATGTGACACTGCTGGAGGGTAAATCCTTAAGTGAAAACTGACACACTACACTGAGGTTTACGACATTTTTCCTTTTCACTGGATAAACTGTATTAAAGTTATTCTTAAAATAACCTGCTTTAGAACTTCATGTCAATTAGGTGCTGGAGAGGGGAAAAAGTTCTCCTTTTCTTTCTCCTTGAAAAGGTCATTCTCCTTTGTGTATTTACTAGTAAACAAACACTTTGATAACCAGACACAAGAGCAAGTTTGAGAAGTTTCACAGAAGAGTTTTGAGAGCTACACACAGAAATTGCCTTCACCACATACTGGGGAAAAAGATCCCTAGGACTCACTCTAAAAAACTCCCAGTGATTAAAAAAAAACAACCGACCAAACAAACAAACAAGATTTCAGTTCTTTGTAACATTACTAACATTACTTGTAAACAATATACAAATAGAATACACTGGAAGCTTATTTTAATTGACTAACTGCTGCTAAACATAAAAGAAACTTAATTCAAACAAGTTTATTTGCATAGTTCAGGGAAAGAAATCTAGTGTCTATCAAATGCAACTTGAAAAGATTTCTGCACCATTACGATTACCATTCAACACATTCTCATTTAGCTTCTCATTTGACACAGCCAGTATTTGTTGTTGCATTATTACTGCTACGGAAAGGAGGTGAGAGCAAGCAAAAAGCCCCAGTCAAGTACTGGTTTAGAATTTATCGTCAGACAAACTACATGGCTACATAACACAGACAATTCAAGAACAAAATTCCGTCACAGCAAAATGTAAAATTATTTATTTCACTGTAATTGCATTACCATCTCAGGCATTACAAATTAAAGGTTTGACTTTTAAAGCATTCTGGCAATTACAGGAAGAAACAGGCATTTCTGTAAGTTTCACAGGGTCCTACTTTCATCTGTAGGCACCCAAGTACCTTCAAAAATCTTAAAGATCTACATCAGACGCAGCTCCTTCACTGATGGATTTCTCATCTTCCAAACAACCTGTCACTTCTTGCATATGTCAGTAAAAGGGTTGCTCTTTTCCTGTAAGACAAACAAACCCTCAAATTACCTCAGTTATAAGAGGTCATTTAAACAAGTTTTCATTGGTCTGCTTAAAACCATTTTCTACTCTATGTACATTTAACATTTTGATATTTTTTTGATTAATGCAAACAGTTCTACTTTCATTAATCATAGAGACTTAATCTGAAATCTTCCTGGCAGACTTTGTCAACACAGTAACATCAATTCAGTTCAAATGCTGAGCTATGTATAGGTAGGCCTGATCCCCACATCTCAAAAAATCACCATGTCTTTTGCGACAAATGCAACCCACAGCCCACTAACTGTAACAGCAGCATCTCCCTTGTACAAATCAGTCGAGGAAGCCTTCTCCATCTGAAAATACAGCTTTCACTCATAGATGGGCACATGCTTCAAGCAATGACCTCAAAAATTCAGAACTAGGGAAGTCTTAAGATGGGCAACAACTGCCTGAATACTCAATTCAGCGGCAAACTGTTGACAACCACCTGCTCCTAAATACAAGCTCACTGACATGTTGTAGGATTGTCTGTCCTCATTAGAAGTTTATCTGGAGGACTCCTTCTGCCCCTTTTAAGCATCGTTCATTTAATTTACACATGCATCTCATGGATCCCTCTGGTTTCTATGCAGAAAAATGGGTGACATGGGATCAGTCAACACACTGGAATTTTCCCATGTAACTACAGAATCTGCTGCATGAAGGCAACTAAAGTGCAGAGGAAAGACGATGGATAATGGTACAACTGAACACCACTTACTGTTCACTGTAAGTAAATTAAGTGGGTTTGCACACTCCACTGAAAGCAAGTCCTGAATAATGATATCACCAGGATACAAACACTCTACTATCATTTCTAGTACTGCTCTACCAAAAGAGCACTGTCTTTAGATGACTTATCAGGATGCCACAAGCAAAACTGCACAGAAATCCACCTCAATGCTTACCTCAGAGATCTCAGAAACAGCAACATTCAGATAACTTCTCACTATCATGTCAGCTCTGCTACAGGACGTCCTTAGAATTACTGTATCTCTCCCACCCTTCTAGAAACCTCAAGACTATGAGGAAGATTTTTTATTTATTTTTTAACTAATGGGAACATCCAAAAAGATCTGATGAAAGAGACACATCTTTCACAGCCTCCCCAAACCAATTGTTTTTTCACTGTGAGGGTGACCAAGCACTGCAACAGGTTGTGCAATCTCTTCAGAGAGAGGTTGTGAAGTCTCTGCCTGTGGAGATACTCAAAACCTTACCGGACACGATCCTGGGCAATCTGCTCTAGCTGACTCTGCCTGAGCAGGGGGGTTGGACTAAGTGATCTCAAGAGGTCCCTTCCAAACTAAATGATTCTGGGAAATTCATTAAAAGCTACCAAAATCATGCTTAGGAAAGAAAAACAAACAAACAAGGAAAAAAAAACAACTAACCCAAAACAAAGCTGTAGATTATAATTCTGTCTCATCACTAAACAGATTAGAAAGAAACAGCACCTGGAAAACACTGTTTGCATCAAAGCTAAAGCTGTTTGTACTTGTTCTATAGGCTTTCTACTATTAACTTGTTCCCTGCTTCAGTGAGGAATGCTCAAACTCTGACATCCAGTCTCAATAAGCAAGGTGTCACACAAAGCAGGCAATTTAACATGACAGGCTGATAGGCTGATGTCACTGTGCTGCACCAGAAGGAGCCTGAAATCACTGCCTTTTATGGATAAATTAGTTCTGAATTTATCTTCACTTTTTCTTTGACTCCAGGTGCCTTCTCAGATTACATGGTCAAGAATTATAAAATGCTTTTCCTCCAATCTACATATTATAAGACGTATTAAACCCATTAGGGTTTTAAGAAAAACGGCTCAATCCTTTTATGGGATATTGGGCTCAGACTATTCTTATTTGAGATAAACCCTCTCCTGGATAGAAAAATTGCTTATTCAGTGTCACTGTTTTAAGAAGACCTATACACCAACAAGCTCAGCATTCTGAACAGACAGAGGCCTCTCCTATTTCCACGTTGACTAATCAGTCCTGTATTTCATTCAAGTCTCACTAGAAATGTTTTCCAAGAGATGCATCTAACTCAGAAGAGGAAATAACGCAGGTCTTTGTCCCATAAAATGTTTGTAGTTATTGGTGTTTTTTCTTCTAATTTTGAAATGTGTTTTATAACTCCTCATTCTTCAAATTCAACATAAATCTTTTCACACTGAGACCTGAGAGTAAGATCCATTAGTTGACAGGCCAAGACAAGTCTAAGGCATTTCTGGGTAAGATTCAGCTTCTATTCTATTTAAGGATTCTTATATTTGGATTCCCATACAGAAAAACTTAACATCTCAAAGTGCTTCAATCTTTTTATAGAAAGTGACTAGCTGGGTAGGGTTCAGATGTCCCACAAATAGAATTTTTACTTCAGTATATGGCAATGGGATTTCTAACAAGGTTCATCTACTTTAACTGAGATCTTACAATGTTCTTGGAAACAATGGTAATTTTTTCCTCTTCCTTGACAATAAGGAAACTGCTTAGTGAAAAAGCTGGTATAGCCATGCAGACACACAAAATACATCTTAAGACAGTCCACAAAGAACTTGTATGTTTAATTCATGTAAATATGCCTCCAAACAAACTCCCAAATTACTAAAAATTCAATGTCTACACTAAAATTCAACACTAGAATACAACAGTGGATAGTTTTATCCTATATTAACAGCAAAACATTTATTCTAGTCAATTCAGAAAAAAAAAGTACAGACCATCACTGGCCAAGTTTCATACATATAATGTGGAACTAACTTCTGAAGTATAACTGGCAAGCTAATAATATCACCTTTATATAGTAATGAGACAGTATACTTGCAATACCCCTTTCAACACTGTCTCCAAGATCACACAGCGAATTCAGCAGCTTTTGCTTTCTTTTAATGAGAACAGGATTTTTTTTCCCTTAGCTTCCTACTCAACCATCCATACTTTGTGCTTAAGACACCAATAATGATAGCTGTGATACACTTTATGTTATTCTAACACATCATCCTGACTAATAAGGGTTTGTAATTTACCCATCCCCTCTGGCAGCTGAATAGAATCGGAAAACTTACTGCTTTTTTATCTGTATGATAAACTAGCATAGGCAGGTGGGGACTTATTTACATATGACTAACACAAAGCAGAGGAAAGACTTTAAGAGCAGGCCTCACAAACAGTGAGATACTCTTATTTCTAAAGACAAGACTATATATAACTGGATATACACTTATGACATCATCCTACAGACATAGATCCTCCAGCCCCAAAACAATCTCTTAAAACACATGCAATCCATCTTGGCTTGCACCAGTTTTTACTATCCTTATTTCCCTCTACCCAAATTATTTGCAATTTAGCGATGTCATGAGCAATTTTAGAGTTCATTTGTCCACTGATTCCATTTCTGCGGGGGTCCTCCTTTACCTATGAACATAACCATGTGAAAGTACATATAATCAAAATTTGCCCCCCTTAGGAACTCAAGGGACAGGAAGAGGGGGGAAAAAAGTTAGGAAATTCAAGAGTTGAAACTTTCCTACCTGCAGGCAGCTTTTCAAACAAGTAAAGCTTTCATCTTGAAGACAAATATAACAGAAAGATGTAAAAAGTAAGATCAGGGAAGGCCGATTACTGTCATATATTAGTTTGTTTTTCCAAAGAATAGAAATTTTAAAAGTTTAAAACTGCCTCAAATTGTGGCCAACACAGTAGTCATCTGGACAAACTTCTCCAGGACAGGAAGCCTATTTCTAGAAGAACTACACCCTGATGGCCTCAAAAGCAGCCTAGTATGTAGCCTTATTTGATATTATGATGTTTATACCCAAGAACATTTTCCCACACTTGGCGTGTGGAATGCGAACCATTAGATTTTTTTTCTCTTAGCATACAAAGTATCTGAGGATTATTTCATCTCAAAGGTTAAGGTGGCACTCCTGGATATCCTTCACATTCATTTCTATTCATTTCTCCCTGACAACACAAACCAGAGATAATGGTAACACAAACTGCATTAAGCTCATTACTAGTTTTGTAGTGGATGCTAATGCATGGACAAATTAAACACTGGAATCAGACTTTCACCAAGCCAGAAATTTATCAAGATTGTTCTCTTTTATTTTGAAAAGACAGACATGGAATTCACATAGAATACCAAAGCTATGTACTGTGATTTCATAGCAGGAAGCTTTAATATGATTTCATACTCACTTTAAATTTGGAAGCATACCTGATCTTTTTCCTGAAAACAAAGAAAAAACCCTTTTCCTTTGTATGGTACTTGCCACAGTAACATGCCAAATACCGACTGGGGAAGTTATGTACAGTAAAAGCAACAGAGCTGAACTACACAATCTGTCTTTTGAAGGTTTTATCAGTTTGGCAGGCTAGTCTGAAGAAAAATGTCTCCTATCAAATGGTTTGTCAAAACCTCCAAGACTCTTTTTATAACTTCACTTAATACAAAAAATGCACTTACTGGCTTTTCAAGTACAATTGGATGATCAGGAAGAAACTCTGGCTTCTTCTGAGAGAGAGAAACACTTGAAAGTTTCAGAAGGAAATCTCTGCTGTATTTGATCCTTTCTGTGAATATACAAAATTAGTAAGTTTTACGTTGTTTAAGGCATTAAGGTTGGGAATTCAGATTTGGTTTCTTATAGACGGGTGGAAATGCTGCATATGGAATATAAAAATCAATATTAAAACCAGCAGTAATTTAAGTCTGACCTTGCATCAGGACAATTTGTAGTAAAAGAACATTTCACTTTAACTCTATCAGATTGACTTAGTAAATATTGAGGACTATTCCAAGCTAATAAGGGTTTGTTGTTTTAATACAAAAGAATGCAAAAAGGTGAATCCAACCTTACGCTACAGACAGACTCCCTGTATCTTCTTCTAATTAACAGAAACACCACAAACTGGTCTTAAAACCCTAGAAGAAAATCCATTTATAACTCACACCAAAGTGGCATGTTTCTATGGGACAGATAACAAAAACTGAGTCTCTTTTCTTGGAGCTATTAAGTTGATGTCTTTCAACAAGTAAAAGTAATTATGAGAACTGCTGCATGTAAACTGGCAAACGGATTAATACCAATGAAATAGTTTTGAGGGTTTTACACTGAATCAACAAGAGTCAGGGACTTTGCTTAGAACATTGTCCTGGTTTTGGCTGAGATAGAGTTAGTTTTCTTCCTAGTAGCTGGTATAGTGCTGTGTTTTGGATTTTAGTATGAGAATAACATTGATAACATGCTGATGTTTTAGTTGTTGCTAAGTAATGTTTACACTAGTCAAGGACTTTTCAGCTTCCCATGCTCTGCCAGGTGCACAAGAAACTGGGAGGAGGCACAGCCAGGATAGTTGATCCAAACTGGCCAAAGGGCTATTCCATACCATATGATGTCATGCTCAGTATAGAAACTGGGGTGAGTTGGCCAGGGGGTAGCGATTGCTGCTCGAGGACTGGCTGGGCATTGGTCAGGAGGTGGTGAGCGGTTGTATCACTTGTTTTTTTCCTGGGGTTTGTTCCTCTCTCGCTCTCTTGTCTTCCTTTTCATTACAATTTTTATTATTTTTGTGTGTGTGTGTGTGTGTGTGTTCCAATTATTAAACTGTTCTTATCTTAACCCACGAGTTTTCTTACTTTTGCTCTTCCGATTCTCTCCCCAGTCCCACTGGCAGGGGGGAGGGTGAGCGAGCGGCTGTATGGTACTTAATTGCTGACTGGGGCTAAACCACAACAAACATGCATGTTGTCATTTGAGTTTGTACCACTATGTCTACTCTAGCATAGCCTCAGATATGTCTATCCATGTCTGCATTTTAAGCTGATATTCTTAAACAAGAGCAGAAAAAAGAGCAAAGGAATTAGGCAAAGAAGGGACAAACTTTATCTCTGGTCCGTGGTGACAAAGAAGTTCGTTCCTTTAGGAACAATGGGCCTCCTGTAAGCCTGTTACACAGTCACTTGATGGACCACAGTTTTTGCTTCTCAGGCGCCAGGCTGTTGACAAGAGAGGCCACAAAGTCAACCGTGAATGTGATTTTTCCTCCCTTTGACCACAAGTGATTGTAATAACTGCTGAACCTATGTAAGGGCATGAGGATAACTTTAACAAGAGTAGTTTAAAGAACATGAGCATACTTGAAAACTTACAGCTTGGTTTTTTCCCCCCTCGTTTAAAAACATATTAAGACGATGACTTCTGTCAGGCTTTGACATGGTCCCTCACAACATCCTTCTTTCTAAATTGGAGACATATGGATTTGATGGATGGACTGTTCGGTGGATGAGGAAATAGTTGGATGGTCACATCCAGAGGGTAGTGGTCAATGGCTCAATGTCTGGATGGAGATCGGTGACAAGTGGTATCCCTCAGGGGTCCATATTGGGACCAGTACTGTTTAATATCTTCATCAATGACACAGACAGTGGGATCGAGTGCAGCTTCAGCAAGTTTGCAGGCGACACCAAGCTGAGTGGTGGGGTTAACATGCCTGAGGGATGGGATGCCATCCAGAGGAACCTCGACAAGCATCAGAAGTGGGCCCATGTGAGCCTCATGAAGTTCAACAAGGCCAAGTGCAAGGTCCTGCACCTGGGTTGGGGCAACCCCCAGTATCAATACAGGCTGGGGGATGATGGGATTGAGAGCAGCCCTGTGGAGAAGGGCTTGGGGGTACTGGTGGATGAAAAGCTGGACATGAGCCGGCAACATGTGCTCACAGCCCAGAAAGCCAACCACATCCTGGGCTGCACCAAAAGAAGCGTGGCCAGCAGGTCAAAGGAGGTGATTCTGCCCCTCTACTCCACTCTGGTGAGACCTCGCCTGGAGTACTGCATCCAGCTCTGGAGTCCTCAGCACAGGAAGGACATGGACCTGTTGGAGTGGGTCCAGAAGAGGGCCACAAAAATGATCCAAGGACTGGAGCACCTCTCCCATGAGGAAAGGCTGAGAGAGTTGCGGTTGTTCATCCTGGAGAAGAGAAGGCTCCAGGGAGACCTTACTGTGGCCTTTCAATACTTAGGATAATACAATACAACAAGGGGTAATGGTTTTAAACTAAAAGAGGGTAGATTCAGACTAGATAGAAGGAAGAAATTTTTTACGATGAGGGTGGTGAAACAGTGCAACAGGTTGCCCAGAGAGGTGGTAGATGCCCCATCCCTGGAAACATTCAAGGTCAGGTTGGACGGGGCTCTGAGCAACCTGATCTAGTTGAAGATGTCCCTGCTCATTGCAGGGGGGTTGGACTAGATGACCTTTAAAGGTCCCTTCCAACCCAAACTATTCTATGATTCTAAGAGAAAGCAAGGAAGTGACTGAGATAGCAGTAAAAAGCACTTAAGAACTGTAGAGACAGATAATTGAAGGCATGCTCCCAGTGAACAGATATCAAATGGAAATTATTATCTAGAACTTAAGGTACAGCTGGAGATAAAAATGGAGTTCCACTGGAAATTTCACAGTGCGATGGAAGAGAGGAAGCAGGGGGGAGGGGGGAGAGACTTATTTGTAGGCAGTAGCTGAACAACAGGACCTCTAAAGTTGTGTTACTCTGAAGGAAAGGATTACAACAATCAGCAAACAAACAAAAGCCTTTGAAAATAAGTGTTGGAAAACGTTTGACATTATGGACAAATGTGGAGTAGACCCAGGAAGGCATCACAGAGCAATTAACCACTAAAAAAGATCCAAAGTGATGGCTTATACAAAAGACCAGGATCTGATGAGAAGCCATTTAAGATCTTGTAGAACACAATAGTCTCTACACACCACAAGCGGAATCAATGAGAAAGGATCAGAAAGCCACCACCAAACTTGACAAGCCTGACACCCAACTAGATCCAAAGAACAGAACATTATTCTATTTACCAAGATCAAGAATAAAAGAAACTAACCTGAGCCTGAAAGGGGATACATGGAAGACTTACTTTCAAGTCAGTAATACACGACAGTGTAGAATTACTGCTCAAGAACCTGGGTGATGGTAACCTCAGACTGAGGAAAAATAGGAAAGGCTCAATAAAACTTAACAGAATTCTTTCAATTCTTGACTACTAAGAGCAACAGAACAAACCAGGTCTCCAGAGATTACTTAAAGACTGGAGATTACAGATGGAGATTTGAGATGCCTGATTACAGGACGACATTAACAGAAAAAATTGTCTCAATGAACTGATGACCTAACCTGTATCACTGTTGCAGTTCCTGTGATATTTAAGAATGAAGAATTAGGCAGGAAGCAGTGCAGAGGAGGACTGTGAGAATATATTTGGAATCTGAGGTTATCCCTTAATGAAAAAAAGAGTAAAAGTTTGGCTTGTTTAACCTACCAAACCATGACAAAAACACCATTATGCTTTATGAGTGACAGGCAGTACGGAAAGAAAAGCACAAGAAGCAAATCTTAAGGACAGTGTTGACACAAGAACAAACTGTCCAGGACTAATCATAAAAGAAATTAACTGATTTCTAACCATCAGAAAATTAGTATTTCAGACGCACTGTAGTAAGAGTAGGAAAAGGAAGCCAAACTACTGAATTCTTAAATTGGTTGAACACAATAGTCTTAAAGATTGTATGCCATGACTGACCCATGCAACAGGCTAAAGGATGCAACTCAAACCTGTACTTCTACACACAGAAGCAATTTACACAAAAACAGGCTTTTGTGTGAAGAAATTCTTTTATGTTCAAGGTTTTCTCTTCGTTTCGTTGGTTGGGTTTTGTTTTGTTTTTTAAATAAAAAAAAGACAGGTATAACCTTATACGCAAGCAAGTCTACCCGTGGAGGTTTCCCACCTCACTTATGGCCAAGTTTTATATTTTAGAGTATTATGTGAAAAACAGAAGGCTTCCTGTTGCTCTCAAATTGTGGTACAGAAGGAAGCCAAACTCTCAAAGCAGTGGCTAATCAGAAAAAATAATATGCAGCCCACATCTCTTCAAAGTTCAATTGTCTTCCATCCAGAAAATACAATTCTGACACAGATCTCCATGCAGTATTTTACCTTTTTTTGCTTCTGATTCATGCTGTTTTGGTTGACAGGGCATCATAGTTTGAGTTAAGATCTTCACTTCAGTCATTTCAGATAACTAAAATAGGGAGGAAAGAGTTAAACTTTTTTTATATATTTCACAAAATTAAGCTATGAAGCTTGTTTCCTTTAAACATATTAAAATAAGGATGCATGTTTCTGGATTTCTTAAGTTAAAAATAACAGTTGTAGCACAGGTTCAGTAATCAATTTTGCTTTCACCAGTCACCAAGATTTTGAACAATTAATACTTTCTGTGCACAAAGAAAACTGGATTCTGTTCATTTTTTCTACTCCTTGCAAATGAATCACCGTCTTCTTTACAGTATAAAAACAGTCTGAAAAGAAACAGTCTTGCACAAATTAAACTGTAGTCAGAACTGTAGCTATTTATAACAGTTGATGCACCTCTAACTTGAAAGATGAAGGTCCTGCAAAATAACTGCAGAACACTTGTAAAGAGGAATACTGGTGATGTAAAATGACTGAGAAGTTTAATTTGAACTTGTAGAATGTTTGTTGCCCTTGATTACATACAATAAAGGAATAGTTCAATGACCTACAAGCAGTATAGCTAAGCACACTTGAGATAGGAATCTTTTAGACAGAATTTTACAGTGCTATTACTAGTTTTTAAAAAAGAACATGATTATCTCCTCCTTTTCTCTTATCTCACCCAGAACAGAGGCAGAAGCTGCTACACTGGGGAATAATAAAAGCAGGAAGGACTTCCCTTAAGACCAAAAGAGAAACTTGGATTCTCTCACTTAGCAAAAATTGTAAGCATCAGGACCCAACATCTACAGTATAACACTGAGTTCCTTCCAGCTACCAAAACCTTAAAGTGAGTGTTCTGGAAAGTAGGAAAGCAGTTTACTCTCAACAGGTCATCTTGGCTCCCAAAAGGCTCCACAGGTTTGGCTGAGGAATTTTAATCTAATTCTGAGACAGACTGAGGGGGGAAGCAGGGGCAGGAAGAACTGAAAATTTTGGGAAGCATTTGTCAAAAGCAGAAGAGATCCTATTTTCTGAGAGACAACAGTTAACACTGTCCTGTAACTGCACCACCAGCTTTCACGGTGCTCTAAGACTACAAATTGTGAAATGGCAAAATATTTCTAGTATATTATCCACCCTGCTTGCACTTCTATTTTCTGTGGTTGAAATTTATTTATGTTTTCCTGATTTGTCTAAAACTTCTGGGGAAAAAAATCTGAAAAATCTAGGGATTTCAGAGAATGAAATTAGCAGAGAGCCATACTGCTAATTCTAACTGCTTTGTGATGTTCAACTAGCCTTCGCAAGTCTTAGCTATTCAAAGGCTCTTTCCAAGTACAAACAAGGATTTAACACATTCTCAAATCCGCAAGAAAAAGACATGCATGATAAAGCAGAATTTACAGCAATGTGCCAGACAATGTCACCGCAACATTTTTACATTTCTTCCTGCACCATTTCCTATCACATCAGGTCCAAAACTTAACATTTGAGTATCACCACTCACAACAATACTCTCATACATGTTCCTATCTGAAATCCATCTACAAAGAATGGAATCCATCTATAAAGAATATCCCTAGAGCAGGGCATGTATTTCTGAAGTTCAACATCATTTTTAAATGGTAGTTAAGAAGTAGTAAATCAAAACTGATACTGACTGATGGAGACTTTTCAAGCCTGTCTCTCTACCTCAGATAGATCTGAGGTAGTAGACTCAACACTCTCCAGATCTTCTGAAAATTCTTTGCATACCATGAAGGAATAAAAATTATTCTTTGCTTTATATTATCCAGTTAGGGCACAGTGAGTATTCAGGCACTTTCACTCTGAACACCAGTTTGGTGGAAATTCCCTATAATCAAGGCTAACACCTTAGATACAAGCACTATCACTGTGCTCATTATTAACAGTAGCTCTTCTCCACTACCTCTAAGACTTAAGACTAGAAGTTTCAGACTATAAATTCCCCAGATTGTAGTTTTAATTCTGTAATTCACTGTTCTCTATACTCAGAGTTGAACCTAACACTGAGCAGCACTCCTGATGTGCCATAATGATGATTCTTTTTTCCTGGCAGAAGTCTAAGCAGCTTTAAGTGTGCATACTAAATATCCCAGAGTAAAGAAATCTGAAGAATCTGGTTGCCAGATTCTTCTTCAGTTCTTTCACTGCTTTAAGAACCTGGTTTGTCAGAGTTGGCTTTTTTGTTTGTTTGTTTCTAAAGCCTCTTTTATTTTTTAAAATCTATTTATAAGTTAGCGGCAAAAACAATCTGCTTTACTTTTTAAAATCTTCACCATCCACCATGCTTTCCAAAAAGTAACCTGCATTTCCTGTATCCTGACCTGTATCAACTTGAATATTTATTCTCTCTTTAATAGATCTTCACTACGTAAGACTGAATGGTATAAAAAGTTGCAACAAGTTGGTTTTCCTTTAGCAATACTAAGTGTTATGTCAACAGTTGTTCTTGTTTTTCACCTGACAGTGTGTTTAGTGTCATGCTCATTTATCTTCTGTAAAAAGAAATATATTGGAGGAGGAAGGAAAGGGGATAATTAAAGTTTTATGATTGTAGATACGGAGCACTATTATTGTCTTGCCAAAAAGGCAGTAAGATTTAAAGTACCTGAAATACAATAACAATTTTGAAGAACAGGTTCTTGAAGTGAAATATATATATAAATTATTCTGGGAATGGGGACATTATTTCACCGTACCAGGAGCCAAAGAGCAAATGGATAACAACATACAGCTTTCTCAGATCATCACTGACGCTTTTTGAAACATAGAGAATGTTCAGTAATATTCATTAAAGAGTGATAATACACAACTCCATATAATCAGATTCAGGTCCCAATATCTTCAGAACTAGATACTGAATGTTCCTGCTTAGAAAAATATTCTGTGAAACTTCTATGCCAGCCTCCAGGCCAATGCTGCCTATCAACTAGGGGTTCACAGGGTACTAATTAGGTTGTATTTGGAGGTACCCATGAAACAGCTGGCAGTCAAAAGTATTGAAAAGTCTTTTCAATATCCTATGCCCAAGAAAAAGTTTAAAAAAAAAAAAATACAGCTATACTAACATCAAAAAAATACAGTATGTACCTACATGTAGCCAAATACTGATGAAACTGAGTACAACATTGCTGACCACAGGCCTGTTCTAAAATGGAATAGTTTGTTGTCCTAAATACATATTGCTCAAGAGACAAGTATAACTGTTAATTTCCCTATGAGTGATAAGGATAGGCTGCCAATACCTTTACTTTTTTTTTTTTTTTTTTTTTTTAAGTCAAAGGCAGCTTCCAGAAGCTTCATGCAATAAAGGAAGGACTACAGGATTATCAGACCTCCTCTAAAATAAAAAATGGAGGAACAGACACTTGGTCCAACAAAAAAAAATTAAAGCTTTCAATACGCTCTGAAGAACATTCTAATCAGTATCAACAGAAAATCAAATTCAGACTATGAAACATTAAGCATTCCAGTTGGAACACTACAAACTTCATTTTGCAGCAAACGGCTACAATCAATTTCAAGGTTGAAGCACACATTGTACCATGTCTAAAACCAAGTATTTCTGGCAATAAAGCACTAGAGTGCTTCTGGTTTTTTGAAGGCTAAGGATCACTTATTGCTTGGTCCAGCAGAGTCAATGAAACAGAACTACAGAATGCACTGGAACTGTTTAATTATCTACTTTTGTGAAGTTTGCTGCGTCAAATGAATCTGTGCATGTCCTAACAAAACAAAAAAAATTATTTCTAATGTTATTCTTTACACATAATAAGCAAAGACTGAATATGTGTACTTTAAGTTTAAAATAGCTGTCTTAAATTCAATGAAGACTAAAGGAACACCACACAGACTTTCTTAAGACTCTTAAATAAGTAACTCATAAGATGTATTTTTCAGCCACTAGTGCATGCAAATATCAGGGAAAGGCATTGCTGAAACTCATACTTCTTTTTAACACTTCTGACACTGCTTGTTTATAACATACGGATTCAAGGACACTCCTAGGTGGAAATACAATCTACTTTTCATTTGGTAACATAAGGGATCAGCTGACCTCCAAGTCATAACACTCTAGAACACACTCCATCAACTTTGTCATCTACTATTTACTCAATACTCACCCAGTCAACCTTACTCTGCAAACATACTTCAGCGTTGCTAGGTAATTCAGTCTGAAAGTTTAACGCAATGGCTGACACCGGTGAAGATAAGAGAAAACATTAAGAAAAAATATTTTAAATAGACTCCACATTTTTATTTTGTGATACTTGCCACAAGAACATTACTGAAATTCAACTGCAAAGAGATTATGTGGGCATTTATTCACAACTTAAAAGCTCTAAGTCACCATAGGACCATCTTTCCATTTCTTCCATGAATTTTAAACAAAGTAAAAATTTACCATGTCACTTAGCTTCTGTCCACATAAGCACAGCTGTCACTGTTTCTCCGGCCACCAAAAATTTCTAACTTAACAATAATAATAGCTGTAATACTGCAATATCTAGAAGGCATACAGAGATTTAAAAACAAAACCAAAATATATACACCTGACATAAATACTGCATGATTTTTTTCTTTGTATGTTTGTTTGTTTTAAACTTGGATGAAAGCTAGGTAAGAATGGTATGGTACAGTATATTGTACTGGCAATAAAACCTAAACAATAATCTGTTTGTTAAATCATGTGTATTTTATGTTTTCAATAGCAGGAGTCAACTAACCCAAGAAATCCAAATTTAATAAAGAAGCCTGATCCGGCTTTCTGAAGCCAGAATTTCAGATGCCAAGCTAGAAGAACACCAAAAAGAGTTCTGCATAAATCTAATGCAGTTTAAATTCAGATTTTATTACAGAGATGATGTAGTAAGATCAACACACAGCAAGATAGTTATACATTGCTGTAGTTTGAACAAAGTCATTAAAAAAAAAAATCAAAGTCACCTTACACGTCCTTGTTATTTCCTTAAAAGCAACTGAAGCTTTGGCAAAGTGAACTGTATCTTAGCCACGCTACTCACCTTGTTTAGAAGACAGATGATGCACAGGTCGTGCTGGCTGAAGGGATTTACCAATAAACTTTTTAGTTTCCTTTAACATTTTGAAGCATCACACTTTAAAAAAGCAGCAGAAATCAATACAGAGCATTCAGTTTCACATATGGATGTTAAGTGAGAAGAGCAGTCTATCTACCACTCATTAGTTGCATTTGACAAGACGATATACTATTTTTTAGTATCTGGGCAGGAAAAAGAAGAAAGGCCTAACACAGAAGTTTTCTTAAATGATAGAATATGCCAGACAAAATTTGCATAAAGACAGAATCAGACGTGTCTCTCATTTCTCCTTCCAATCAAGCCACCCTAGCTTCTTCTCAAAAAGACTTTTTTCCTGTACGTATGTCTGTACGCTTGGAGAAAGGAGATGGGGACACGTGATGGAAATGAAGGTATTTTCTAACAGTTAATTTAATTCAATGGGTGTTTAATAATTAACATCAGTGTAGCCTCTACAGTTTATACGTATCTCTACATAAACTTGAATAATTGTTTTTTAATATCTACTTTAGTTAAATTAATACAGTTTTGCATCTTCCCACTCAGTTTAGTTGCTACAGAAGCACCAAACACTGCTAAGGTGGTGCTGGCTACAAATCTCTCAGTATAAGTAAACCATCAGTCATAATATCTTAATTCATAATATCTGTATCTAAATTATTCTCCTTCCCACCCCCATTTCCTTTGTCAACTGGTAGATTTCATGATTTGAAGGAACTTCGGCTTTGTTTAGAGAAAAAGAATAGGAGAAACAACAATCAACCCAATAATAATGGTACTGAAATTCTGTTTTCTCTCAGAGACTTCACGGGACAAGGGAAGAATTGTAACAAAAAAGATTCAAAGGAAACTATCATGACTTCAAGAGTTAAAAATATAGAGATTATTGCCCAGTTCCAGTATGGAACAGGAAAAGAGAAGTTAGGCTATTTAAAATATGATCCAGTATCACTCCCCACTTTAATTGGTCTTTGCATTATAGAAAAAAAAAATCATCTATTTACTACGTTATAATCTTTCGAACTTGAACACTGAACTTTCACTAGATTCAAGTAACATTTTTCCAACATAGCCAGTCTGAACCCATTCAGGTCTAGAAAGCAATTGTTAAATGGTTACTCTGTCTGAATTAGAACAGTTGAGCTAAAGCTAGGAAAAAAGTTCTGGTTTGATTCCCTGGTTTTCTTACCTTCTCAACTTAAAAAAGACAGACTTGAAAGCTGTAGTCAAAAGCAACAACAAAAATTGCTGCAAGTGAATGAACTGAGACTACTGACATGGATGATGTATTTCATTTTATCCAGATTAGGAATGCTTGTTTAAACCATATTTATACTAGATACTAAATTTCTGCATAAAGCAATGCAGTAATGATATTTGCATTGGAAGATAAAAGAAAGCAATTTTTCCTCCATACCCTGATTGTACATGGTATGCACACACTTTCTAAAAACAGAAAAAACTGTTTAAGAGGCAGGCCAGCTTCTAGAATGTAGGACACCTGTATTTTTTAAAGCATTCTCCTGTCAATGAAAACAAGATTATTTGTGGTGACAGCAAAGCACCACATTTTGCCCCCTGCAATTTCTATGAGGAGGATGTCTAAGAAACCACACACTCCCAAAGAAAGCAAAACAGAAGAGAATATGAGAGGAAGAGGGTAGTTTGGGCAGGAGTGAAATCAAGTATAGTGTTGTAACAGCTCTATTTCCTCCTTTAAGTTGAAGGAAGAGGCTAGAAAAGATCTCAACAAGTTATCCAGCCCAACCTTCTGGATTAACACAGTGTTCTATCTGACTAATATCAAGAAAAGTGGAGAAAGACTAGTTTTAATAGCTGAGAAACAAACTGCTTCCAGGAGAGACTATTGCTGCAGGGGCACCTCCTGCACCCCAAGACTTCCCCCTTACAAAGACCACATTGCTTCTCAGGAGTTACTCTGACTGGTGACCTGCCACCAGAAAGGAATCCTCCTGCAGTAGCCAACAGGCCTAGCAGGATTTCTGTACGACCTTTTTTTTTGAGCATCTTAACAAGTTGGACATTCACAGCAAACAGCCTACAAGGGCCCATCAGAAATGTTCTTTGGAAGACTCTTTCCTGAAGACGTGCAAGAGAATTAACACAATTTTTGTGAAAAGGCCCACGAGTAACCAGAAACTGACCATCTCCACTTGCCCAAAGAGGCACAGCACTGTTTCACCCAGAGCCCCCTAACACCTACCACAACCCAAAGCTGCTCTCCTCTAGCCTGACAGGAGCCGCCTCCCCCCTGCCCGCTACCTAGCAGCCCGCGGCGGCCCGGCGCGGCCCGGCCGCCTCCCCGGCCCGTCACCTCGTCGCTCGCCAGCCCCTCCCGCCCCGCTTTGGGCCGAGGGATCCCAAGGGCTGCCCCAGCCCACCTCCAACCGCCTCCCAGGGCAGCTTCCCCAGTCGCAGGCGGCGCCTCTGCCCCCGTACCCCAACGGGCTCCGAGCTGCCGCCCTCCCTCAGCGGCGGGCGGGGCCGGCCTTCGCGCGGCGGCTCTCGCCACAGCCGCGTGCCAGGCGGGGTCGGGCGCCGCCGCCGTTTAACGGTCGCGCTGCGAGCGGGTGGGGGCGGCGGTTGTAGCCCAGCGGCGGCCTTCGGCGTCCCTTGGTGGGGCTGCTGTGGCCTCTTCCCGCCACCTGCTGCGTTGTGGGGAAGGGGTGCAGGCTGGAAGGGTGCCGTACGAGGCGCGGCCGTCTTTGCCGGCCCTGCCAAGGCGGCAGGAAAGGCAAGATGAGGTGCTGCTGCCAGCTCTCTCGTGTCAGGACCGAGACTGGAAATAAAGGTGGTGTCTGTCGTTTGTAAAGTAAGCTTTAGTTGATTCTTTTTCCGCTTGCCTTCGAAGTTTTGCCATTTCAGGTTGCTGAGTGCTTTGTGGTTATGTTTTTTTGCGAAAGTTTTTTTGGGTGGCTTTTTTTAATGATTATCTTCTTAATAATCATAGAATCATTTAGGTTGGAATAGACCTTTAAGATTATCGAGTCCCACCGTAATTAAAGTGTATGTTACCTTACAGCAGCTAGTCCACCACCACCAGCGCGAAATCTGCAGGAAACCCTGCGGCGAGCCGAGGGCAGAGCCCACCCTCCGCTGTGGGGGAGAGGCCGGGTCTGTGTGAGGGAGGGGCGGTACGGCCTGTGCCTTACTCTGAGGCGAGTAGGCGGAGGCACCCGTGAGCGTGATTTCTGATGTCTGTGACTACAGTGTCCATAAGAAGTGCAGTTTAGGAGTCAACTTGCGTCTGGGTGATTTACTGGCTGAACAGAAAGCACTTCTGCACGTATTTGTCCTCCCTACCTTTGTTGGTAGTTAATGAGATTTCCCTGTTCTTTCAAAAATTAAGTCTATTTATCCTTAGAACTACTACTCTGTCCTATAAAGTGTAATCATGTTTCGTCAGGTCCTTACAGTCGAAATTAGGAGAGAGTAAGTGACTTTTGAACACAATCGTGAGGCCTCCACAAGTAGACTCATCCAGAAAGAAAAGGAAAATCCACAGGCCTGGGAAAACTGTCAAGTGTGGTTTGGGAATCAGCAAAGAGCCCTAGCCAACCTGCCCAATTGCACCAACCAGAGAATGGCCACCAGCTCTTAATTTATGTAAGTGATGGCATCCTGCATGTTTTGGAAATTAAAACATCTTTTTTCTTACAACATGTAATCAACAATAACAATGGATACACCCTGCTAACTCCCAAAGGAGCAGACTAAAATTCCCTGATGTTAATTTGCCATATTCCAGGTAGTCACCTTACTTACTTCAGTACACAATGTTAATGAAAAGTCCTTAACATTTTTGTTAAATTTTTTGTTCTGTTTTGGTTTTATTAATATTTCATAGCACCTACGAGCTCTGACGCCAGAGGTTCAGAATAGGTAGGTAACATCAAGTATATAAATTAACTATATAAATAGCAAGTACCTAAATAATAGGTATTTAATTATTAATATTCAATGTTAAGATTTACAGTCCTAGTTCGGTATATATAAAGACTTTTTTGTTCCACCAAGCATTGTGGTTCTTTGCTGCAATCTTCAAATTTTATTTTTCTTAAGTCAGGTATGCAGAGTTGAATGCTGTCCCTGAAATAGAGGCTAATATATAGATGTCATGCTCCTATAGTCTTCTCTCGTAACACATCATCTTCCAGTTAGTTTCCTGAACTGTTTGCACATGGTGCGCCATCACATTCTCTTTGCAGACACTGATTTACAGAATCACAGAATCGTAGAGGTTGGAAAAGACCTTTAAGATCATCGAGTCCAACCGTAAACCTAACACTACCAAGTCCACCACTACACCATGCCCCTAAGCACCTCATCCAAACGTCCTTTAAATATCTCCAGGGATGGCGACTCAACCACTTCCCTGGGCAGCCTGTTCCAATGCTTGATAATCCTCCAGGTGAAGAAAAATTTCCTAATATCCAGTCTAAACCTCCCCTGGTGCAACTTGAGGCCATTTCCTCTTGTCCTATCACTTGTTACCTGGGAGAAGAGACCGACCCCCACCTCTCTACAACCTCCTTTCAGGTAGCTGTGGAGAGCAATAAGGCCTCCCCTCAGCCTCCTTTTCTCCAGGCTAAACAATCCCAACTCCCTCAGCCGCTCCTCAGAAGACTTCTGCTCCAGACCCTTCACCAGCTTTGTTGCCCTTCTCTGGACACACTCCAGCACCTCAATGTCCCTCTTGTAGTGGGGGCCCAAAACTGAACACAGTATTCGAGGTGTGGCCTTACCAGTGCCGAGTACAGGGGGACAATCACTTCCCTACTCCTGCTGGCCACGCTATTTTTGATACAAGCCAGGATGCCATTGGATTTCTTGGCCGCCTGGGCACACTGCTGGCTCATATTCAGGTGGCTGTCAACAAACACCCCCAGGTCCTTTTCTGCCTGGCAGCTTTCCAGCCACTCTTCCCCAAGCCTGTAGCGTTGCATGGGCTTGCTGTGGCCCAAGTGCAGGACCTTGCACTTGGCCTTGTTAAACCTCATACAATTGACCTCGGCCCATCGATCCAGCCTGTCCAGGTCCCTCTGCAGAGCCTTCCTCCCCTCCAGCAGATCAACACTCCCACATAACTTGGTGTCATCTGCAAACTTGCTGAGGGTGCACTCGATCCCTTCGTCCAGATCATTGATAAAGA
This sequence comes from Mycteria americana, assembly GCF_035582795.1. Taxonomy (NCBI): domain Eukaryota; kingdom Metazoa; phylum Chordata; class Aves; order Ciconiiformes; family Ciconiidae; genus Mycteria; species Mycteria americana. Next base: position 147,570,203 of record NC_134366.1, read on the forward strand.
TGTTAAACAGAACTGGCCCCAACACCGAGCCCTGGGGAACACCACTTGTGACCGGCCGCCAACTGGAGTAAACTCCATTCACCACCACTCTTTGGGTCCGGCCGTCCAGCCAGTTCTTTACCCAGCGAAGAGTACACCCGTCCAAGCCATGAGCAGCCGCTTTCTCCAGGAGAATGCTGTGGGAAACCGTGTCAAAGGCTTTACTGAAGTCTAGGTAGACAACATCCACAGCCTTTCCCTCATCCACTAGGTGGGTCACCTTGTCGTAGAAGGAGATCAGGTTGGTCAAGCAGGACCTGCCTTTCCTGAACCCATGCTGGCGGGGCTTGATCCCTTGGTTATCCTCCAGATGCCGTGTTATAGCACTCAGGATGATCTGCTCCATCAGCTTCCCCGGCACCGAGGTCAGGCTGACAGGCCTGTAGTTCCCCGGGTCCTCCTTCCGGCCCTTCTTGAAGATGGGCGTCACATTAGCTAATCTCCAGTCAGCAGGGACCTCCCCAGTTAGCCAGGACTGCTGGTAAATGATGGAAAGGGGCTTAGTGAGCACTTCTGCCAGCTCCTTCAGTACTCTCGGGTGGATCTCACCAGGCCCCATAGACTTGTGAGTGTCTAAGTGGTGCAGCAGGTCACTCGCCATTTCCCCCTGGATTATGGGGGCTCCAGTCTGGTCCCCATCCCTATCTTCCAACTCCAGGGGCTGGGTACCCAGAGAACAGTCGGCCCTGCTATTAAAGACTGAGGCAAAGAAAGCATTAAGTACCTCAGCCTTTTCCTCATCCTTGGTCACTGTGTTCCCTCCCCCATCTACTAGGGGCTGGAGATTCTCCTTACCTCTCCTTTTGCTGCTAATGTATTTGAAGAAGTGTTTTTTGTTGTCTTTTACAGCAGCAGCCAGATTGAGCTCTAGCTCAGCTTTGGCCCTTCTAATTTTCTCCCTGCACAGCCTCGCTACACCTTTGTAGTCCTCCTGAGTTGCCCGCCCCTTCTTCCAGAGGTCATAGACTTTCCTCTTTTTCCTGAGTTTGAGCCAGAGCTCTCTAGTCAGCCAGGCCGGTCTTCTTCCCCGCCAGGTCGTCTTTCAGCACCTGGGGACAGCCCGCTCTTGTGCCTTTAGGACTTCCTCTTTAAAGAATGTCCAGCCTTCCTGGACCCCTTTGCCCATTAGGGCTGCCTCCCAGGGGACTCTCTCAACCAGTCTCCTAAATAGGCCGAAGTCTGCCCTCCGGAAGTCTAAGGTGGCAGTTTTGCTGACCCCCTCGCCGCTTCTCCACGTATCAAAAACTCTATCATTTCGTGATCACTCTGCCCAAGACAGCCTCCAACCATCACATGGCTCACAAGTCCTTCTCTGTTGGTGAAGAAGAGGTCCAGCAGGGCACCTTCCCTTGTTGGCTCGCTCACCAGCTGTGTCAGGAAGTTATCTGCCACACGCTCTAGGAACCTCCTAGACTGTTTGCTCTCTGATGTATTGTATATCCAGCAGACATCCGGCAGGTTGAAGTCCCCCACAAGAACAAGGGCTAGTGATCGTGAGGCTTCTCCCAGCTGCTTATAGAATAGTTCATCTGTCTCCTCATCCTGGTTGGGGGGTCTGTAACAGACTCCCACCACAATATCTGCCTTGTTGGCCTTCCCCCTGATTCTGACCCATAGACACTCCACCCTATCATCTCCGTCATTGACCTCTAAACTATCCAGACACTCCCTGACGTACAGGGCTACCCCACCACCTCTCCTGCCTCGCCTATCCCTCCTGAAGAATTTATAGCCATCCATTGCCGCACTCCAGTTGTGCGAGTCACCCCACCACGTTTCCGTGATGGCCACCATATCATAGTTTTCCTGATATACAATGGCTTCCAACTCCTCCTGCTTGTTACCCATGCTGCATGCATTGGTGTAGAGGCACTTCAGCTGGGCTGTCACCTGTGTCTCCTTCATAGAAGAACACCCCTTGCGTGCTTTGAGGCGTTCCACTGGTGTTTCCCTCTTGGCTCCTGTTGCCTCAGTATCCCCTAGCTCAACTCCGTTCGACTTCGGCTGTGCCCCAGCGTACCCCGCACATCTCAGGGACACAGGCCGAGTGCCCTCGCTGGCACCTGCTCCCTCTAACCGTGGCACGTCGCCCCTCAGCTTCTCTCGGGCAAGCCTGATATTATCCCCCTCCCCCTTTGAGTCTAGTTTAAAGCTCTGTCAATGAGCCCCACAAGTTCCTAAGCGAAGATTCTCTTTCCCCTTTGAGAAAGATGATTTAGTACCTTAGATGATTTTTGAGAAAGATTTAGTACCTCTGCATACTCGCTAACCCACTTGCTGCCACTTAAAGTCTGGTTTGAAGTAATTTTTCCCATGTGAATTAGTCTATACTCAGACATATCATGTTTCTTCTGACCCGTCATCTATTCCCACAAGATTATCATGTAAAACAGTTACTCCTCTATTCATGTCATCCATTTCCCCTAGCTAAATCAGCACTAATTGTCAATTATTAATATGTAAGTGCACATAAATATTAAATGTCTGGTGCCGCTCCAGAATAGTTACTGACAAGAAAGTGAGTGGGACAACCAAGATAAAGGTATGGTTTTTCATGGGGCTGTTGTGGTTTTTGAAAGAAGCGTGCCAGGTGCTGCCAACCAGATTTGCACAAGATCAACACAACCCTTTTCGTGGTTGACATATCAAAATGGTATCATGTACAGTGATGTAGAATTACATATCCTTCCAGTATTTTTGCAGATTTAAATATGCTAAGGATGAATTAAACAGTAAAAAACCTCACTTGTTTATTTCATAGGGGCTGTAGACTGGGCTGCTGCTTTTAACATATAAGGGAAGGAGAGGGGCAGGAGCAGAAATATGGCAAGAGGAAAGGAATGGATGGAGTCTGCCAGGTATTTTGAAAGCTTGTTGCTCCTGGGCCTGCTGGGAAGATGGGAATATTAGGGCTGGTAATGGCTGTGTTTTGAGGTGCCGACCATCCCAGCAGGAATAGTTATCGCCTTACATGCTGCCGCCCATGAGTTGGCAATACCAGCAATAGCAGTGAGGTCAGCTTTCCAGCATTCTGGCATAGGCAGAGGGAGCACTGGACTGCAGCCATTGCACAGATCCCAGCAACCTGCTGCCTTAAGCAGCTTTGCTGGTGGCTAGAGAGAAGCCTACTTCTGATTTGGGAAATGAAAACATAAGCTAACATTTTTTCCACTTTATCAATCGTCTCCCAGTTTGCCTGGTGCTGGTAATTACCCTACTGGAAATTTCTACTTCATTTTCTATTGTTTATGTTTTTACATTATATGATGTTCTCTCAAATACCTGATATATACAATAATTAATTTAAAGAGCCAATGACAGGTGTAGCCAAGAGATATTTATTATATATAGCAAAATATAAATATTAAAGGTTTTATTGCTGTGTGAACAAAATGTATATATGTAGAAAAAAAAACAGCCCAAAACCAACTGGCTTCTTCTACTTAGCGAACTAATCAGAGAGATTATTTCCTTTTTTTTAACATACTGCCTGTGCTCCTAAAGGCAGTAGATTGCAGAAAGCTACACCGTCATGCTTACTCCCTTTACTAGGTATGGTTCAGGAAAACATAAAACATTTATGAAAGACAATATCGCACATGTAAAAATGAGCAATTGCACATCTAAATGAGCGTGTAATTGTAATTGCACATGATTTTAGTTTTGTAATGGATGGCACTTAATAGCAAAGTAATGGCTTTGTGCTGAAATGAAAGGACTCTTGGGTCAGCCTGGGGGCAGACTTGTAGTTGCAAGTTTAAAAAGCCATTTTCAGTGTAATTTGTCATTCAGTTGTGCAGCCAAATGTAATCAGCCTATTTGCGTATGTAATTGTGATTTATTTAGCAGCACTTTTTTGGGAGACTTTTTTTTCTAAAGCCACTTTCAAAGTAATTTCATCCCAAAGCAAAAAAAGCATTATTTCCTATGTTGTATGCTTTATTAGTCAGTCAATAGAACAAACACTGAGAGACAATGTACATGTAAATGTATATGTGTGCACACAGAATATTTATTTGTACGTTTGTGAAGTGGCTACTTCAGCTACTGACTTGTCCTGTGACTGCAGCACAGGGAAAGAACACAAAAACTTTTTTACCCCCTGCCTGTTCCTGAACTATTTACTATACTGATGCTGTTCTTTCAATAGATTTGCGAATTCGGAATATTAATCATGAGTATTAATCTTGTTCTTTTTGATTGGAGAAACTGTTGAATTAAAAGTGGGAAGCTATTGCTGTATTTAGTGCTTACCACATGTAACTAAAAAGAGGTTTGAATGTTTATAATTAGCATATAATACTATGTACATTAATATATGCAAATATATTTTCTTCACGTACAAAACTTCTTTCATTTCTGTCAACTGTCATGCTTCTCTTGGATTAAGATTTTGTATTTTTCCTTAATTTTCTGGGATCATTAATTATAACAGATTCTCAACAGTCTTCTTCAAAATTTCTGATTTCTGTGAATGTGGAGAAAAATCTTGACAACATGGATCAAAGGCACCACAGAAGTACCAAAAAATCCCTGAATGGCAAATAAAAATAATTTTATGAATAAATATATAAAAGACATATCAAAATTAAACATTCGTTATTTTGGGGGAGGACTGCCTTGCTCATCTCTCATCACTGAGCAATGGCAGTACTGAATTGCAGAGGTTAATTACCGCACCTAAACTGAACAGCGCATTCAGGATCTATGAACTGAATATTCTCAGTAGCTGCAGACACTGAACATCAAAATTTCGACTAACCTTATTTTGTAGGCTCTGAAAAACCACCTGCATGTCCTGCTTCTTGAAGGGGATCCCAGAAGCTACTGGCAGGAGGATTAACAGGCAGAAATGCCCATGGAACCTGCAGGCTCTGTTATGTCACAGGGGTTTTACCTCACTAGCAGGGTCGCTCTGACTTCCTAGACCAGCAGGGGTGCTGCACGCTTCTCAGAGTTGCTCTTTTTGTTTTGATAGGCTAAACTGTGCTTGTGTTGAAGGAACTAGCATGTGGAGGGCACACCTCAGATGCAGAGCTTTATTTTGCTGTGATTGCATTGGGTAGTGGAGGAAGATGCCATGGGACAGTTGATCCCCAGAGAAGGAGAACTGCTAGACTGCAGCTAACAGCTTGATGAACTAACTTTGTGTATGAAGGAGGATATCAGAAGGTATCAAGATATCTATTGTTTGCTTATTTTTTTATATTGACAAAAGCGTAAGAGAAAGAAGTTAGGAAAGATTTGTGGTCCTCCATGAATCAATCAATAAAAATTAATCCACATCTATCATTATCCAGAACAACAAAGTTTTATAATCTGTGTACGCATACACTTAGTAGTAGACAGATTTAAAAAAACCCACAAAAACCATATATTTCTCTTGTGTGTTTTTATATATGCACAGGAAAAGAGACTCACACATTTAGTAGTTGATAATAATATCCTGGAAGAGTTCAATTTGCTTTGGGGGAAGAGAATTTTGAAATCATGGCTTAATGAATTTAATGCAAGTTTTGCACTTTTTTTCTGGGTTTGGGCCAGAATTTCACCTGCTATTTGTATAGATTCCTTTACTCTGAATTCTTACATCTGATGTATCTACAAGACCCAAAAATCTTTATATATGCTGGAGTTAGTCTCTGAATCTGAAAAGAAATTTCAAGATAAATCAGCTCATGCTTCAATAGAATGCAGAATTTTGCTTTCCAGTATTTCAGTCATGGGAATTGGGTTTAGTTCTTATGCTGATTGAGATTGTTGTCACAGCTTTTAATAGGAGTATATATAGTGTCTTATGACTAAGACATTGCTTCCTTTAGATTCAGACTAAATCAGCATGATTCAGCAAATGCCACCAAAATCTGTACTGATACATAAAGATACAGTAAATGGGGACAGAAGACTGAGGACCAAGAGCGTTACAGGAAGAAAAATGCCAAAGTTTGAAATGTGACACAACAAAACGCATATTAGCTGTGCAAAAGAGTAGTGATTATAAAAATTACACACATTAAAACTATGCATTCATGTTTTTCTGGATTGAGATAATAATCTGTTTATGTCACAGCTGTGGGGAAAAATGGTTATCAAAATTGTTGACAATTTTAGTTTACATGCCAAATAGGAAATATGATTTCAAGATAATAAAACTGTTATGTGTTCAGATGTGTGTATATATATATGAGGGTAAGAATGACCTAAATGAAAATGAATCCTTTGTAAATTAATCCATTGTATAATGCACCCTGGGAAATCAGATTTGCTTTGCCACCTTGAAATATATTATTGTAAAATTACTAAATGCAAATTACCAAATACTGGAATGGAATAAATCTGACCTTGTTTAGCTTTTTCTGGATGCAAGGTATGGCTGATTTATAAGGAATCAGAATAAAGTTTCTTACTTATATTGCCATTTAAATTTTAAGTCACACAAGAAAGAGATTAGTATTTCTATAGCTTTTAAGTTAGTATCTGTCTTAAGTCAGTTCACTGTTCTTCTAGGTGGTTGTGTATATCTAATAGCTTGTAACAATGAACTATCAAGACAGCAGTCAGTATAACTTTAGCACTTATTGACCTTTCTGCGTTACGAAACACGTCGTCTCCATTTCTGTGTTCTTCTATGTGCACGTGTATCAGGGTTTGTACAGCAAATGTGCTTTGCACCTGTATGTGTACTGCAGGACAGATAATGTTTCATGTAATACGCAGCAGATGTTACAATTGTACAACAGGACAGGGAGAACTACTGCAGCTTCTTTGCAGTTCACACTCCCCATTCCCTCTGGAAGCAGGACAAGGAAGAGGCAGGGGAAGAGCCTTAGTCTTGTCCTAAAACAGAGTCTGGAGCATACACCTACCTACAGCACAGAGATCAGCTGGCTGCTGGCTGTGCTGTTGAAGGCAGTGGAAATGTAAGAAAGAACATAATTCTGTGCTTCACTGCGTGGAACTGTAATCCCTTGCCATGCAAACTAGCATGAGAGAACCAAGATAGTGCATTGAAGTGATCTGAGAAATAGCAGTTAAGAGGAATGCAGAAGCAAGTCTAGGACTGGAAGTTTAGTCTATCCACTTAGCAGCTGCCTTTCCTCTGCCAGAAGTAGCTGTTTGATAGAGTTAGTGAAATAACTCCTGCCTGTGCAAGGACTCCCTTCAATAGAAACTAATTGCCAGAAGCAGGAAGGCTCTGCACTGGGGCGCACTAAGGGAAAATTAGTGCATTGTAGGGCTTGGCTTGGCATTGGCTACTGGAGATTACCCTGCTAACAGAAGCCAGAAACTGTACAGTTTATGCTCCAATACACTCATCGTTTACTTACTCTCCGTTATCCAGGCTTGCCACTTCATTGCACCAATGGACCCATCAAATTTCAGCTGTTTATGTAACTCGGGACAAAAAGTTGTTCTGGCCAAGAAGGTGGTTTTTCTCACCCACGTGCTCCGGATCTTATCCTGTAACTTACTGTGTGCCTCTTAAACACTGACAAAGGTAGGGAAAAAGCAAAGGTCACCAAACAGCAAATGAGAAGAAGGAACAGGAGCAGGCCAGAAACAAAAGAATTGTTGCTGTCATTAACCAAACATAGGATTAATTAAAAACAAACAAACAAACAAACAAACCACAAAAAAAGCAAAAATAGTGGCTAGAAACTCTATTCTGGAACTGAAGCCCTACAACCACCCCAGGAATCAAAATTAATTTGATTTTTTGAATACGCAAAAGTCTCTTGTTTAGTATATGAATTGGAAAAAGAAATTCACTGTCTGCAAAATGAACAGTTGACGTCTTTGACATAATTGAGAATAAGCACAGAATGTGGCCCCCTAACTGGCAAAAACTAGAGGATTTTAAATTCATCTTACTAAAAATAAGAAGGAAACATTAAAAAAAAATCAGCTAAAGTTCTTATTTCTGTGTAGGAAATACAGTGTGTTAATCAGTCTATTTTCTGAGCATATGCTTACGGAGGCATTTGGCCACACAAGATAGCTACAGGTATTCCTTTGTTTTCATGTATAAATCTTATTTTCTAGAGCTTTGGAAGTATTACAGTAATACTATGCCTTGATCTGTAACAAATTTATACCAGTACATCGTATCTATTTTATATTTTTCTACCACAGCTTATATTACAAGCTTTTAAAAAAATATTTTGGGATAAATATTTTTACAAAGAGCTTTAATCCAGATTTAATGTTTATCATACAAGTGTAGTGAAAGAAATTTGGGGAAAAAGAAGTCTCTGTTTATATAAGTTGTAGCAAAACAATGACATTTTGCCTCAAAGGCTGTAAATATAAAAAGGATTTTTAGGCAGGTATGTTACTTTTCATGCTGTCTTAACTGCCACTGCCAATTAAAACCAAGGTTTGTGAGAAACCTGAACTTTCCTGAAATCATCTTTTTAATAACATATTAACTGCAGTTTAATCAACAAATATAACCCATTTTCAGATTTATTTAGTTTTGAATCCAAAGTTTTTAATTAAGCACAAAATGATTTAGGAAATTGAGATTTTGAAGAGAGTCTTCTCAGCCTGTTGTTACTACTTCTCAGCCTATTACTACTCTGAAGAAGACTCAGAAGTCTATTACTACTCTTCAGAAATCAGTTTCCATGAGAAATGAAACAGTGTGTGAGCTGCTGTGACCCCCTTTGCACCCCCACACAGCCAGGGGTAGGCACGCTTATTTTGAAAGTTAAACACGGATGTCAGTATCCCAGTCGGAACATGAAGCATGTGCTGCCCTGGGCCAGGAATTTGTTATTCAGAATCACAGAATCACAGAATCATATAGGTTGGAAAAGACCTTTAAGATCATCGAGTCCAACCATAAACCTAACACTGCCAAAACCACCACTACACCATGTCCCTAAGTACCTCATCCAAACGTCCTTTAAATACCTCCAGGGATGGTGACTCAACCACTTCCCTGGGCAGCCTGTTCCAATGCTTGATAACCCTCTCGGTGAAGAAAAATTTCCTAATATCCAGTCTAAACCTCCCCTGGTGCAACTTGAGGCCATTTCCTCTTGTCCTATCACTTGTTACCTGGGAGAAGAGACCAACCCCCACCTCTCTACAACCTCCTTTCAGGTAGCTGTGGAGAGCAATAAGGCCTCCCCTCAGCCTCCTTTTCTCCAGGCTAAACAATCCCAACTCCCTCAGCCGCTCCTCATAAGACTTCTGCTCCAGACCCTTCACCAGCTTCGTTGCCCTTCTCTGGACACGCTCCAGTACCTCAATGTCCCTCTTGTAGTGGGGGGCCCAAAACTGAACACAGGATTCGAGGTGCGGCCTCACCAGTGCCGAGTACAGGGGCACAATCACTTCCCTAGTCCTGCTGGCCACGCTATTTTTGATACAAGCCAGGATGCCATTGGCTTTCTTGGCCGCCTGGGCACACTGCTGGCTCATATTCAGGTGGCTGTCAACAAACACCCCCAGGTCCTTCTCTGCCTGGCAGTTTTCCAGCCACTCTTCCCCAGGCCTGTAGCGTTGCATGGGGTTGCTGTGGCCCAAGTGCAGGATCTTGCACTTGGCCTTGTTAAACCTCATACAATTGGCCTCGGCCCATCGATCCAGCCTGTCCAGGTCCCTCTGCAGAGCCTTCCTCCCCTCCAGCAGATCAACACTCCCACATAACTTGGTGTCATCTGCAAAATTGCTGAGGGTGCACTCGATCCCTTCGTCCATATCATTGATAAAGATGTTAAACAGAACTGGCCCCAGTACTGAGCCCTGGGGAACACCGCTTTTGACCGGCCGCCAACTGGGTTTAACTCCATTCACCACCACTCTTTGGGCCCGGCCATCCAGCCAGTTCTTTACCCAGCGAAGAGTACACCCGTCCAAGCCATGAGCAGCCAGTTTCTCCAGGAGAATGCTGTGGGAAACCGTGTCAAAGGCTTTACTGAAGTCTAGATAGACAACATCCACAGCCTTTCCCTCATCCACTAGGCGGGTCACCTTGTCATAGAAGGAGATCAGGTTGGTCAAGCAGGACCTGCCTTTCCTGAACCCCTGCTGGCTGGGCTTGATCCCTTGGTTATCCTCTACATGCCGTGTTATAGCACTCAGGATGATCTGCTCCATCAGCTTCCCCGGCACCGAGGTCAGGCTAACAGGCCTGTAGTTCCCTGGATCCTCCTTCCGGCCCTTCTTGAAGATGGGTGTCACATTCGCTAATCTCCAGTCAGCAGGGACCTCCCCAGTTAGCCAGGACTGCTGGTAAATGATGGAAAGGGGCTTAGTGAGCACTTCTGCCAGCTCCTTCAACACTCTCGGGTGGATCTCACCAGGCCCCATAGACTTGTGAGTGTCTAAGTGGTGCAGCAGGTCACTCACCATTTCCCCCTGGATTATGGGGGCTCCAGTCTGGTCCCCATCCCTATCTTCCAACTCCAGGGGCTGGGTACCCATAGAACATTCGGCCCTGCTATTAAAGACTGAGGCAAAGAAAGCATTAAGTACCTCAGCCTTTTCCTCATCCTTGGTCACTGTGTTCCCTCCCCCATCTACTAGGGGCTGGAGATTCTCCTTACCTCTCCTTTTGCTGCTAATGTATTTGAAGAAGTGTTTTTTATTGTCTTTTACAGCAGCAGCCAGACTGAGCTCTAGCTCAGCTTTGGCCCTTCTAGTTTTCTCCCTGCAAAGCCTCGCTACACCTTTGTAGTCCTCCTGAGTTGCCCGCCCCTTCTTCCAGTGGTCATAGACTCTCCTCTTTCTCCTCAGTTCCAGCCAGAGCTCTCTAGTCAGCCAGGCCGGTCTTCTTCCCCGCCAGCTCGTCTTTCGGCACCTGGGGACAGCCCGCTTTTGTGCCTTTAGGACTTCCTCCTTAAAGAATGTCCAGCCTTCCTGGACCCCTTTGCCCATAAGGGCTGCCTCCCAGGGGACTCTCTCGACCAGTCTCCTAAACAGGCTGAAGTCCGCCCTCCGGAAGTCTAAGGTGGCAGTTTTGCCGACCCCCCTCGCTGCTTCTCCACGTATCAAAAACTCTATCATTTCATGATCGCTCTGCCCAAGACAGCCTCCAACCATCACATCGCTCACAAGTCCTTCTCTGTTGGTGAACAAGAGGTCCAGCGGGGCACCTTCCCTTGTTGGCTCCCTCACCAGCTGTGTCAGGAAGTTATCTGCCACACGCTCCAGGAACCTCCTGGACTATTTCCTCTCTGCTGTATTGTATTTCCAGCAGACATCCGGCAGGTTGAAGTCCCCCACAAGAACAAGGGCTAGCGATCGTGAGGCTTCTCCCAGCTGCTTATAGAATAGTTCATCTGTCTCCTCATCCTGGTTCAGGGGTCTGTAACAGACTCCCACCACAATATCTGCCTTGTTGGCCTTCCCCCTGATTCTGACCCATAGACACTCCACCCTATCATCACCATCATCGAGCTCTAAACTATCCAGACTCTCCCTGACGTACAGGGCTACCCCACCACCTCTCCTGCCTTGCCTATCCCTCCTGAAGAGTTTATAGCCATCCATCGCCGCACTCCAGTTGTGCGAGTCACCCCACCACGTTTCCGTGATGGCCACCATATCATAGTTTTCCTGATGTACAATGGCTTCCAACTCCTCCTGCTTGTTACCCATGCTGCGTGCATTGGTGTAGAGGCACTTCAGCTGGGCTGTCACCTGTGTCTCCTTCATAGAAGAACACCCCTTGCGTGCTTTGAGGCATTTCACTGGTGTTTCCCTCTTGGCTCCCGTTGCCTCAGTATCCCCTGGCTCAACTCCGCTCGACTTCGGCTGTGCCCAAGCGTACCCCGCGCATCTCGAGGACTCAGGCCGAGTGTCCTCGCTGGCAGCCGCTCCCTCTAACCGTGGCACGTCGTCCCTCAGCTTCTCTCGGGCAAGCCTGATATTATCCCCCTCCCCCTTCGAGTCTAGTTTAAAGCTCTGTCAATGAGCCCTGCAAGTTCCTGAGCAAAGATTCTCTTTCCCTTTTGAGAAAGATGAATCCCATCAGACGCCAGCAAACCCGGTGCGGCGTAGGCCATCCCGTTGTCAAAAAAACCCCAAATCCGTGGCGATGACACCAGCCACGGAGCCATGCATTAATAGATTGGGCATCTCTGTTCCTTCTGGTGTCACTGCCCACCACTGGAAGGAGAGAGATTCAGTCTGATCTCACTCCTGGAAAGTGACTTCCAAGGACTCCAGCGGTATTCATCTCTTATCAGCAATACCGTTTTTTTCAGGATAACTAAATCCTAACTTTTGATGTCTTGAATCCAAGCAAAGTTAGCAATATGGCCATTGTTGAAACTATATTATAGATAGATGTACTAAACAGAAAATGTTACATCACTCTGGTCAAGGAGTATCAAAGAGAAAGAAATGGTTATATTCATTAAAGCACATATTCCTCATCAATTTAGAAAAGATTATAGACTTAAAAGAATGACAGAGATTCCATAAATAATAATGAAACAGGAAACTTAGGGTTCAGTCAGCTCACATAAATATCTCATTAAATCAGCTCACACCAAGGCTTTCCTTCAAGCCAAGATTAGGATCTGCTGTTATTTGAAAATTCCATTCAAGCTTTCTAGCTCAGCCAGTCTGTGCGCTTACAAGTGTGAAACTAAAAGCAGATAATCCTAGTAGGGAAGTAAATTAAATTTCACAAATTTAAGCAATTAAATTGTAAATTTTATCATTTTCTTCTTCCTCTGCCTACTCCCAGAAATCAAATCAGTATTAGCAACAGTCCAATACACTTCATGCTGTATTAAAACTACATGAGCTGTTTTGGGCAGAACAAGATTGTAAATTGTGCTATGGTAATACTGTCCTTTCTATCAGTGCTAGCAGTTCTTGCTCCTATCACTGTACTAATGGCCAGCTACTGCTACAGCCAGGCTGCTTCTCTGGTGTCACACCCAACACAGTGCCACGCTGCCTGCACATGACAGAAACATTGCTTTTCCCACATGCAGTGAAGCATGACATCGAGTTCTCCACACTCTTGACCTGCTCTGTTTTCTTAACGCTAAAAGCATAGGAAGAGTCAATAGTTCATTTGACAAAGCCTGAATAAGAGGAGGCAGCAATATTCTTTCTATAATTCATCAGGTAGGAAGCTATGAATTGGAAAGCTTTCATTTATTCTCTCCACAATGAGATATATCCCAAGCTTTCAGTTTGTATTTCTCTTAAAAAAAAAAAAAGGAAAAAAAAAATTTTTTTTTTTTTTCCAAGCCAATTGCACTAAATTTTTTTTAAACTAAATTGAAACAGAAGGGCTGCAGAGTGTTTTTGTTCTGGTTTAATGACATTGGTTTAAAATCACTATATTTAATAGATTATGTTTTCTGCTTTTTATTTTAAAACAAAGATGAAGAAAAAGGGGTTATTCTCACTAATTTTTACTTTGGTAATCTGGAAAAAGCATTCTTGTTAAGCTTCCTGCCATAGACACAATACCGGAACTATATAGCTATATAGCGTCTTATGACTACAGGATTTCTGCCTTTGTAAAGTAAATTACAGTATGTTTGTACATCTGAGGTTTTATTATCCATAATAGCTGCTACATTATATTTTCCAAATTTGGAAAGAAAAACCCATTTGTAAGGTTGCGTCTTCTTTTCGCTAACAGTCACAAAACGTGTTAATTTGCTGCAAACCTACCAGTCAATGAAGTCTATTGTGTATCACCTCTGATACTAGTGACAGGGCATTTTAAATAAAACTGGAAATATTTTGAATAGAAAGGCAGATTCTAACGATTTCTCAGGAAACCTACAGCATCTGTTCTGTTCAGCAATATGTAAATGAGACCACTTTAGTGTTTTTCTAATCAGAATAAAATTCATAAATTTGGGGACAGTTCTCGTGTTAGCACTGTATAAGACAGCGACGCTTGCAGTGATGAGTGTTTCATCAGCCTTGTCACGGCTGGTACAGAGGGCTGACTGCAAACTGACTGAGGGAGAGATTAATGTGTAACAATGATGAGAAACCTTTTTTTTGTTTGAGAGACAGAGCACGCACCAGATTTCTGAGCAAAATCTAAGCTATTTCATAGCAGGCTCTGATTTTTTTCTTTGTTTTGTACTGTGCCTGCATTTTTAAAAATTTTGCTTAACTCCATTACCTTCCTAGTGTCCAGTTTAGACAATCCAAATATAACATTAAATGTTAGCTTTGCAGGGTGACATGTACTCATTTACAATTTAAACACCGCAAAATTAAGATTGTCCTTGTTCTTCTTGTTTCTTAGTTGTTTTGGCCCTTTGGGGGTGGATTCAACTCTAAAGTTTATACTGGCTCCCCCTTTTCCTGGGACATGCAGGATGTCCCTCGGTGCTGTCAAGCTCACGGCACTTCAGCCAATAACTCCAAGGTCCCTTGGTCACATAGCACAGTGCTGATGGAGGGAGCTTGTGGGGATCATGAGTATGCTCTTAATCTCAGAGAGAGACGTCCTGCTCCTACAGGTCTTCCAGCTCCCAGTACCTGATACAGGACAGACTGATGCAGACAGTGGCAGTATCAGAGTAAGCCCAGAAGACCAGCTCATCGCCGAGGTTCTCTCCATCCTCATCCTTTTCCTGTGAAGTCAGGCGGATAATGATCAGGAGTACTAAAAGCATCTACTCAGGGATGCTGCAATCCCCTGTGGACTAGATATGCCAAAAGGCATACCACGCAAAAAAAAGTAGCAGTCTGTATAAAGGTTGGTTTAAGCAGAATTTAATGTTGTTAAGAAATTATTAGGCATTTCTTCCTCATTTTCCATAGTGTGATTTCCCCTATTCCTATTCCTTGGTCTGACTCTCGCAGATTTGTGTTTTCTGCCTCTGTTTTTGTGTCACTATCCCCCCTCCACGCTTCTTCATCCTGACACTCATTACTTTTTTTTCTTCCTTCATGTTGCCCAGTTGCCAACAAAATAGTCCGCGCTACTGGAGGAGGCAGACCTTTTCTTTCAGGCACGGTAGGAGGAGGAGTTACATGAAAGCCATGTGTATTTCCTGCACCTCCAGAATGAAGGTACCCATTTGGCCAGTTCAGAGGAAACAGGAGTGGTACAGTATAAAACAGATCTTCTAACAAACCTCTACTGAGAACACATAGGTGAAGTTTTTCTGAGTCTCATAACTTAGCCATGTTTCAGCTCACTTTCACAGGAGAGTTGAAAACATGCCTGACATAATGCCAACTGATCCTGCCAAACTGCTCCAAAGCATGGGGCTGGGATAGCTGGAATTTTCTGGCTATGTGGTTTTATTTAAGCATAAACAAATAAACAGTTTTTCCCCTGCTCTCATTCCTGGAAAAACAGTACTATTTAAACTGAAACTGCAGAGAAAATATGCCCGAGACAGACACCTGGGATGAAAAATTTTGATCTAAAAGGTTAATGTTTGACATTATAAGCATCAAAACAGAAATGAGACAAAGCTCAGAGAATGGAAATGTTAGGCAAGTTAAATATTTTTTTAAAGCACGCTTTCTAGTTCATTGACCTTTCCATCAAAATAACAATAGTGTGCATTTATGTTTAAAGGAATGTAAAGTACTGGTTTCTTACTCCTAAATAAGAAAGGTACACAAACTATAAATAGCACTGTAGGCTCTTTCAGCACTTTCAGCCCTCTTCAGCACTGGTTAGAGCTAGCTGAGTAATTTTTTGATGGAAAAAAAAAAAAAATCAGAGAATGCCAGTTTGTGAAACTCAGATTTCTGAAGTGAAGACTTCTAGGGTGACTCCATTTTCAATGAAATACAGCCAGAGAACTCTTGCGAAAACCTGCATGCTCTCCGCTGGCTCATGTGGTGGGTGTTTGGGGTCCCTTGCCATGCAGCCTGCTCAGGGTGAGAGGCTCCAAGCTTGCAGAGCTTCTCAGGAGGTCTGTTACATCTTTCAAATTGATGTTCAATAGAAATTCTGTTATTAAAGGTTCATTTCTTCAAGGTGCTTTATGTTTTATCTCTCTGAAATGGGT
This sequence comes from Mycteria americana, assembly GCF_035582795.1. Taxonomy (NCBI): domain Eukaryota; kingdom Metazoa; phylum Chordata; class Aves; order Ciconiiformes; family Ciconiidae; genus Mycteria; species Mycteria americana. The sequence continues at coordinate 147,586,216 of NC_134366.1, forward strand.
AGAAGTTACATTCAGTATGTTATAAAGGCACCCCTTAAGTAGGCAAGAATTTGAAGTATTTCAAAAGTTTAACTTGAGAAACTGGCAGATACTACACGTAGTAGTATCAGTTACAGATATAAAATTAAAATTATCCAAAGAAAAATATGATAATCACATTACAAAAATACAGAGAACCCAAAATACTCTAGTAATGCTACATATGCAAAATTTTGGAGGCAAATAACATAAAAATCAAATTCTCTACCTATTTCCTATCTAGGCAATTATGCTAATTTTTTAAACAAAGAATTGAAAGTATGACAAGAAAGATGTATTATACATGGGTAAAAGGCAATTAAATAACAGTGAAAGTTTAAAGAAGTTGCTTTGGAAATACTAGAAATTCAATCTGATCTTTCTGTAAAGGGAGTATGCTGTACATCTTTGGCCCGGACCCCTAAGCCTGATAGCAACTTCTTTCTCACACAGTTTCTACTCAAATCAGTCTTGAAATTCCATCAGCCACATCATTTTCCCTAGTAAATATTGCAAGAAAAATAAGAAGCATGCCCTCAGATGTGTTTTTCTAACCTCAGTCTCTTTGTCCCTCCCCCAATTTTTTTTTTTAAACACTAAGCAACATACTTAAATTTAAGTAAGCTGGAACTATAACCATGTCATTACAAATTGATATAAAGCGATGCAAAAGAGCTAGTATTACATTTACTCTGAAATAAATTGCTGTTTCTCCGTTACAAGATACACTGTTATTGTATAAAACCATAATATACAACTGTCCTTATGAACTCATGCTTCTCATCCAGTTTTCTTATAGCCATTATTTATAAGTGTTACTAAACCCATTTGATAATAATTTTACTAAATCATTGTAATTACATACAATTTGTCATCTGGATCAGCAATTTCTAATCCATACTCTGTCCCATCTGTTACTTTTGTTCACAAGATTTAGCTGAACACACTTCTTGCTAATAACCTGTTAACCATAAATAACCATAAAAACTTCTATACAGGTCCAGATCCAAAATCTGTTTAGCCCAATATCCTTTTTTTCTAAAAGCAGCTAATAGTGAATGCCTACAGATTAATATAAAAGCAGAGGAAGTGATACAGGGATACCTCCCTGGTAGACTCCTCCAGCTTCCAGTGAAGTGTAACATGATGAGCTGCTAGCTAATCAGGCTAACAAGTAGCTTTATTCTTCTAAAATAAAAGCCCTTTTGTGGTTAAAGCTGTAGGAAACTGAGCCTAGATATTCTTTTCTTCTTGGCTCAAATAACCATAACAAAATCTTGCAAAAAACTTAAATCGGATTAAGTTCCTCTCTCCCCTGTCCTTCAAGACCTTCACCCTTTGGTTCCTTCACCTTCATGCAAGCTGCTGCACATTGACTGTACCAATAAAATCACTGAAAGAAATGTGAATTAAGGAGGCACTTCTAAAGTTATTTTCAAGCAGGCTTTCCCCCCGCCCAGTGATGGGTGTACGGTGCAGTTGCTCACGCTCCTCTGGAAGTACAGCTCTGCTGCCAAGCCGTGGTATAGAGATAGACACAACTGGAAGGCTGAGGAATGGGGACATCTTAATCTGATATGGCTACTGAGACAAACATGGTTTAACTCCACTATAAAGAACATGATCTTTGGTATGAAGGAGTATTTAATATAACGAGTCCAGCTTTCAAACATTATGCAGTATACGAAATGCTGTGATTACAATTTTCTGTTGCAAGTAGTTAAGTGATACTCATTTCTTCAACATTTATCTACTTCTCTACAGCAAATTTTGTGCAAGGGAAAGCTCAGTAAATCACATAAGAAAGAAAATAAGTAGGAAAACAAGATGGGTTAACTCAATCCAGTTGTTGAGCTTGCTCTCAGTTTCTATCAGCTAGGAGTGAAATAGATGAAGTAAACAGCAGACTAACTTTACAAAAATATTAAATATTTCCAAATAGCTGGCATGTATTTGCCACATCTTCCACTTTGGTAATCACTATCTTTGAATAATTTTACTGATGCATTTCTCAAGCTTGCTTAGAAGAACATTTCACAAATATTTTTAGAGGGCATATTGCATTCAGTGCAGTATTTTTGCCCTGTCAGAAAAGGCAGCTACATTGATCTAACATGACAAATCATCTTTGCTGCTAGTCACCTATTATTCAACTCTTTCAGTTCGTTACAGGGGTTTTCTAGCACTTGATGTTAAGGTGCTGCCTTGGCTTTCCCTCTGTTTGTAAAGACATACACTATATTTGAAAGACATCAATTTCTCAGCAATAAGCACTAATAGCTTCATGGTTGCTTCAGGACCTTCTCTAAGCCCTTCATGGTGAATTTCTGATCAGGCTAATTTGAAACCTCTAGCTTCTTTCAACATGCTACTCGTGACAAAGATCTCCTGATAATCTCATTTGCAGAAACACTACCCTCTAGTCTTTATTTTTAGAAGACGACATGTCAACATGTATGAGGAGTACAAACAAAACCAGTAAAACACTCACTCATCAGTAGGTTTTTATTTTTTAATTACAAGACAGTTTAAGGTCTGAAGTGTTTCCTAGTCAACACCACTGTTTATATAAAAACTCTTTGGTGGGGAGGAGTGGAAGGAGAGTAGGGAAGGGGGAAGATAAAACCTGAAAGCACAGAAGCCCTTCATTGTGCATTCAGATAGCTCCTTCCCCCCTCTAACACAAAAATAATACATTGAGGAAAAGACTATTAAAAGTCAACAAGAGAAATGAGTGATTATAAAAGCTGAAAGTTCTTCTAGTGTTCAGTATGCACAGGACAGGATTTTTTTTTTTTTAACTTTAGAGAAGTTTAATGGATTGAGATGTAGTTCAGCACAGAACATCATGACTGTCTGCAAACAAGCCTGCTCCACAAATAGCCAGATCTAGTCAAGTCCCTTGTAGAGGTCCTTCAGATTCTACCATTGATTTTCTTACACAGTTAAAATATCATGATTCTTACATAACCAGAAGTGGTTGAAATGTAATGACACAATACATTTCCTATTTTATAGAAATAACTACAATGTTTCACTTTGCAAAAGGAAGCACTAGCACATACCATGCTACTGTCCCGATCCAGACAAAAAATAACTTTGTCCACGTTATCTTCTCTTCTGCTCAAAAAGGTTAAGAAGAAAAAGGAGAAACACAAGATAGGAAATAAAGTACAGCTTAACACAGGGGGAAAAAGTACAAATTCCTTTGATTCATTAATACAACATTATACCCAGGCTCCCCCCACTTAAGCAGTGGATGATTTTCTGTATAGCCCCAGCCTACTTTATTTCAGGATGCAGAGGGCAGGCAGTACTTTGAAATACAAGGCAACTGGAAAGAGTATTCAAAGGTTTAAGATGCAAACAGGCACAGCAAATCCCTACAGTGAAGGGATGTAAATAGCATTAGGAAGAGTATATTACCATATTCCCTCAATAAGCCATTGACTAAAGACGACCTAATCCCAACAGTCTCATCCCTTATTTACCTCCTCATTCTTCCCAAAACATCAAAACAGCAATTTGTTCTTGCTCTCTCATATTCCTGAGGCTGCCATTTGGCAAAAATGCAGAGCCCACCTGTGCTGCACAATACCTTTGTTGCTCCTGTATCATACTAGGAAATTCTTCCGCTCTTGTATTTTTATTTATAGATAAATAACAAAATATATTGTTTGAATAATAATCTTTATTTCTTTATTAGTTTATTTGTAAAAGGTACATTGTAATCCTGAGCTACTGCTTTTATACATTTAGCATCATACAAAGACAGATCATTTACAGTTTGATCATTTACATTTATTGTGCTCCAAAATCCTTATCTGAATATCATTTTGTCCTAGCAGGAACATAGATAATTTAAATTACATGTATCCCTGAAACATCCACATTAATTTACCCATCTGACCCCATTATCTAAATTACTACAGTCATCTAAATCACTCAGGACATTCCTTCCAAATTTAGCAAAAACTTGTTTAAAACTATAAAGATGGGCAGTGCAAGAACTGGTCCCCCAATCCTTTGTGAATACATCATTAGAAAAAACTTTCTGTTTCCGTATCCTCTTGGCAAGTCAGTGCTAAATTGACTAGATGTACTTTGATGGAATGGTCCAAGTAATAGTTTACTCATTTTCTTATTACAGCAGTTAACGTGAATTTACAGTGTCTCCCTTTGCAGTGACCAGTGCATAACTCTCCCAAACAGGGAAAATCCAACATGATCAGAGGAAAGTAGGAGGCAACCCATCACCATCTTATTGTCACCTACGTGACACTGAAGTATTACGAAACAAGTCATATGAAATGCTTCCCTTAGACCCTGTAAAGGAACTTGTACGAATAACCAGAGTTAAGTTCCATAATCCGAGCATGGCTTTTAGGATTTGCCAGTTAAAAAAAAAACCCAAACCAAACACCTAAGTCCCAGGATCCTTGAGAAGAAAGCATTTATCCTAACTGAAATCCAATCCTGGATAAATGGAAGTTTAATTGGACTACCAAAATAGCATCTCTCTACCTGAAAAATCTCAAAGCATACAGTGTTTACAAATGTCTCTCTAGCAACAATGTCAGTCTTTTAAAGTACACTCATAACTTTAATTTCCTGAATAAGGTCACTATGATCTTAGGCAAAAGATACAGTAAGCAGTTCAAGCAAAATGCTTATTGCTTAGGTTTTAAAGCAAGCCACTTTAATGTAATTTTAGTTAAAATGTTAAGTACAAATGTGAAGCTACTGTAGAAACACTTATAAACACTCTTGCTTTTGAATTCTTACTGATCATCTAGAAAAATGGCAGACGGATTTTAACATAACAAAGGAAATGTAAAACTTAATACTGTCTGTTGAAATAAAATTCAACACCTATAAAGACAGAGTTATGAACATGTAAACACAGCTTTAGTATTCAGAGCTAGGGAATCTAGCAGCAAAACAAACTATTTGCATATTATGTAGTGCAATGAACATTTGTTCTTAGAGACCCCCAGTCTTAAAACTACTTTGAACAGAATGGAATCCTTACAGGAAAGGTTTTAAAAGTGTCCAAGATGTAATATCCAGAATTACTAGGTGTTCATCTGCTATAATCTAACAATTTCTCTACGCAAAACTGTGCTCTGGATAACTGACTTTAATAGCTCCCCAGTAGCAGGCTCGAATGAGGCAGATTAAACCTAAGAGATAAGCAATAGCCCAAGAAACATATGTTGCGTGAAATCGCCTGGCGAAATCTTGTGTACCAACCTAAGAAGAGAAAACAGAAGTGTCAAACATACAGTTCTATCTGCTCTTCAGGGAAGAGAAAATTATATTAAGGAGAAGCATTTTGGCACCTTTTTTACTCTGATAAGAATAAATCAGATATTTTATTAGCTTAATTTTACACAATCATAGGATAATTGAGCTTGGAAGGGACATTAGGAGGTCTCTAGTGCCAACTTCCTGATCAAAGCAGGGTCAACTCTAAGGTCAGACCAGGTTGCTCAGGGTTTTAACCCAGCTGGGTCCCAAAAAACTCCAAGGATGGAAGCTACGCAAGGCTCTGGGCACACCTCATAGGGAAACATTTTCATCATTTTCAAACTCAGTAAGGTTGTTAAAAAAAAAAATCTGTCTCTCACTGTTTTTATTTCTGGCTGTCACTGTTTTTACTAGGGAAACTGGAAATCCTTCATAACTCACATAAGCGTACACATAAAAAATTAATCAGGTTATAAACACAAGTTAGAAGTATAATGAGAATCACACATATGAATTCAACTGCAGGTATTTCCTCATATGTATTTTTCTGGGACCGCCGGGTAGAAAGTTGGCTCTAGTAACCAGTACCAGATACTTCAGAGCCAAGCAAGCCAGATTATTATTACTCTATTACTTGGAAAACTATGTAAGCCTTTTAATTTGTAAATAGCTTATTATCTGGTTTTACTCCTTATAGCTTGTACAAGTTAAAGGCATATACATGTTTAACTTTTGGAATCCCATTCTCCTGCACTGCAGTGGAACTTACATTACTGGCTATACAGCAATACATATTTCTGGAAACCTGGAGGTTTTGAAAGCCCTAACAAGAGCAAGATGTTCCAGTATTTCTACAGTGAAGTAAAACCATTTTTCATACAACTGAAGTTTTTAGAGACATGAAGAGTCAAATTTAACATCAAGAAGAAGAGACTCTCAAAGTGCCAGAACATTTTGGGGGGGTGTTTTTTTTTAGGAACATTTCATTTTTCTGACTAACTCAGATGATTAAGTCCATGGTTTTAATGGAGATTACAAAAAACACAGAAACTTAGGAGGTTTTACTCAAATGCTGGGAAAAGAAAAGCTGGTCAAGCAAGGCAGCTCCTTTGTACACACACACCCCTGCACACAGTTGCAAGCATATCATAGTACATCACTCACAGTTAATCCGACTCCAATGAAGATGCATATCATTCCAATTGTAATATAGGCACAGCAGCGTCTCCGTGGCAGTGCACTTCCAACAGAAGAACTGTTAGAAAATAAATGGTATTTTAAATTGAAAAAACAAACAAACAAAAAACCCTACATAAATAGTAACTGTTCAGTCTAAATGGGGGGAGGGGAAGAGAATGGCAATACATATACACCATCTTAAGTTTATAAAGTTGTAGGCAAAGTCTACAATTATACCAAGCAGTAAAAGACAAAGTTCACATTTGCTTATTGGTGAAGATTATCTAGTATCTAAAAATCTAGATGCTTACAACAAAGAGAGTGGTGCCACACCTACAGTTTGAGCGTCTACCTCCTATATCCACAGTGCACTCAGATAAGTATCTTGAATAGACTTTGGACTGCAAAACCCAAGTTTGCTTGGCAGCTTCAATGTAGGTGGTGAGACACCGTTTAGACTTTTAATACATGGCTTTAATACATTCACTGCATCTAGGTAACTGGAAGTGAGTTCTACCACCCCTAAACGTCATTAACAATAACAACCTTCATTATTTCCTGCAATAGTTCACTCAATACTGTTGTCTAAACTCTACCGCATTTCTTGAAGATAAAAAACCCAAACCGTTTTAGTCAAACCTGAAAAATTTTTCATGTTCAACATTTCCAAAGACTGAAATTCTTTAGATGCCTTTAAGTGAGTTTTAGTAACTTCAAAAACATGACAAGTTCTTTTTACCTTCCAATTTTCTTTTAGAGTTCTATCACAAGTTACATGAGCTGCACAAATCACTGCTGACAACCAAGGTAAATAAATCCCCTGGAAGTTCTGTCACTCATCATCTAGACTATGAACTCCACAACAGACAGCTTTGTCTCTACCTGCTGTGTTAAGCTAAGTATTACAGTGCTTCAGTCAAACATAACATAAAATGCAAGTAAAACATTATTCTTTACTACAGGCTAGAAAAATTATTCCAGAAGCTCAGCGTTGTTTAGCAAAAACATCTTGAGTCACACATTTGCAATCACATACAGCTACACTAACGAAGAAAATAGGAACACGATTTAATTCCATTGAAACACAGTGAACACATAGGTCAATTGAAAGGACTAGAGAGGCAGAGGTGCTTTCATAAAACATGTACGATCTATCGTAGAGGTAGTTTTGAAGCATCCTGAAGCGTGCTATCTTTAGCCAAGTACTTCATCCATCCTGGGAGATCAACATGCCTTTGGAAATACTGGGTTGATTGTACTCTGTGTTCAAAGATGCAAAAGAAAGTAATTTTCATCTCATGATAGTTCAACATGTTCAAGATAAACGCGTAACAGAAGAAAACACTGCTGAACTATTGAAGTAGTACATCTGTCATATGACTGATCAAATTTCTGGCTCCAGTTAATTAACCACATAGTAAGGCTTCATATGCTTAGCATGTGACTAGAATTTTTTAAGTATTCATCTTAGCCTTCAAATAGATTGGTTTAAGCTGCTTTACTCCAATATTACTTCTTTACAAGGAATTTCTAAAACGCTCCAAGAAAAAAAACCCTAAAACACAGTCCTCAAGCTAACATGCACAGGCTGAGCTTCATCTTGCAAGGCAAGGGTTGAATGCAGTGACCGTTCATAAGCCATCTGTTACACACTTTCAGAAGAGGAAAAGTCCCAAAACCATTCTGCTCATTAATTTCCCAAGGGAAATTACTTCTTATCAAAAGCCTCACCATACACATTTGGGATGGGATTGGGGGGTGGGGTGTGATTAGGGTGGGAGAATTCCCAACTGGGGAAATAAGGGTATCTTACCACCCCTCTCCCCCCCCCCCCCCCCCCCCAGCCACCCTAAATACTTCTACAGCCATTCTAGAAGAGGGATATGTTGTCTGATTCCAAGTTACATGAGGAAAAAAAACAAACAAAACTGAAGTTTTATAAATGGGGAGAAGGAGATGTCTCCAAAAGCTGAACTGATGAGCACTGAGCTTGCCAAACTGACCTGAGGTTCCCTCCTTTGCAGGAATTCCTGGCTATGTACTGAGAAAGTTAATTCTATTACAGAGCTGGATACCTTAAGATAAGCCGGTAGAAATGTCACATTCAATACACCTAAAACACACGTGATATTTACTGCACTGTGTATTTCACACAGAGACCAAGTTCATTTTGGGAAAGAGACCTTCACTTTCAGAACTGTCTGACCTACGCTCTTGTTTTTTGTAATCATAATATTGCAGGTGCCATGTGTATTTTCCATCCACATTTCTCTCAAGCTCTGTCCCCTCCTATCCAGTAAGAAAGGCTGGGGGAGAAACCGTCACCTGAAATACCACAAAAAGGAAATGTAAAGAACGTCTTAATTTTAACTGCCTTTTTCTTTCCACAGAAGGCAAAGTTGAAATAAATAAATACAAGTTTCTACAGTCACATAACAGACCTAGGAATATTTAGCAATCCGAATAAATCATCATTTATTTAGAATAGACTAGACTATTTCAGTTGGGAGGGACCTACAACGATCACCTAGTCCAACTGCCCAACCAATTCAGGGCTGACCAAGTTAACGCATGTTTTAAGGGCATTGTCCAAATGCCTCTTAAACACTGACAGGCTTGGGGCATCGACCACCTCTCTAGGAAGCCTGTTCCAGTGTTCGGCCACCCTCTTGGTAAATAAATGCTTCCTAATGTCCACTCTAAACCTCCCCTATTTTTTGTCTCCCAATAGTGATATTAGCCACTGGGCCACTCTAAATAGCGAGGTTTCCCTCTACCCACCCCAAATCACACATCACAAACCCAAATTAGCTTCGAACAAAGAAAACTGAAACCCTACCCCAAAACCTACCAACTACGGCAACTTTGACAGGCACATTCAGAAATACTAAAAATGGGTCAAAAGAACATTTTCAAATTGCAGAAGCAGCTGTTTCCATTGCGGGACGAATGAGGGTGAACTCACTGGAAAGCTACCCAGAAGGCAGCGGTTCCTTCTTTCTTAGCTGCTGCTAAGGAAGCAAAGGCACCTGCCAGACCTTTGGGCAGCAGCAGCAGATATAAAAGATGCCAAAGCCAATTTAGCCTCAGGTAGTAATTAGAAGAGGGGAAAACTGCCACAAAGGACAGAGGCTATTAAAGCAGTAGCATGGGAAATCTTAAAGGCGCAGGAGCAGGCTGTCCCCATGTGCCAAAAGACGAGCCAACAGGGAAGAAGACCGGCCTGGCTGAACAGAGAGCTTTGGCTGGAACTCAGGAGAGGGGGAAAAAAAAAGTTTATAACCTTTGGAAGAAGGGGCAGGCAACTCAGGAGAACTACAAGGATGCCGTGAGGTTATGCAGGGAGAAAATTAGAAGGGCCAAAGCCCAACTAGAACTTAATCTGGCTAATGCCATAAAAGACAATAAAAAAATGCTTCTATAAATACATTAGCAACAAAAGGAGGGCTACGGAGAATTTCCATCCTTTATTGGATGCAGGGGGGAACCTAGTGACAAAGGATGAGGAAAAGCCTGAGGTACTTAGTGCCTTCTTTGCCTCAGTCTTTAACAGTAAGACCAGTTGGTCTCGGGGCACCCAGCCCCCTGAGCTGGAAGACAGGAACGGGGAGCAGAACGGAGCCCCCATAATCCAAGGGGAAATGGTTAGCGACCTGCTACACCACTTAGACACACACAAGTCTATGGGGCCTGATGGGATCCACCCGAGGGTACTGAGGGAGCTGGCAGAGGAGCTCACCAAGCCACTTCAAAATGCTTTACCAGAAGTCCCGGCTAACCGGGGAGGTCCCAGTTGACTGGAGGTTAGCAAATGTGACACCCATCTACAAGGGCTGGAAGGAGGACCCAGGGAACTACGGGCCTGTCAGCCTGACCTCAGTACCAAGAAAGCTGATGGAGCAAATCATCTTGAGTGCCATCACATGGCATGTACAGGACAACCAGGGGATCAGGCCCAGCCAGCATGGGTTTATGAAAGGCAGGTCCTGCTTGACCAACCTGATTTCCTTCTATGACAAGGTGACCTGCTTAGTGGATGAGGGAAAGGCTGTGGATGTTGTCTACCTGGACTTTAGTAAAGCCTTTGACACAGTTTCCCACAGCATTCTCCTGGAGAAACTGGCTGCTCACGGCTTGGACGGGCGTACGCTTCACTGGGTAAAGAACTGGCTGGATGGCTGAGCCCAGAGAGTGGGGGTGAATGAAGTTAAATCCAGTTGGCGGCCGGTCACAAGTGGTGTTCCCCAGGGCTCAGTATTGGGGCTGGTTCTGTTTAATATCTTTATCAACAATCTGGACAAGGGGACCAAGTGCACCCTCAGCAAGTTTGCAGACGACACCAAGTTGGGCAGGAGTGTTGATCTGCTTGAGGGTAAGAAGGCCCTACAGAGGGATCTGGACAGGCTGGATTGATGGGCTGGGGCCAATTTGATGAGATGAAACAAGGCTCAGTGCCAGGTCCTGCATTTCGGTCACAACAACCCCATGCAACACTACAGGCTTGGGGAAGAGTGGCTGGAAAGCTGCCAGGCAGAAAAGGACCTGGGGGTGTTGGTTGACAGCCAGTTGCATATGAGCCAGCAGTGTGCCCAGGTGGCCAAGAGAGCAAACAGCATCCTGGCTTGTATCAGAAATAGTGTGGCCAGCAGGACTAGGGAAGTGGTTGTCCCCCTGTACTCAGCACTGCTAAAGCCACACCTCGAATACTGTGTTCAGTTTTGGGCCCCTCACTACAAGAGGGACATTGAGGTGCTGGAGTGTGTCCAGAGAAGGACAACGAAGCTGGTGAAGGGTCTAGAGCAGAAGTCTTATGGGGAGCAGCTGAGGGAACTGGGGTTGTTGAGCCTGGAGAAAAGGAGGCTGAGGGGAGGCCTTCTCGCTCTCTAGAACTACCTGCAAGGAGGTTGTAGCAAGGTGGGTGTCAGTCTCTTCTCCCAAGTAAGAAGCCATAGGACAAGAGCAAATGGCCTCAAGTTGTGCCAGGGGAGGTTTAGATTGGATATTAGGAAAAATTTCTTCACCAAAAGGGTTGTCAAGCATTGGAACAGGCTGCCCAGGGAAGTGGTTGAGTCACCATCCCTGGAGGTATTTAAAAGATGTGTAGATGGGGCACTTAGGGACATGGTTTAGTGGTGGACTTGGCAGTGCTAGGTTAATGGTTGGACTTAATGATCTTAAACATCCTTTCCAACCTAAATGATTCTATGATTCTATGAATGCAGGATCTCTTGTGCTTTCAGACATGCTTTTACAAGGGTTTTTAAGAGGAAGATCAAAATGCCAGTATTTTGAAGGTGAACAGCACTGCTGAAACTAGCCTCCACAGTAGTGACGAGGTTCCAACATCTTTCTCTTTCCTAAAGGACCTGCAAACTTTATGGGGCAAAAATGTTGTAAATTGATTATGGTTCATAATTTTGTCAGACCTTAAAAAGAACGATAAGTAGGCTCTAAAGGGAAAGAAAAAAAATAGAGATATTTGGCATTTTGAAATAAAAGCTTGTACCATGCAATGCTCTTTCTAGTAACTGAATTCATGATCCTGACGTTTCTAGATTATTTAATATACAGCTTGGGAAAGAGCAGCAGACAAAAAACAGTTCCTGCTTCTCCATCATTAAATGAGAAGGATACAAGAAGCCTTCCTTAAACCTCTCACTCTTTTGGGAAACAGGCTGATAAACATCTGGTATTTTGTATTTTGAAACACAAAAGAACACTAAAACAGTAAAAAGAAACAGTTTCTCCCCCATTCCCACATGCCATCGTCTACACTATAAAACTGTATTACAACAACATCCTCATTAGCTACATTTGTTGTCCCAATGCAGTAGAGAATGTGCAACTAAGGGCCTATGTCAGGCAGAACCACTACGCATCAGCAGGGCTTCTGCAAACACCTTACCTGTACTGGCATGACCAGGTTTGTAGTCCATTTCCAAAGAGATTTGGTCATTTACCAAGTAAGTGATCTTTTCTCTGCATCACAACTAATTTCCTATATTTCCCAAGTTATTTTGCAAAAAAATAACTCTCGGGGGGGGGGGGGGGGGGGGGGGGGGGGGAACACGAGACAATGACACAGACAAAAAAAAAAAATGTATGTCACAAAATAATAAATTTGTGACCACAATGGTAGCAGGTAGATGGGATTAAAAACAAACAAGAAACCCAAGGTCCTGTTTCTCCCAACATCCAGATATGAAAGGTTCCTTTGTTTATGTACTCTGAGGCACAATCACTTTATTTTCACTGAACATTCTTTTGTTATTGACCTTTTCATGTAATAACTCCTAACCTCCCCTGCAGTTTTAGAAGGCATTCTTAATATTAAGATCTAATCTCCATCAACCAAATAGGTGGTCACAAGCAAGCTATTTGCAGAGATTCACTATACTTTTAAAAAAATGTTTGAAACAAAATCATGAAAATGATTTGAGAATCTAAAAGTCTCAGCAGAGATCTTCTTGAAAAACCTACTGTTGCAGTGATTCAAGGTGCCTTTTGCCTCAGTCTACACTCTCCTTTTTTCAGTGACAATCATCAACTGAGTCAACAGAAGGAATGAATAGTTTTGCATCTGACTAGTCAGCTACTAATGAAAGAAGTTTTGCACTAATAAGCTGAAATAAAGAACCCCACATTCCCTTCTGACTACTTGGTTACAGGTACCACAACCTCTGACAAAGGGCTGACACAAAGCAGCAGGTCACCGCAGTTATTTATTCCACATCACAACTCAAAGCTCTGCCTCATCTATGCTGTGCCCTAAATCCATGCGGTACAAATGTTTATGCTGCTGGAAGCGCAGAACTCCTGACCATCGCACCTCAAACACAGGAAGACACCAAGCAACTCATTCAAAGCTAAATTACAATATTCCATAGTTTGCATCCTCAGCCCAAGGACAGAAATGCCTATTTTTAAAATTTTTTTTGTATTCTGCAACACAGTTGCCACGCAAGCTGTAATTTTCACAAATTTCACTGCAAAGATGCTCCGGTGTTATTACATACAGATAGCATGCTTTGGACTTTATAGACAAAAACACTAAAAAAATCCATAGACTCAAGCTGGATTTTAAAATACAAGCAACATAAATCAACAGAAGACAGACCAAAAGATCACATGGCATGACTTTTGGACTGTTGCTTGGAGCAGCTTTTTTTGTTATTGTTGGGGTTGGGATTTGTTTGTTTGGTTTTTGTTGGTTTTTTTTTTAAGGTTAAACAGCAAATAATTTTGTAACTAAGGAGAGTCAAGAAAAAAGCTGAGGTCAGCTATCAAGTGACATGATTAAAAATAAAACATAATTGCAATTAGTTTAAAACAAACCAAAAAACCCACAAAACACCGACCCCTCCCCCCAGGATTGAAGAGACTGAATGCAATTACAGTCAGTAAGAAAAACCCTGCAAAGCAACATCTCATCAAGGCCAGGAGTTTGACCTAAACAAACTAGAACATATCCACTACTCCACACCTGATCGGTTACACTCCTGAGGTTAAACATACCACTAGACTGACTTCTCTATCAAATACTCCAGTAAAAGATTTCAATCACTGTTGAAGGCCAGGCCACGCCAACATCTACAGTACATTTATCCTAAGCCTTCTGCTTCCTAAGGGACCTGCTAGTTTTCCTACAACATGCAACACAGCTGCAGTTCTTCATTCCCAGTGGAAAACACATTTGCTCCTTCAACTGGAAGTTGCACTTGCCTATCAAAGGAAGACAAATATTTAAATAAATCAGCAGGACAAGAAAGTCTCTGAAGTAATATTTTTAAGTCTTATTTCATACCCTGTGGTTGAGATCCCATACAAATTTAAAGTATGTTTGTAGCGTAGCTTTTAACAACACTTCAAACTAAGTATTCCCAACCTCAGATAAGAAAGGCCAAACAAATTCTCAAAAAAACCCAAACAGAAACCGAAACATAAAAAACTTACAGGTCTTGTATTCTAATTTTTCTCCTTATTGAAGTAATACCAAATGAGTAGACAAGTTATTCCACAGTAATTCATAAACATTAAACAAGCTAATGCATTAAGATGCTTAACACAAGTTAGTTGTTGAGTTTATGAAATCAGTAAAACCTCTTTCAAATTAAGACAAGATTATTTCCTTTCCTCCTTCTACAGTAAGGCAATTTGAGTTCTACATTTAAACATGACATCCAATGAACTGCATGAAGTGGTAAAATTTCAAGGACATAAGTTGTTAATTTTAGCAACCCATTCCTGTCTATTGTTAGCAGCTTAATCAATTTTATTACTAGCAATTCAATCAGAGCATTTTAATAAATGCAGGTTGGATTTTTCAAAGTTACCGATTTGTGCATAAGAAGTGGAGAATTCACGTGCACATAACATGCTATTTAGCCTTGACATTCAGATGAGCATGGCAAAATAATCAGCACGGCAGACACATTTTACTCCAAAAGACTTTTATGGAAGAAACAACGGCAACTTATTTAACAGTTAATTTATGTAACCTTGCTTTCAGAGAACTTACATTTTTTTGCAGTGTGGGCATTTTGCTAGTGTGTTAAATCTCAGTTCCATCCACTGTAAAAAGAAAAAATAAAAAGGCTGAATAACCGGCCTGAGAAAATGTTTGCTGTACTTCATGCTAAATGTCACTGTGAAAACATTTTGCTTCTCAGGCTTTCTTTGACTTGTTTCTTGCTTTCTTCCGTAAATCGGATGCCCTTTTGTCAGTGGCAACATAGGACTGGGATTTCCATGTGAACATTTCCCATGACTTGCCTTAGTATTACAAGATTCGCTTGACGTAATGTGGCTTCATCCACAGGCACAGTATGGGCAACATGATGATATTAGTACATTTTTTTCTCTTACTTCCACAACTATGAATATAGCCTGAATCAAAATAAATGTGTTTTCTTTGGCACAATTACAGATAGACGCATTTTCCCATCTTTCCCCAACCCTTGCATCATTTGTGAAAATTAAGTTAAGCGTGCACAGAAAGATTAGCTAAAGAATATTTTAGAAAGTAGATGTCTTTATAAGTTTTATATGAATAAAATAGAGAGCACTATTGGCTACTTACATGACATTTTAAAAACTTGATATATAAAACCGTCCATGGTATAGTCACAACCTTCCATGCACAGACTAAAACCTATCTGGGAAACGGCTTTAGTGAAAGTAATGCCTAGAATCACCTCAACCAGAGGATACACAGTCATAGACTCATTCAAAACCAGCAGTTTTTGTTAAATTTCATTCTGTGATAAGTATTAAAAAAGCATTTTAAACATGTTTGCCTTGAACAAGGGGATAAGATTATTGTTCTTCGCTCTGAAAGCAGTTATATTGTAATTGCAGCTCTCTTCTGCTGCCTTTCTCAACTGGAGGTAGTTAGCGCAGTTTTCTGGTTAAATATAATTCTCCTCTCCCCTCCGCTCTTAATTTATGCAAAAGTCACACTACAAGTTACTGGCAGGGGAAGAAGCTACAGCACAGACAGCCAGTGCCTCCATTCGGATTCTCCTTATCTCTGTGAGACATCAGAGGTCAGTCTACTGAAGTGAATGGTGTTGTTATAACTGCTACCAACACAAATCAAAATCAGAGCCCATCCTTGTACGGAAAACAGGACCTACCTACAGCACAGCACCATTTAAACACAGAGAAGAAATTTATGATTTTATGTGCAAAGAAAGAGGATGTGGCTTGTAATGCCTTGCCAGTACGAGCAGGTTTTGCTGTGAGCGAGATTCTGATCCATAGTATTTAGAGTGCATTTTCTTGCCTCCTGAAAGTCTCCCTCAGTTTTATTTACTTCTAATAGGGCTAATTCTCCACTAAGAAGAAATCCATCATTTTTTTCCTGGTTCTGAAGTATCCAATTACAATACCAGTTACACAGTTGCTCTTTAAAATTTATTTGTTTACAAAGACTTGGCCAAACTGATATAGCATAGTTGTATTTTATCCCATAATAAAATGAAAGCTGCTGTAATACTCCCCACCTGAACAATATGTTTTAGGAGCATTAATTCTACTTCCACACTGCTGCCAGAGGAGCAAGTCAGCTATTTGCCTGCATCCCTGTCAAAAACTACTCAGTTTCGCTTCGTTCTACACAGCAAAAGTGGGATAAGGTGCGGTTGTCGGTACCAAGTATGGAGATAGGCCTCTTCAGAGCTGTTCTTTCGGATTTTTAAACTGCAATTCCAGAAATAGAAGCAAATCTACATCCAGGATTTATTTTTTATTTATTTGTAATTCAACTTCACTTCTGTACACTAGTTTTATTCCAGGGTAGGAAACTCCATTTCCAAAGTTACTCATTAATGATCTTTCTAGGGTTTTATTTATTTTAAGATTTCTAATTATTAGCCATAATTATTAATGGATACAAACTCGAATGCACCTGGGCTCCAAATATTGATGGAAAAAACAGAGGCATTGATAATCTGTTTTCATTGAAAGTTACCTTGAAGTAAGAGAAGCACTAACTGTTGTGATGCCTTCTGCACACATCAGAAATATTTGCAAAAAAAAAGCAAAAATCTGACAAGACATTCAAACTGCAAGAATTCAGATCACATTAGCACAGTAGGGAAAGGTTATTTTCATGCACATTCTAATTCTTGGAGTTTTGGTGGGTTTAACAAGCAGTTTAAATCATGCTTAAAGCTGGTATTTTTACTCATATTCCAGAGTGCTTTAAAGTACTTGTTTTATGTTGTTAAGAAAACTTGAGTTACAGTTACATGAAATTTAACTCCCTGCTGACAATACAAACTGTATTACTCCCATTGAAACAATACAATAAACAATAACCCAAATCCCTGGTTAGATATACTAAAACACAGATGAGGATTTCAAAGAGCTCTTAAATGTTTCAACCGTGGACAAAACCAGACATCCATCAAGGGTTTTACTAGAAGAATACATCAAACTTTCTTCCTTCTGAGCCTAAAATAGTTCTCAATGCGTTCAATACAAGACAGAGAAAAAAAATACATATATACATATGTACACACATATCCCTACATACAGCTGCTTCTGCCAAAAAAGCTTCCCCTCCGCTCTCCGCAGGTCCTTTGGGAAAGCAAAATACTTCCGCAGATTAAAACATTTCTTAGTTTTCTAGAGGATTTAAAGGGTTTTCTATTAAATTATTTTAGAAGAAATACTTTTCATATTTGATTAGTTATAAAAAAAATAAAATTGACAGAGCACAACTGACAAACCACAGTGCTTAGCCTACAGCCTGTGGCTTACATAGCTTGCTCCTGGCTTCTTGTCCTTGAGGGTCTCTCTGACAGCATCATGGTAGCAGGGGGGGACAGGGACACCCCTCCCCTGCCTGCCACCATTTCCAAAGGCAACTCAGCCTCTCACAACCACAAATCATCACAGACCAAGGCCCCTGGGAAAAAGGTTGCGGGGAATGACTTAACTGCTGGCAGAAACAGTAACCCAGCCACAGCCCAAGTCCAGAAGCTCTCAAAAAAGCCCAAATCAGATCAGACTGCAATTCAGCAGGACAGTTGAACTCTCGTCCTGCCCTCCTTTTCTATTCCACCACTTTTTCCACTTGTCTGAACTCCAAATCTGCCAACTGTGGAAACTTTAACACAGAAAAGACTCCAAAGGAAAAATATAAGCTGATGAACAAAAGTGAATAACTAGTGATAGTTCAGCTACAGTATCACTTCAGTACTAAGTCATTCTCCCAGCTGAGACAGAGAAACTTTAAGGCACTCCATAGCATGGAGCATGCATTTAATAATTTATAAAAAACACCCCCCACATGTAGAGGCAGGGAAAGCACAGCCCATACTTATGCTTTTATATGGCAAAAAAAAATTTCTTGGAATGGTAAGGTGGTAAACAAGTTGATACTCTTAAAAGAACACAGAACAAGCAACTGATAATTTGACTTTTCCACCCCAGAGATTCTAGCTTTGCTTGTCTATTTTATGTATTTTTTAACTGCCAAGTAAAGTAAGGGAGATATCTTACTGAGTTGCCAAGAGATGCATCTAGCATTACATATTCGCTTTACAATGTGGAGATATCAAAGGGCAGAAATACCCTCACAGAAGCTGAGTTTCCAGGCTGACTAAAGCACTTTAATTTTTGCTTCTCTGCTCATGCTCAAACCCAAGCAATTTTCTGATTTTTCTTAAGGAAAAAATTTATTTGCAGAACCTCAAACTTAGTAACAGAAAAAGGTATAAGCAAAAGAGTGGTGGGAAAGCTGTGTAAAGTGAGAAAAAAGGGTTTGATTCTTGATAACTCAGCAAAAAAGAATAGAAGCTTTAAATTTCTAATGATTTTGAGGGTTTATTTTCAATGTACCATTAAGTGGTAAATTGGTCTTTCTGGCAGATAGGACTATGCAGCTCAAAATGATGCAGTTCCCTAAAGCAACCATCAGATCTGAAGTCACATGCACAAATTCCAAATTAGAAAATTTAGCCTTTTAAGGCATAATCTAGTAGTTATGGGCAAAACCAGCCTTTATGGGTTTGGTGTATTTTGTTTCCTTACGTTCAGCTAAAGAAGTTCATAGTGTAAATGATAGAATTAATTCAGGCTGCACTTATAGAAGTAAATAGGGGATAAAGATAAATAAAACTCCCATGCCTATGGAAGTCCCCAAAGATAGGCCAATAATCTAGCAATGAGAATTTTACTTCATAACACTGACTCTCCCTAATTAAAAAAAAAAAAATTAAGTCATATAGTAGAGATGGTCTTTTGTGTTAAGAGACAATATTAAAACTTAATACCGTAACTCTTCCACAGCACTGCTTTTACCTGTGCAGTTTTAAAGCTGTGCTAAAAAACATAACTGCATTACGCAATTAAATTATGACTCTGTATCAAACCACAGTGTTCATGTGCAAGCACTTAACAGTTTGTAACATGCTACTATATTAAAAAAAGCTAACAGAAAAGGAAACTTTTAATAAAAGATTCCTCATTTAGAACATGTACTTGAGATGGCCTTTTTTCTCCTGTAGATTCAGTAGTTTTCTGTTAGTAACATTATTCTGTATTGCATACAATGTTCTTACTAGTTAAGGTCATAGATAGACTTCCATGTAAAAAAAAAGCAAACAGAAAACCAACTCCAGCTATCTCCAGTTACAGACTACTGTTCTTCAGCAAGGGTTAAAATAGGAATATTTTTTTTTTTTAATATATAGGCAGAATTAGTAGATAGACTATTTCTCAAGCATCTCTCTAACGGTTTCTCAGATACTACATTACTTGCAAATTCATAATCAAATCCCTAGTTCCCGTTTAAAAAAAAGTATAAGAGCCATCTCCTACTCCTTGCATTCATAATGTACTGCAGTAGTTAAGCCATTATTGCGCACCTCACTGATCCATAAACCTGAAGTAAAGATTTGAAAGAACAAGTCTAGTCCATTAGAGAGCCCATCACAAGCAAACCCTTCTCTCACTGCTGATACAAGCCAACATGGAGTGCCATCCCTGAAGCTTCCTTTTTCCTTTCACAAAACGCACTTGAGTATTCTCTGGCCTTTATATATCTTACAATCCTTTGTTTCAGGAACATAACACCACTCTGATGACTATGGAGGTCCTTCAGCTGTACCACTTATCCTAGCCATTTCCCATAACTCACAAACCTGACAAACACTCTAGCACTGCTAGATGATGAAGCTAAAGCTAACTTACTTGTGTATCGCAGAGGCTCTTCCTAAATCAAAATATGGCAGCCCCTTATTCATGTAAAAGACTACAAAAATGGTTTAACAGCAAGAGTATTTTTTGCATCCTTTCACTACAAAACCAGGATAAACAACACCAGGATAAACTTGCATACAAACCAAAATCTCCAGTTCCGTAACAACCGACAAATATGCTAATGGCAAGAGCTATAACGAACAGCTTTCAGGGGTCCATACAGCAATGGCAGAACCTATACTATCTTAATCACTGCAGAACATAACCATCTTTGCAAGTCCAAACAGAAGCTAGAAACATAACTTCCTTTTCCAGCATCATCTACTCTTGCATCTCTAAGCAGTAAGACTGACTTCGGGCTTTATCCATACATGCACAGAAAGACTGTTAAAAGTATTATTGAAATGCATGTAAAGGTAACCAAATACAGACTATACCATAGCAATATAGCAATATGAGCACAGAAGCAGCTTTAATTCCTCAATGATGCCATAGAGTGAGGCAATATGCTCTTAAAAGTGCTTACAACAAATAGCTTGAGCGATAGCACGGTGAGGTGAGAAGGAGAATCTGGTGCTTTACTTACAAGGAATGTATTTCCACAGTGCCCACATACCACTCTAGTTCCGTCTGGTTGAACTGGCAAGGCAGGCTGAGCTGGCTGCTCTTCTGGGATCAGCATTACTGGACCAAGAGTAATGATGCGTCTACTGCGTTAAGAACATTAGATGTACATGTAATTAAGCTAGCAAAAGAGAAGGATGATGCATTTAAGCAATTAGCTCAGTCACTACCAAATATTTTACACTTTTAAACTGCAATCTGATTTTTAAACAGATGATGCACCCAGTTTTAGTCTCTCTCCAAAGTGTTTTCCTTTTCAGTTTTGAAAATGTTCTCTTTCACTAGAAGATCAGCCCTGCAAGCCAGAACTCTGTAGAGATCAAAGACTTGCCATCATATGGCAGAAACACTCCTCAGGAAAATGAAATCTTAATACCCAGGCTGAACAGGCTCATGAATCTGAATGTACATACCCATGTGAAACATGTAGAAAGAGTAAGGACTCTTCCATAACCTAGCTCTGCTTCCCAAGTCAGATACTCCTCCTTCCCACACTACTGACAACCATGTCAATATAAGCAGCATATCTGCATTTGTACAGTAAAAATTCCATGCAAACTGAGTGAACTAAAAAAGAAAATCACCCCAGGTTGACTAAATGCAATCAATTTACTTTAAAAAACAGTTTGTAAGTATTTGCTTTTATGTTCTAGGTGTTTCCAGTTTAATTATACAATTTGTCCATCCAAAATGACAGTACCCAAATTAAGCAACTCAAAGCAGAATGAGGACCAGACTTCCTAGCGTGAAAAAAGTGACAGGAAAAATTAAAGCATTATTTAACTTGCACTGCATCTCCCTCCATATACAACCAAAATTATATTCTGGATGGCCTCCCTTCAATCTGGAGCCTTCCATTTAGGGCATACTCCCAACTCTCTCCTTCAAAGTACCCCAATTTTGCTCATCTTCTAGTAAGACAAATACATAGGCTATCTTAGGGAAACTGCCGAGATATATGCTTTTGAGATTATTTTAATAAAATTAGGGCGTTTCTGATTCAGCTTGGTTACCAACCATACGAGGTATTACAATGGAAGTATCCCATGAACATTTTTTCACTCTGAGAAAATATTTGGAATGTTTTTAAGTTTTTCCCAACACTGCATTAGTAAAAAGAAAAATCTCCCCCAAGTCTCAAATTATGTTTCAAAACCAGAATAGCCAACGGACTAGCAACTAGGGCACTTGGTGTGGTAGAGCTTCCATTCCAGTATCTGCAGACCTAGCCTTCATCTCAGTTTCTCCTGTTAGAGCTGCACCACTTACAATCAAATTACTCCTACCTCAGTGGGATCTTTAACACCCTAAGCTCAACGGTAAGAACACTCACTATGGCAATCGCACTTGTTTCTGTTATAACAAACGTGTAAAGTAAAGTCGAGGGCTGAGAGGAGATTGAAAACTCAGTGCGCCAAAGTAGGGAGGACAGCACTGAAGCCAGCCTGCTGTTCCCTCTCCCATTTCATTCTGAAGTCCCCACTCTGAACCAGGCAAAGTGAGCAACCTGTGTGTTTACAATAATTAAGTTTGCAAGAAATTATGAATGTTAACTCCCAGAAACAGTAAGTTATTTTCTTCTCTGTTGTTCTTTATACCATTTGTTCCTTATGAAGTAGCTAAAATGGGAAACACACATTTGAGACTACCACTAAATACAAAAAAAGAAAATTTTTTCCTCTTTAAAGTTAATCTTAAAAAAAAAAGAAATTGACACTGCCACAACCTGTCTCTGGCAGTAATTCAGTAATGCTCTGTAAGTGTCCATGTACAGAGGCCCAGGCTTGAACCTCTTTTAGTTTTAAATACTCAACACAAAGAGCACTGTTGCTTTAAAGAAAACTACCTCAAGGCACTTACAGTTTTTTTTATTCTTACCAGTTTGGTCTTGGACAGCCTATTTTCCGAGACGTATCCTTACAGATAAGGAGACAATTACATTGACATCTAACATACTTCTTCCCTGAAGGAGGGTTTTTGATTGGCTAAACAAAAAAAAAAAAACAACCACCACAGAACACACATCAGAAGTCATAGCAATTCACTTTTTTCCTCATAACAGCATGACAAAGCAGAACCCCTGCACTGACAGGTTCTTGCTAACAGAGAAATACAGTTCCTCTTACAGAGGCAACTTGAGAGTCAAGACAAAATTGGAAGTTTTCTCTCTCTCTGCTCAGAGAAAGAAGTGCAAACTTCTTCACTAGAACAAAAAGATTCTGCAAACTAATGGAAAAAACATTCATATTTTAGCAATGAAGAATTCAAGACTTCAGTTTAGTTATTTTTTTTTAAATATGAGCTTAAGTAGTGGTATATTTTTTAAAAAACAGTCGAAACATCAAGAGAGCGTCCTTGCCTGGTACAATGGCTTTATTCAGTGAAAGGAGCTCAATCTGGCTCTCAGTCACTAAGAGAATACGTAGACACTGCCGAACTGTAATCTTATTTTAAACTGTACTGGAATTACCTTTCTCCAACCTCGGAGTCAGGTCCCTTTCATACAGCAAATCACAAGTCTCAAAAGCTGCAAGATACTTTGTTTGGCCGGAAACATTATATCTTGGCAGGGAAAGTGAGTATTAATGGCAGGTTCTCTCTCTTTTAAGTGGAAAAAAAAAAGTTTGCCTGCAGATTTAAGGCTTCTTATTTTTTGGACATAATTTTAAGTTCTTTTCATAAAATAAATCCAATCCAGTGTTTTTCATGCAAATGCCCCCAGTAGCTGTGGAGTGCTGCAGTATCAGATCCCAAAACTAAAACTGGCAGGAAGGGAAAAAAAAATAGAAGCAGGAGGCCAAAAGCTGAAGACTTAAAGAAAAGGGGAGGAGGAACAAAAAGGTCTGTGATCACTGGAACAGAACCTACAATTTCTGCATTTCAGAATTGTGTTGTGGTTTGTTAGCAGGCTAATAAATTGACTGAATAGTATTGCAGGAGGAAAGCACACATCCAGGGAGAGATGTGGGTTAGTTACTTTGCTTCTTCCATTCTTAACATAATTCAATTCTTCATTTCTCTTCATCTCACCAGAAACAGTTTTACCCTTCTTTACAGAAGAGTAATTACTTAAACAACATCTTTGATTTTTGTCCTCTGCCTTGGAAGGAAACATCCTGCCCAGCCTCATCAACAGCAAGAAGATTTATCCTAGCTGCTTGTGGCCATCCTTGTGCCAGCAACCCCTGAACTTGCACACTAAGCTACACCAGCAACCAGCTGTGCTGACAGGTCCTTTGCAGAGACAGCAGGAAGGGACTCACCCCTTGTAGGTGAGGACATGAATTCTACCAAGGACGTACTTCAACCTCCCCCCACTTCCCTCCACAAAAAGAAAATGCTAAAAATCCATTTTACCGTAGCTTCATTGCAAACTGTGCACTTAACAACATGTTGATGTAGCTTGCCATCCAAATTGATTAGCGACTGGCACACACGGCAGTTTATTACAGGAACACCGCTGGCATCTGGACTTGCAATGGCAGTATACGGAGGAGGAAGCTCTGCTGCAAGAGAAGGAAGTCTCAGTTGAAGAACCAAGCAGGGGATCCTAAAACACCATCAGCAAAGATAATCTCTAACAGTCACAGCCTCAAAAAAGAAAAAAAAAATTAAAAACAATTAAAAAATCAAAGTTAATGATTAGTATAAACATAAGACAAACATAAGTTTGCCTTCCCCTTCCCCACAACTTCCATGTACCTGAACATCAACCATAGTTGTACATAAAGCATACCAGCAACACAAACACACCATAAATCACCCCAGAAAAGTGGATCAGACAAAAGGCTCATCTATACAACTTTATTTTAAAACTAACTTTTTACAGTCTTTAGAAAAGGGGAGAAAAAAAAACCCCAAACAAACCCCAAACCCACCACAGATTAGTAGCAACCAGAGACTGGCTTCTGAAGAAAAAACAAACAGAAGATAAAACAAAGACACAGGTCGGCAGAAGAGCCATAACCTGCATTTACAAACATCTGGAGAGACTGAAACATAGTCAAGTGTTTATCATGTAGTAACAAATACTACAGGTAAAAATACAGAGAAGTCCTGTTAAGGAAACAGGTCTTGGATGGGAAGTGGCATGAACTGCTTCTTTTTCGAGTCCAACAACAGCAAATTTATGCTATCTTGAAGAAAAAAAGATGAACTGAACCCTCAGAGCTTCTGCTTTTAAGGGTTCCAGATATTTTTGTTGTCCAAGAGCCAAAGCACAGATGCACAAGGAGATCTTTAGTCACTTAGGACAGGCTAACACAAGGGAGAATATAATGGCCTCAGGCCCCCATGGAAGACCAGATTTCAGCTTCGCCAGTCCTGAGCCCACGAAAAACCAGGGAGGAAAGGCTCAATATCCTTCTCGGTTTAAGAATCCATGGAACGAAAACAATTCAACACAGCGACCTCGCACAAGCTTATTGCCACAATTATTTGGCATGTAATAGCACCGGCTTTTATTTCATCGAGAAGTTCAAGGCTCTTCAGGTAAGCAAATAAGGAATGGGACTATTTAGTAGTTCATAGTTAACTTTTTTTTATACTAATAGTTTGAAATACTCTGCAGCCTTGGTCTTCAATAAATTATTTCACAATTACATCCAAGCAGCCAATAAAATCTTCAGAGAAGCAATGAGAGATCAGCCTACTTCCAATTTACAAACAGCACTGAAGAGAGCAGTATCTGCTGGGGAGTGGCGAGGGAAGTCACGGGCTGCTATCAAAGCTGACAAGCCCAAGTATTAAATTTAAGCTTATAAGAAAGCACTCATCACTCCTTCACTGTTTTAAAGTGAATATTGTAAGCTGGAGGGATATAAGAAATCCTGCGTGCCCTTCAGATCCAAAAATCATCACAAACCTTTGAAGCAGCATTGCTGTTCAGTGCTCGCTCTCTTTGCTACTTGGCCTACAAACAATCCAGACCCATACTTGATTTTAACTCACAGGGGCAGTGGAAGGAAGGTGTACACCTTGACGGTCTCACAATCACATCCAACATACTTGAATTATTTCAGACAAGAAACAAAATTAACTTATATGCAGTGATGGAATTCTGAAGCAATCATACAAACTGATGCTCTGTTACCTAAGCAAGTAAACTTCACACCTTCAGCTTTGATATCCTGGTTGCAGAAACCATCATCCTTAAGAAATGTCAGGTAACTTAGACCATTCTGATTTTTTTCCTGTTTCTGAGGAATTACAGTAGCATCCAGTTGAAAATTAATAACAACAATATTTTGTAGTACTGTGATACCCTGTTTTCAGTACAAGACTGCCACATGCAAGAGAGGAGATATTACAAGATATTAACAAACAAAAACACACACAAGACAAAACCCCAACCCCCCCACACTTCGGCAATTGGAAACAATCTCAAGCCTCCTAAATCACTGCAGAAACCAGGTTTGAGATTTGGATGATGGGAATAGCAGTGTCTTATCTGCGAGTGGCAAAGTCAAAGCTGCTGCAAGGGGGTTTTGGCCATAAGCAGGCTACTTCACACTGTTCCTGCGGCAAGCAGCTGATGCACTTTCTGGCTAGGAGAACAGGTAGCCATAAAACAAAAGACATGTCCAGCAGACCAAATACCAGACACTCTGTCAAGACACCCCTACAGTTCAATCCTAGCTTTGAGGTTACTTTTCTGAAAAGCAACAATCATGTTACAGAACTTCTTTGCTTTGTCCTCTCCATTTGAAGTGCGGCTTCTCAACTCTATCAGCTGGGCACGGGGCAGCTGTGCTAAGGGAAGGCAAACAGTATCTTGAAGGGTACTAGGAAGTAAGAAGAGACACACACACTCCCCAGCCTTTCAGCTTCTCATGATCCTGGAATACTTCAAGAATTGGCAACTATACCCGTCTAGGCATTTATAATATTCTATACCCTACTTGTAAGTGACAACCCTTAGGATTTTGAAAGTTGGTTAAATGAGGCACGTGAGCACCTACAGACACCGCCACCCACTTCTCCAGCCTCATACTGGAGCTGCTCGGCATCCAGGTAAGCAGCCTCTCCATTCCTGTCCTGCTGGCTCAGCAAATCTCAGATAGCAAGCAAATAATGGCTGCTTTTCAGAGTGGTGCTGCAGCAAATAACATTTGCTACGGAGCAGAAAGCCAGAGGTATCTTGGCACTGCAACCTTCATGCTTAAAGAAAAAATGCATTTGGAAGAGCTCCAAAAAGCAAACCAGCAAAAGCCACCAAAATTAAGTTTAAAGAAAAGGTATATGGGGCGCGGGTGGGGTGGGCGGGTGTGTGTGAAAAGGAAAACAAAGGCATTGTCTCAGAGTTCGCTGCTTATTATCCCTTAAGAAAAAGACTGGCAGGTCTCAAAGCACATTAACATACGTACTTTGGTACGACTTTTTTTTGTTTGGGTGGGGGTTTTTTTTTGGGTTTTTTTTTTTTTTTTTGACAGCTTGAATTTCAGGCTAACTACAAGATCTAAAACCAGTTCATAAAGGTCCATAAGGTCCATCATGTTGGATGTGACTGGATGGTAGGCAAGTTTCACGTACACACCAGAGGTTTCAGGACACGTTTAACGAGATACTGAATTTCCTGCTGCTGACATACCAGTTTAAAGCTACATTATCAGTTTTTCTTTTAAAAAAAAAAATCCAACAGTAATTAGTTCAGCAAGATTAGCAGAGTGCCCTACCATGCAGTACATCTGACTCTAACCTACAACCCCCTCCTCACCCCCACAGGACAGAGATGCAGTGGAAGATATCACAGCTCCGACCTTAGAAACTCCTGGTGGTGCTTGTGCACTTTCCTCCCTTGGTATTGGAAGGGCGGAAACCACAGGGAACCACTTGCAGCTTACCTGGGTCCAACAGAAATGAGTTTGTTTTGGGGTTTGTTTTGTTTACTTTTTTTTTTTGTTTTTAAAGATTCATTATCATGTCCTGGGAAGAAGGGGTGAGTAAGCAAAAAAGAGTTAGTGATCTATGTCAGAGACAGGTAGTTAAGGACTGAGAAAGCCTGAAAAAAACCTCCTAAAAAACCCAAAAGGCCGGGAGGGGGGGGGGAGCACTGAATAAACCACCCTACTACAGGGAGCAGAGCTGATGGTCCCACCCTTTGTCTATGTGAAAATTTGCTTAAACACTGTGCCCTGCATCCACATCGGAAGGATTTTTCTTGCTTGCTTCCATCATGAGGAACACCCAGTCATTACCAGGATTCAACCACCCACCAGCTTACACTGAAAAGGGTCAGCTGGGTCTCAGCTGCAGCCTAACAAGGAAAGAGGAGGCTACTTTCAAACCATGGCCTCTCTAATTTAAAGCTCAGGATGACATATTGGGCACAGTAGGTAATTACAAGTACAGGGATAAATCTATTAATGTACATTCAGTTGGCAGTTTGGAGTGTGAAGGGCTTCTTCCTCCTTCCTCTACCTCTCCAGCTCCACACCAGCCAGGTGATGTTAAGCGAGGAAGCTCTGCAGAAAGGGGTTTGGAAGCAAACCTCATCTCCCCATGAGAGTGTTGCTTCCCTCTATGTCTAGACTTGCACTAGGGGGAGAGATAACGACTGCCCGTTAGCCAAAAAGGCTGTGTAGCTTGCATACATCCTTTCACTAAGGATAACTGACAGAGCAAGGAAACTAGAGCTACCCGGTCCATGTGACAGCTCTGCAAAATTTTGTTCTGCAGATATCTTTCTGTAAGTTTTGTAGAGCAGTTTTGAAGTGCTACCTAGTATGCTTGCTCATGGACTGATCAAATAAGAGATCCTCAACTTGTAAAGAGATGTTTGACATTTAAGAAAGCTGTATGGTTCCTCCTCACTTTGGGGAACAAGCCACTGTCTCAAGCACCACACTCCACCATGGGTTAGTTACCGGGAGTCACAGACGTGGACTGAAGGTGCAGCAGGGCACAGCTACCAACTGAAATGATCATCTGGGGTCCAGCTTGTTTCTAGGTCATGAGTTTTACCCTGGGTTCAAGCAACTGATCTGATGCATTTTCATTACCTTTTAAATCTATAAAGACCTTTTTAAAAACAGATTGAAATGTACACAAAAGTAATAGTTACAGGATAAGGACTACTAAGAATAAAACCATCAAATACCAGAATTTAACTAAGGATTTCTGGATTTTTTTAAACTACAAAACTTAAGGGATGATGCGAATCCTACACAATTTGATTAAACCCCCCCCCCCCCCAACTCCTCTGCTGTTTTTCAGGCCGGTATTCATTTGTGCAATTCAAATGAAAGTAAACAGTCAACACTGGCTACAGCACTAACTGAAAGACATTTTCATATCAAGGCAAAGAGGACTAGCTTTCCACAGGTTTAAATATTATTCAAAACAGACAGATGCTCACTCGTACCATTCTAGTTACATACATATGTAATAAAACTATACAATTACATAAAAATCCTGAAGAAAGGACCAACACACTGGAGCCAGTGAGATCAGGACTGTAATCTTACATTTTAAAGGCTACTGCTAGCAACGCTGCACTAATCTTATTTAGTCTTGATTCCTTCAGCTTCTTCCCCTCCTCGCTTTCTGCTCTAAAATGTTTGACTGGAAAAAAAATAATCTATTAGTGTATTTTGTAAGCCTCCCGATTTATATTTTCTAAGTAAAAATTTTTCACCTACTTACTAAATATTCAGTATTGGTCAACCAGATGATTTTCCTAAGTCTGTTAAAGAAAGTTAATACCATATTGTTAAGCCACGATTCCAGATTTGTAACCACAGTACCCGACTTGCTTTAAAAATAAAGCCAAAACCAGCTATGGCCTTGAAATGCGTTTGCAAGGACATCCTAGTGGCTTCGGACTTCAGCTGCCACACTGCACAGAGCCCCTTGCTTATTTAAATTTGCCTGCCAGACGGGAGCTGATCAGCTGGCATCTCTGGGTTAGCGCACTTCGATGGGCGCCGGAGATGAAACGGAGACCTGCGTACTTCATTTCGCCTCTGCGCTGCACCTCTGCTGGCCGCCTCTACCCTGCAGCTCACCGTACCGAGTTGGGCTCTTCATAGCTAAGGATCTTTTACTTAATCCTGCTCCTAATTAATGGGGGAACCGAAGTCCAACAATTACCTCGCAAGCTCCGACGTGCGAGGGAGTTATAATAACCAGACCGGTTCGGGCTTGCTCCGCCACTGCAAACAATTAATTCCCCCCCCCCCTTTTGAAGGGTTCACGCCGGAGCGCGGCGCAGAGCACGGCCTACCCGGCCCCGAGCGGCGTTACCTGTTGTTCCCCAGCTCGTCCCCCGCCGCGGGGGCAGGGCGAGAGCTCCCCCCCGCCGGCGGCTCCCGGCCCCGCCGTTACTCCCGGCCGTGCAGCCCCCGCCGCGGCGGTCGCTTCGCCCCCGACAAAGGCGGAGGGAGCCCCGCGCTGCTGCAGCCGGGCGGAGGCGCCGCGTCCCCCCCGCGGCGCAGGGCCCGGCCCCCCCCCCCAGCCCCTCGGGCCACGCCGAGCCCCTCGGGGCCCGCCCGCCCCGGCAGCCGCCCCCCTGCCCGGCACAGGTCCGGGGGCGGCGGCTCGGCGGAGCCGGGCAAGCGGGGAGGGCGGCGGCCTTACCTCGGGGGCTGCTGTCCGGCAAATAGGGCGGCGCGGTCGGGGTGACATTGCCAGAGCCGGGCGCGGAGAGCAGGGGGGAGCGCTCGTCCACCCCCTCGGCGGCCATAGCTGCGGCGCGGAGGGCCCTTCCCGCTGCCGGGGTCTCGGCGTGAGGTGGGGAGGCGACCGGACCGGCAGCGCCGGGGAAGGGGAAGGAACGCAGAGGAAGGGGCTGGCAATGAAAAGGACCGGGGCGGGGAGGAGGGACGGCGGGGCGGGGGCTGGGCTAGCCGGGCCTGCCTCCCTCCGTCCCCCCGCCACGGGCTAATGAGCGGGGCAGGCCGCTCCGGCGGAGCAGGCGGGGGAGTGCCGCTGCGGAGCGCCGGACCGCTCCGCTCCGCGCCGCGCCGCGCCGGGGCTTCCCGGGCCGGGAGCCTCCCTGGGGCCTGCCGGCAGCCGCAGCGGCACCGGAGGAGGGGCCGGGGCGGGGAGGCGCGGCCCGGCCCGCCCCTCGCTGCCGCGGGGAGCCGTGCGGGCTCCCTCCTCCGCCGGCGAGCCCCGAGGCGGGAAGACCTTCAGCCCGTCGGTGATGGCCGTAGCACGGAGCGGTAAATCGCGGGCGGGTTCAGCAGGAGGGCGTCTGGAGGAGAAACTAACAACCTCCTTTTCTCAATAAATTTTTCCAAAAAAAGTGGGCTTGTTTTTTTCTGAAACGTTAAATTATTATAAATATCAATATATATATCAATATCAATACCAGGTTATAAATATCAATACCAGGGAAGTTTTATAGTTGATTTAAAGTCGCCTACCAGTCGCCTTTTCCAGGCATCTGCAGATGCGGACCGGCAGCGAGGGGCTTGACTGAGGTGGTACTCACTGGGGCGTGAAAATGGTGGTAACCCTTAAAGCCACTCTAAACCTGAGGAGATAAATCTACACGTTATCAAATCAGCTGCTCAACCGAGAAGTCTCTTCCGTAGTGCCACTGAGCTCTCTGAGGACCTAAGGACTTAATTTCCTTCTGCTAGACAGCTCTCTCCAGCAAAGAGGGAAAATAGCCTTCCCTGATGAATTTTTCAGCCTATACTGAGATAAGAGAGGTGTTAGTCACCCGTGTGTCATGTCCATCCACTGTCAGAGATTGCCAGGCTGTGGTGATACCAGAAGGTAAGTCGTTACTTGGTGCACTGGCAGACTTCAGTCCTGACTGCCACGTGCCAGGCGGCATCCCCACGGCGTGGCTACCCAGAACCAAGCCGCTTCTTGACATGCATTACATGGAAGGCGTGCAGGCGTGTTTTCATAAGAACTGGGTAATGAATCGTAATCGAAAAACTTTATCAGATGAGATTGTGGCTTGAGAGTTCACGAGCTGGTCGTATTCCTTCTTTAATAATACATTTTGTAAGATGAAATAGTATTGCTTGCATCACGTTGAAAATTTTCTGTGGGAGCTGGTTTTCATCAAAAAAATTTGATCTAGGAAATCAAACCACTGTACAAAAACAGACTGATGTACTTGAGAGACTATGAGAAATAATCAAAACATTAAATTAAATGGAGGCTGATGTATTTTATTTCTGTAAGATTTAAATGATTCATTTTTACTATATAATATGGAATTAATAAACTATGGTAATATTGTGATGGCAAAACACAGTGTTTTCATAGATTGTTTTAATGTTTCCAAAAAAGAAAAGAAAAGTTTTTATTTTGAGGCAGATTTTGAAATATTGTTCATTCTTTCTCATTTGGGACACAATTGCATTTTTGTACGTTGCTATTTCCTGAAGATCTAAACTCCGAGTTTGAGCGAGCTCTGATGTTACCACGTAAGGAATAATATGCTACAAGGCAGCTGGTTGTGCTATGCCAGCTGTCTTCGTCATGCAAGAAATGCAGCCATGCCATGTCAAACTGCTCTTTCCTTGGAAAATGTGGCAACTATCTTGGAAGATGCTTTTTTGGTATAAATTAGATTGAGCTTTCAGTTTCCAGTCAGCTTAAAAAGAACTCTCTCAAGCTCAAATCAATACCTAAAAGCTTTTTTTTGTGAGGATTTTTAGGGCTCAAGGTGTTTTGTGTCCCCAAATCCTTCGTCTTGCTGAGGTACTGTGAGGCTGACATTGGCAGCTCAAAAGAAGATCCTTAATGTTACTAGTCAGGACGTATCTTCAGCGCATCTTCAGCCCATGATTTTGCTGTCACATGCCCAGTTTTCAACCAGTACGGAGCTGTAGGCTTTCTTTTGGGGTCCTAATATGGGAAC